>NW_008794211.1:3338769-3360044 GCF_000699145.1 Aptenodytes forsteri | reverse complement strand
TTTTCCTGCTGCACAGTGGCTTCCAGCTCCTCCTGTTTGTTGCCCATGCTGCGCGCATTGGTGTAGATGCACTTCAGTTGGGCTATTCCGCCACCTTTTCCGTGGTTTCTAACCCATCCATAATCCTGGCGCCTTTGCTGCTGCATGGATCTCCATCCCCTACCTCCACTGAGACAGCAGACCAAAGGACCTCACCAGTAGACTGTCCCTCAAACATTGGCGTGCTGCCCCCAGGCTTATCTGTAGTGAGCCTGGTTTTATCCCTTTCCCCCTTCAGATCTAGTTTAAAGCTCTTTCAATGAGTCCTGCTAACTCCTGTGCAAAGATCCCTTTCCCCCTTTGAGACAGGTGTACCCCGTCTGTTGTCAGTAGGCCTGGTGTCGTGTAGACCGATCCATGATCAAAACCCCCAAAATTCTGCTGGTGACACCAGGCTCAGTTAGTTATTAGGTATGTCTAAGATGCAGATTAAACTACTTCCCCCCCTGTGCACAGTGGTTGTGCACTTTAAAATGTACCAGTCCTTGATCCATGAAGCCTGAATAATATGCCTACTAATACTTGAGAGACCTGCACTGAGAAATTACTCAAGGCGGGCTTGTACTAGAGATGAAATTGTAGCATTCTCACGGCTCTTGCTTCATACAGCGAGATACAAGTTTACAAGTTCTGTTAAAGACAATTTTTAATGCATTTAATGTGACTTTCATCACAGTTTTGTAGAACGTTAATAAAAGTCACAAATATTCTTTCTCTGACAGCTTTGTGATTCATTTATGCATAGCCTCATTAAAGCACCCTTACTATCTGTCCTTACAACACTTGGTGGTGTTGGATTGCTGTGGGAATCCTCTTTGTACAATCCTGCAAAGCCAGAGCTGTCCAAAGCATTATGTAATATATGTGGCACACCAATAAGTATTCCAGGATTTTGAACAGGAAGGGAGTTTCTACACAGTTGTCAAGCTAGTATATGACAAGAAAATGTATTTGCTGTGCTCTCTTTTTTTTTTCTTTCTTTCTTTATGGCCCAAACAATCAATAGCTAATACAGGACAGGATGCAAATATGAAGAGGGGAGATAGTCTCCAGAATCTTTATCTTCTTCCAGGGTGTGAGTGATCATGAATCATAAGATGATCAAAAATGTTCTTATAGCATCTGACATATTTTTGCTGTTTCAGAGCACAGCCACACTGCAAAATGGCTATATAATATTTTTGATAGGTTTGCTGGTTTTGCTACAAAGGATTGTGTCAAATTATCAAAACTATGTTTCAAGCTTAGCAGATAAGAAGTGTGATGAATTTCCTATTCTTATCTTACTGTTTGCATAACCAGAAATAAGATGTATTATGTTTCTAGTTCCTTTTTTAAACAAGCTTGTAAATAACGTTCAGATCATTGCAGCCATTGCATCTGGGGAGGAGCTTGAGGACACTCTTGCTTTTACCTCTAACTTCATCCCAACTTGATGGTTCAGATAGTTCACTTGCTCGCATCCCACCTCGTGGGCCAGAAGTTGCCAGTCTTGTAAACCTGCACCATTCATCTCAGCTGAGCCAGCAGAGTCTCTGCAGCTGCTAAACATGTGGAGGGGAAGAGCCCTCAGATCTTTTTTAGCCCCTGGCTTGCCAGCTAGCCAGTAATGGCTGCTCTCACTGCCTGCTGCTTGCTTAGGCAGATTTTTTTTTCTCCTTTTCATCCATGTGCCTACAGAGAATTCACCATAGCGTAGCTCTCTTAACTGGGGCAGAGCGACCTGGAAGCTGGAAGAAAGAGGAAGGGAAGAAGTGGAGGTAGAATGTATGGGAGTAAGGAAAGGGTGAGGAAAGCAGAACAGAGAGGTAATTTTTAGGTAGGTGTGCAGATATTTTTTTAATTTGCATGCAACCTCCGTTTGCCTATCAGTAAAATAACTAGAGAAAAGGTATAGGGATGGTCCTTGGTTAACCTAGATCTTCCTACTTTACTTAGAAATCAATATAACTTGCACTTGTATTAAGTTGCACTATATTTTTTTCTAATAAGAAACAAATTAACATACTGGTGTTTAATATCTACAACAAAAGTGATAGTAAACATGTATATGAAATAATGAATAAAGCACTTCTAAAAGCATAGATGCCGACACCATAAAAACAATTTTTGCTATTCCCTAAAAAATACAGTTATCCCTGCTGTCCACTCCAGTCAGACGCTTAAGTGAGCAACTCTAGTGTTTTGCATTTATTTAGCACCCAGCAAAAGAGTGCAAGCCCCAGCATTACTATGTTTTTGGATATTAACTGCCATGCCGCTAAAAAGACAACAGAATAAGAGATGCAGTACCAGAGGTTCAATTGCATGTTACTGTAATATTAGGTTGATTGACTCCTGAAATGCAGTCTATGACTGTGCTTATGCTTCATCATGTGGTTTCCTAATATGCAGCTATTCTGCCTGCTCTGTGTGTAATGTTTGCCAATACATTATCCAGCTTGGGCAGCTGTATATATGTCAAATGACTGCTCTGCCTGTGACTGCCTGGTGTGCTTTCCTTTGTGCTTTCGCATCACTTTCCGGCTCCTAATCTTTAAGGCAAATGCTGCTTTAATGCTTGTTTGTACCTGTCACCCTGCATTAGGCTTGCTAGTCACTTTGTGACAAATGAAGAAAAAAAGTTCCCAGCGGATTAGAGTAGTCCTACTTTTATTCCCCTATTAATTCACCATTGTGGAAAGAGGCTTTATCAGTTATTAGAAATACTGGTTTTCATCTGTGCTCCTTTGCCAATCTGTATCTTTGATTTTCCACAGTCATTTAAAAGTGATTTAACAAGGTAAATCTCTTGTATCAGATATGTTTCCTCATTATTTCATGTTTCAATATAATTTTTTATAGCTATAACCTCTATAATAATTACTTCTGGTTTTCTGAAAGTATCCAAAATATACACAACCCAGCAGTATTTCAGTCAAGTCCTCTCCACCTTGATTAATTTTATTACATTGAGGATCCCTGTAGAGGGTTTGTTGTCTTAACTTCTAGTGTTGTTTTCTCTGATACACATTTAAAATTCTACAGAGACCAGTTTGTTGTAAAGCAGAAAAACAAAGAATAATTAACACTGAGGTTAGTTTTATGTATCATATGTATCTGTAGTATATCCATGAATATTAGGATTTTGTAGTACATTAACCAGTGTGCAAACACAATGATAGTCACACTGTATGGCACATGCTCAAATGTTCTTAGGATTGAATGACAGGAAATGTGATTTATAGTCTAAATGCAAAACTCTTCTTGGCCAGTGACACATCTGTGTAGTGTCTAGATTGCTATAGTCTCTGTGATTCTGCCTCTGCTGCAACCCAGAAATTTTATACTGCTTATAGACATAAATTTTCTCATGTGCACAATCCTTTGGAAATCGTAGGTACAACTCAAGCAAGTGAAGTTGCCTTCAAACCTGCAGGATCAGGATGTAAAACAAATTATACGAGACCAAATTCATTCAGTTACATAGGTAACCTGTGCTAGTCTGCCACAATTTGAAGTGGATGCTCAGCTCCTTCTGTTATCTGGGGGTCCATTTGAATTGTAATTTCAAAATATTTTATCATAAAGAGAAAAACGTTGACCTGAGTGAAATTCTTGATAAATTTATTCTCAGTCTGGTGGTTCTAGAGGAGATATTTTAAAATTGACTTTATACTTCTTTCTTCCAACATTATCATTCTCAGTAAGTGCTGTGTAACTTTATGAAAACAAATCTTTTCTCCATTTTGCTTAACCCACTTTGGATACCTGGCTTTGTATGGGCGGTGAGAATTATTCTTTATGTACAGAAAGCCTTTGCACCCTTCCTAGACGAAGTGCATATATGTATGTGTTAAATTACATATTAACTGAAAGAATGTGTCTGGAGCTACTGTTTTTCACCCTGCTGAGCTACCTTTGCCATTCATTAATCCATCACAGTGCCTAAACCAGCATCCTTTTAATGATGGACATACACTAAGCTGACAAACTTGCACTCTGTTTTAGGTATTATATATCACTGTGATCTGACCAAAGAGGAACTGGAGCCAAGAGTTTTCCGGGAGGTGACTGTGAAAGGATTTGATCCTTCGGTTTACCAGACAGTTCAGGTAATAAACATGAATTCTGCTGTTTTGCTGCAATCACTTATGCAAGGATTTAACAAAATTGCACTTGGCTAAAGGTGAGAGTGCTTTGATTAGCTCCTGGGTTGCAAGTCTGAAGGAATTCCACCAAGTCTTGTTAGAGAGATTGGAAGATGCCACTGCAAGTAATGGGGCAGACTCAATCCTCAGTCGTCTCACATTATGAGGCAATATGTTCTCTGATTTATTTTTTTCTCCCATGTTACAGTATTCTTTGGTATTTGTTTTAACATCAAGTTGCTGCTTTTCCATGTTTATGTATTTCTTCCACCAGGGCAACTTGGCACGGCTCCAGTAGGCAAGTGTGTGATAGGGCAAGGCTTAAGAGGCAGTGGAGAAATAGCGGAAACTTGGAATAGCCAGTCATCTTCCCAGCACTTCCACAGTATTCCGGGGCCCACCGTGGGAAGTGGCAACAACAGATAAAACACTTCTGTCCCCACCACTCTTGTATAAAAATAGTGATGATTTTTGCCACAAGTTCATCCTGTGGATCTCTATTAAGACCTCAAGAAGAAATTGGGAGGAAAGAAGGAAATGCATTGATTCATTTGTAGCGGGCATCAAATATGAAATCTGCCGTGGAACTATGAAAGGTCTTAACCATGATTATTTGGAAGGAAAGCAGGAAAATATCTAGTGATGTGAACAGAAAAATCACTTTCATTCATGCTGTGTAAGAATTTCCCATTCTGTCCACCTTTGCAAGAAGTGCTGTAGTATATTGTGTTCATTAATGCATCAGTGCAGTTACACTTGGAGCAACTCACTTTGATTTTCATAAGAAGTGGATTAGACCCTTTGCTTGCAGTGCTGGAACAACTAGAACAAGGAGCAAAGGATAAAAGCAATTTAAAATACGTACATATATGTAATTAACATTTCAAATGCAAAATCCCATGAAGGAATTATTGTACAGGTCTAACAGCTTTTAGTATTAGATGTTTAAACAATTTGGGACAGGGACCCTTCCATTCTATCTGTACACTACCTAGTACCATAGGATCTGGGTCCATGGGATATTGCTTCAGTACTTAATAAATAGTAGGTTAGCACTGCATTAATACTCTGTTTCCCAAGGTTCTAATGATTCATTGGGACTCCATGGATAAAGAACTAAAAGACAAACATATTAGTCCTATGTAGCATGGTTTTGTGAAAAACAGGTGTTGTCAAATATGCCTCTTGGGAGGGCAAGATTGCATGGATGGTTTATAAAGCCATCAAAGGCTCAAATTTCCTAAGAGGCTTTTTGCCTTGATAAAACAAAGGCCCCTGGATTTAAAAGTTTGAACAAGTGGAGTTAAAATTACAGACATGGATGATCTACAAACTGGTTCTGTGAGATGTGAACATGGAGAGAAATGAGTGAGGTCTTTCCTAGCAAGGTATAATGCTGTTCAGTACATTCCTCAGGAATCTAGAAAATAAAATCTTTGCTGATAAAGTATTTGGAGTCAGCAAAGATTGGCAGTTAACAAAGTAAGCAGGACAGCAGATTACTGATTTATAACGATGTGAACTCCTTGTTAAATGGTCCCATTATGACAATCTGCATTTCAGTATAACCAAGTGAGGGTAAGACATCTGGGAACCAAGGAGGGATTTATCCCGCTTCAAATCTGAAATCAGGTAGGTTGTCTCAGCTGGTCTCCCAGAGCTCCCTTTGCAATCCCTGGAAGGCCATAAGCTGCATCTACAGTAACAAGCAGTGTGGCATAATAATAGCAGGAGGGAAATGGCTTGTGCTGAGGATCCAATGTCCATTTTGAGAGTTTTACTTTGGACTAGCTGTAGTCCTGTCCTGTGAACTGAATCTCCATTATCGATTGAAGTACTTTTGGTGCACTCCTGGAGTGTATCTGCTACTTGAGTTTCATCCAGAAGGAATCTAGTCTGCATACACTGAAACCACTCTGCTGTGGGAAGTGAGAGTGGTGAGGAGACTTGCTTTGGAACCACACTTTTGTTTTGAACTGAAATGTTATTGTAGGTGCAGCAAAGGCTCAGACAGGTACCTTAGTTTAGTAGCATGGAGACTCTTTGGAGGTGCCTATTCCTCACACATAAGTGAAGGCATGTAAGAATTAGCTAAGTTTAAGGCTTATAAAGTTAAGAGGAATTACTCCTGTGGAAAACAGTGTAAGCTACAGATGATATGGAACAGGTTCAGGAAAGTACAGGGCTCTTCACAGACAACTGCTTTGGCCTCATAACAAGTATTGTGACTAAAAAGATTATGCAAAATATACGTTTTAAGTAGTAAGTGATCTTTCAACTAAACACAGCTTAGGTAAGCCCCTGATAAAATACTATGCCCTGATCAGGACTTTAAGGAAGATACGGAACTTCTAGAGGGAGTTCATAGAAACTTGTTGAAATCATAGAATCATTTAGGTTGGAAAAGACCTTTAAGATCATCGAGTCCAATCATAAACCTAACACTGCCAAGTCCACCACTAAACCATGTCCCTAAATGCCACATCTACACGTCTTTTAAATACCTCCAGGGATGGTGACTCAACCAAAATAATTAGGGGTCTAGAAGAACAGTCATTATACTGTGATGCTTAGTATATTTAATACCTGCAATATATAGAAGAAATATTGGAGGGTGGATTAATTATTTTATATGTAGGATTTTGCATCTGTAGAGTAAGAGTGGAATAGAGGATTTTTATTTCTATAGACAAAGGTATAACAAGATCCAGCGCCTAAAGTGGAACTTAAATAAGCTTAGCCTGGAAAACGGTGAAATGATCTAGAAGATAAAGTTAAGCACCAGTGTGACAGCATGGCTTGGAGTCTTTGAAAGGAGATTAGATATTTTTCTTAATCTCTTATTTTTAATTTTGCTTCTGGCACATACACAGGGCAGATTCTCCAAAAGCATAAAGACAGTAGTGTGTGTGCATGAGGTGGTTGTAAACAGCCCCATCTGTTTGTCTCTGCATCTCCAGACAGAAATAAGACTGTTGTAGAGGACAGCTGCTGGAAATGTTCTCACAGAGAGTATGTTGCTACTGCTTCACTCAGATTCATTAAGGGACTTCCGCAGGATAACTTCAGGGCATAGTGAGCTGAAAAAGGGAAAGAAAACAGCATTCTCTTTAGGAAAGAACTTGGTACAATTATAATACTGCCGTCAAACTCAGAAGGATAATAATGGAACACAAATACCCATGTAATTAAAAAGAGCTTAGAAGGGGTTGCCATGAATTAGAAATAATGTATTTTTCTAGTAAATCAAATTTTATGAAATAAATATCTGGAAAAACAAAATCTCATTTTGCATTTAAATCAATTACATGCTAAATTAAGGTAAAGTAGAACAGTAATACAAATAATTTCAAGGAGGAAGCATGCTGTTGCTATGCCCTTGGAAACCTTCACTTTGTAAATCACTGGCAGAGCTTCACTGCTAGGCTGTAATGGGGTGGAAGTCAATATCACCGTTTCTGGTTTTCTCCTTACTCACTCCTGCTCAGTACCAGCTCAAGGGAAGTGTGACCTGTGTAGTTACACTGGGATCAGTGCTTATAAAGAGCACTCTTGGCTCACCACTCATCCAGTTTTGCCTTTTATCAACAAATGATCTCAGTGTGGCAACATCTTGGAGATTGGTTTCCCATATCATTCAGATCCATGGAGAAATCTCAGCTGAGCTGTGAAAGAGGCTGTTCGTCAGGGCCAGGGCTGGGACTGCCTGGTCGCCTTTGTAGTAACTCAGCCTGCCAGTGCTACACACTTCTGCCAGACTTCAGTCCTCGTTTCCATTTGTGGGGTCCCACTTGGACCCTTGATGATGCTTCTGGTTGGAGAAGGGAAAGGGAGATGGCAGCTTATCAAAGCAGTTTATAAACGGCTGTTGACTTAGATGAAAGCGTGGCTTAGCCGTTGCAAAACTCAGGCAACATTGCAGGGAATTGTGAAAGAAACTCAAAATTAAGAATGCAAGAAATATATTGAGAATAGGCAAAGATTGCTGATTACAGGAGAATGAACAACACTGTGGGATTTATTTCATAATTTTATTTTCCATCAGAATTATTAAGTAGTAAAGAAAAATATTGCTCGCTCTGTCCTGATCCATGTCCTTAATGAAAAGCAGGTCTCCTGCCCAGGTTTTTCCTTTATTCTCATATACCTGAAGAAATACCTACTAAGACTAGCAATCTGCCTAGCTTTGTCTGTGTAGCATATATGAAACTTTAATGAGTTGTTCTTTAGCAGTCTTTGAACATAACTGAGTTAAGAAGATTTCAGCTGAAGTGTAAGGTGTCATGTACATGAAACCTGAATTAACGGCAATTGGAAAATGCCACGGTGCTTGTTTTTTGCTCTTTTGGATCCACTTTACAGTATTTCACAGATGCTGTGCGGTGCAAGTGTGGACCAGTGATAAAGTTTACTACACTAAGTAAATCTATGGTAGAGCAGCTGCTTTGTAGTACCTGAGGTTAAGTTCTTGCCCTTTGGCAGCCCAAAGTAAGAACAAATTAGCCAACTTACCTTGCACTGAAGGGAGAGCTGTTTCAATGTACCCGACCTTTACACCAGGGTAAGAGTGTGCCTGTAGGTTGTTGGCTGTATGTGACACCCTGCGAGTACATAGTCTGACTTACTGTGCAGTAGCGCGTGCATATGCCCTTACCTTGAAAGACTCTGTGTGACCTTCATGAAAAAGTCAGACTGATTAAAATGCTTGCCACACATCAAAAATTTATTCTGGCTACTTTTGTTAAATGATATATTAAGTTGTGTTAATAACTTTTCCTCTGCCAAACGCTTCTTGAAATTTGTCTCTGCTTCCTTGCACGCTTCCATCCATCACAATGACAGACTTTTTCAGGAAACAGCCTGGGGTGGGTTTTACAGGAGGAAAAAACACTTTTGCAGGAACTTACAAATGGCACTTGCTGTAAGCTGTTTACTGCATAAATAACTCAACTGCTGCTTTAAGTAAAAAGCCTTTATTTTATCTTTACAGAGTTGCCAACTAAGTTCTTCTATGCCTCTCCATATTAACACCTCACAGTGACACTTAATCATGGATAAGCAGTCTTCTGGCCTGGCTCATAACTCACCTACTTTTAGGCTGATATGCAGGATTATAAGTGTTGAAACTGCAACAATAAAAATGTTGTTTGGCTTCCTTTGCCATTCTTTGAATACCTTGCAGTACTGTCCTTAAAATAGTTTGAGATGAACCAAAAATAGATGTTGCTATTGACAGATGCACTTTGGATTAGCTCTTGCAGAAGAATGGTGAAATTCATAACACAACTTAGTTTTACAACTTAGTTTGATTTAAGAGCAGCTGCTGTTTAGATATTGTTGCAGAGATGAAAGAAGGACAAGCCTTAAAAAGGATATTTCTTTTCTTGGGGCTGGGGTGAATTTCCTCCTCTTTCTTTTGCAGAAATTATTTTTTATAGGTGAAGTAATTTTCATGAGAAGTTTATTCTTCAGTCTTTCACCCCCATCTTCAAGCCCTTACAGCACTGATTTCACATTGTGAGTCACTGATAGGGAAAATTTGTCTACAGTCATTCTAATTCCTAATGGAACTTTGCACCGTACAGTTTGGCACAGCGGTTAATCTCTGTTTCAGGAAAATACAACTCAGAGAAGATGGGTCAGGCTTGAGGTTGATTGGCAGAGTTGTGGGAGAAACTTGTGCACAGCACCTGCCCACGCTATTCCTGGATCTCGCCATTGCTGGTGGTGTCATTCCATGAGCATTAGATTAGATTCCATCATTAAAATAAAAAGTAACAGAGGGCAGCAGAGGAAAGCAGCGTCCTGTGAAAGCTGTAGTAAGCTCAACCTGCTTAGCAATGCAAGAGCTGATATTATCCCTGTTTTTTCAGTGTGGATATAGAGATGGTCTTACTGTTGTTTCTTTCCCTTATCTAAGTATGTATGAATAGATCACTGGAGTTTGGAGAGAAATTCAATAGCTCTGAATTTATCTCTGTTGAGAAAAAGCACTCTCAAACCAGAGAAGAGAGGCATGTACTTCTTACATTGATTCTGAGCAGAGACAATGAATTCCCCTCTTTTCTTCAGGGAAGTAAGTTGTTTTGGCATCCTTCTCTTCCCCCTTCTGAGAATCCAGCACAGAGCCAAAAGGGGATTGATTTTTGAGGAGCTGGACTTCCTTGCTTCTAACAGTATTTGGGGTTTGAATCCTGCCTCAAATCTCATGGGATGGGAGGGTAGAATTAATATTTGGGGGAAACAAGTTGCTTATTGTTTTTTGTTTCTATTTTACTCCTTTTATTTCCTTGTGGTTCCATATTGCAGTGAGGAAGAAATTGAAGAAATATCGGGGCGGGGGGACAGAATGTGAAGAAATGTACCAGTTTTAGTGCTTGCCACAGCGTGTCAGACACCTGCCCTCTTGCAGGGGGGAAAATGAGCTTTGAGCTGCTTCCGTCAGAGTTCCCAGGAAGAAGACTGAAGTCTTCAGCTCTGATCTCTGCCAGTGTTTTGGCAACGGCTCTGGTTTTGGCACCAAGAAAAACGGTCTCACTCCAGAGGACATCAAGAAAATCACAGTGACAACTGTGGCAGTATTGGCTGTTTGCCAATGTGAATTTAGCATCTTACACCCTTGGCATGTGGTTGTTACAACACCACTTTAATCTGCCATTACCTCTTCTAATTGCAGGTCAGTGAAGAAACGCTAACTGAAAGTGCAGTCCTCTAGTTTTAAGGCCCTGTATTTCTTGAAAGCCGAGAGATTGTGTATTAAATATGTTACATATTTGCAGCCACATTACACTCCATTTTAAGGGGAGAAATTGTCAGTGTGAAGGACTTTATGTCTAGAAGAGTATCAAGTAGAAGGATTTCCCATAATGGCCTTACATGCTCTTGAACTTTGAAATCCTTATGTCTGAGCAGAGGAGTAGCAGTTGGCTCCACACCCATTATATTTAAGCAGCCCCATCCAATGCACTTCAGATAATTACACCAGTAATTCTGGCAGACTGTGATACTCCCTAAGTGTCTGGAGTAGGAACCAGATCTCCGTATTCCAAGTAAGAGGATGAGGTGATAGGATTTTGCATTGCTTTCTTCACCAATCCAGTTCAAATCCCTCTTTAAGGTCTAAATGTCTGGGGTTGCTTTATCCCCTTCTTGCATACCACAGAGGATTGCTACACAGTTTAGGATGTTGGGAGCTTTTGTTCAGCAGAATGCAGAACAAAGGAAATGTGGTTTGGGATGGAGGAGTACAGAACTGCTCTTAGGAAGAATTAGCACAATACCAGACCACACAGTGCGGGGGATAATACTAAAATACCAGTCTGTGTTCATTTGGATCGTCATATAAGCTTTGTGATTCACTAGTTCCAAGCTTTTAATATTAGATTGTTTATTTTTCTGCTAAGTGTGCAGGGAATTGAAGAGCTTCTTAAAATGTTAGAGTCTGTAGAAACTTCATGCTCCTCAAGACATTATAAAAACATTCGTTTGAAGCCTATGAGAGAAGTGATTGCTTAGTAGTTTAACTAAAACTCATTGCGAAATATTACTCTTATGCCTTAGTAGAACTTCTGTTTGAATTCGCAGTGGTTTGTTATCCACTTTTCTAGTGAGCGGAGCTGTTAGTTGGCATACTTGATCCCAAACTGCATTCAGTGCTTCGTTTCTTTCTCAGAATTCCTTAAAACACAAGGTGAAATAACATGGATTGAAACAGAACTGTAACCATTGAACATAGTGTAGAGAATCCCTTTTTACACACAGGAGTTTTAAACAAGAGCTTAAGCAATTGTAATGGAGCTTAAAGGATTGTTTTACAGCCTCCCATGTCTTAAATGATTGTATCATTAATTGTGAATAAAAAATAGTTTTGATTTTTACAATAAATGGTGAAATACATTTTGCCATCAGGATAAAGATTTAAAAAGTCATTCACTTGGACACGTTAAATGAACATGTGTGTTTAAACCTTCAGGAATCTCAGTAGGTAGATTCTTTGCTGATATAGAGAGATTAAAATGAGAATGTTGTTGTTGTGAAAATGCTCGTTTCGTGTCCTCTTTCTATACAAATCACTGAAGATTTCATCCCTTCTCTTTTTTCTCCAGCTTTCATATTCACTCCTGTGATTGATCTCACCTCCAGTAATTAACCATGAACACATTACTATTTTAATTAACTCCCTTACTCACAAGATAAGTAAGAATTCTATTTAATGATTCTCAGTGGGAATCTTCTTTCAACTTTTCTTCTCCCTTTTGTATAAGCATATCAGTGTTATTCCTCAAAGGTAGTGAGTATTACTAGCTTCATTCTACAGGAGCAGAAACATTCAGAATGAATTTTGTCCGTGGTTGCACATTGATGAGGTGTTGCACTGGGGATATGTTTTGATGGTTTGCTGTTCTAATGGCAGTAGTTTACTACTCCTCTTTTTGCTGATCCTCAGAGTTGAGTCTTCAGATGTGGTTTGAAAACTTAAGACAGTTATTAGTCTTACACAAGTAGCAGTTCATAGAACTTCAGCATCAATAAAAAGCCCCCACTCTCGATATCTCTAATAATATTAAATGCTGACAAAACACTGTCTTTTGATCAGTATGGTGTTTGTGTGTCTTGGAATTGGCTGTTCAATCTGTACTATACATCAGTGGTGGAGGATTAAACACACAGGATGCTTCCACAAAAAAACTGCTCCAAAGCTTTGTGTTCAATTCTTGCACAGACCAAACAGTCATAAAAATGGAAAATTTCAGCACACTAAGGACTGCATGTATAGTCCTCTACTGAAAGAAAGAAGTGGTAGCTACCACTTCTTTTCTCTGTCCCATTTTTGAGGCTAAATGTCAAACTTCGGCGTGCCAGCATTGTTCAGAATGAGAGCGCTCCTCTGCAAGTGTGGGAATTTTTCTAACCATCTGCCCACCCATTACTTTGCCTCATGAAGCCTACCCAGGAGGGTGTTAAATTGTGATGATAATGCTGTATTGAGGACAGAATGCTCTGGGACCACAATCATTGGTTTTATTCACACAGCTAGCAAAAGATCATTAGATGATTGCAGTTGTCAGTCATCACTGGTGTGGGCCAGCATTCGAGCCATTGATCCAGCAGGGAAACGCATTGAATTCCTTTACCAGGTCACCAAGACAACCAGACTCTTCTGGTTGTCTTTTTCGGTATTATGCTAGCAGTGTCATGTAAGTCTCTTGAGTAGTCATTAGGTTTCCAAAGAAGGGGACTTACATTTAGTAAGAACTATATACAGAGGTATATATCCATGTCTGCCATGGGATGTTTTTTAAATTCAAGCAGATTTCCAGAACAATAGTCATTACAGTTGTTTACTTGTTAGTGAAGCCCATGCTGCTTGAGAATAAAATATTGTGCACTCCGTTTATAGGTGTTTACACATCTGTAATATATATGGGCAAGTTTTAAAAGATTGTTTTTAATTTTAACATTTACATTTTTAATATTTAAAAATTTAAACCATTTGGTGAAATTTAACTAGTACAAATTGTCAATGCAAGTGGTGGGGTTTTTAATGTTTCTATTCTCACCAGTTGTTCCTGTAAATTTTATTATATATGTAAGCTCCCTGGATGGCCTTCACATCTCTCAAACAATCATGGTTTTGTGAAAGGTAGAAGGCAGGGAGAAGGGAGGTCCCTTTATCTTCTCCACTTCTACTTTTGAAGCCTCTCTTCTTGAAATCATATAAAACATGGGTAAAAGCAATCTCAAAAGATCATCTAATCCATTGCAGGCCAAGAGGTAGGATACTGGCTTTTCCTGCAAGAAGAGAGGAACCAGCTGTTACTGCCCAGCAGGTGATGTTGCAGTTGTGAACAGAAAAACCCGTGGCAGAGCTGCTGTAATAACCAAGGGACAGAAAAACTGGGAAAGGGAAGAAACTACAGTGCCTGAATGTGGTTGGAGGTAGTGGCGGCAACGTGGGCATGTACCCATGTCCCAAAGCTGGCCATCGTGGCTACCAAGGCTAGAGCATGCTGATCTTGTCCTGGGCTCTGTGGCAGGTCACTTCTGCCTGTACCATTCCTGCCTGGCTTTTGTCTGCCTTGCACTTAAAAGCCTTCAGTCTCCCTAGGCAATCTGTCCCGGTGTCTCACTGTGTTTACTGTTAAAAAGCTTTTGCAGGGAGCAGGGGGTCCGCCACAAGGTCTCACCTAAATTCCCTTGCTGCAGCTGAAATGCATTGCTTTGTGTTCCTCACAGACATGGAAGACAGGTAATTCTCTTTCTAGTTACAGCAAACTTCTGCATATTTAGAGACACTCACTGTGTGTCCCCACAATTTTTTTTTTCTTTAAACTTAAAAAAAAAAAAAACCCTGCACTCTGTTCAGTTTTTCTAGCAGATTGTATTTTCTGGGCCTCCTATCACTCTTCTTTCTTTCCCCAGAATCTCTTTAGATGGCCAGCATATGGTGTGCCATATTTTAAACTGAACACAGCACTCTAGCTGAGGCTTTGTAAATGTTGAATACAGCAGAAATACAGCATTACTTCATACGTCTTGCGGGTGAGACTTCAGCTTATATGTCGCAGTACAGGGTTTGCCTTTTCCCTAACAATTCATTGTTTGTTAAAGTTCAGTTTGGTGTGTACTATAACTCCAAGATACTTTCCTGAATTTTTTTTTTGGTCAGTTGTTCCCTATCCTGTAGGTGACTACACCTGTTAGAGTATAGCATGTTGCACTTCTGGTCTTACTGGATTGCATTTTACTTTTTCAGGTAGGTTTGCCTTCTGTTTGTTTCTCCTTCCAAAAAGCACTCCCTTGTCCCCTCTTTTCTGCAGTGCCTCAGTGTTTCCTGTTAGCAATTAAGCTTCCCCACAGCCACATGTTCCATTTAAATACTTTACAGTGGATGCATCTCTCATTCTGAATGGTGTCCCTGTAGGCTACCAGGGAACTGGGGTGTTTTCAGAAGAGAAACGGCTCTGGCAGAGCTGGGAGGTTTGTGTTTCAGAGCTGCAGGCCTCCAAGCACACAGAAGTTGGTAACTCGTTTATGCAGTCATTCGTTAGGCTTGGCATACAACTGATACAAAGAGGTTTAAGGTAGTACAGCCTGCAGAGAATGAAATAGAAGGTTGTTGCTTCTTTATTTACTTGCGTTATCGCAGCACTTTGGAGTCTTAGTCATGGACCACATTCACCAGAGTGCTGGATAGCATACCAGTGCAGGCCATCGCAGGGCCCTTACCAACCACAGCTTGAAAGCAGGACAGAGAAATAAATTATGCATTTGGAAGATTAATAATTTTAACTATGCATTAACTACATACAGGAGACAAAAACAAATTATAATTGGTAATATTTAACACTAGTGAAAAATGCAGATAAACTTCTAATATATATTACAGTAGCTGTTGTGGTTTAAGCCAGCAGGCAGCTAAACACCACACAGCCGTTTGCTCACTTCCCCCCCTCCCCGAGTGGGAGTAAAATTCATGGGTTGAGATAAAGACAGTTTAATAGGACAGAAAAGGAAGGGAAAATAATAATAATGATAAAAGAATATACAAAATATGTGATGCACAGTGCAATTGCTCACCACCTGCCGACCGATGCCCAGCCAGTCCCCGAGCAGCGGCCCCCCCGGCCAGCTTTCCCCCAGTTTATGTACTGAGCATGACGTCACATGGTATGGAATGTCCCTTTGGCCAGTTTGGGTCAGCTGTCCTGGCTGTGCCCCCTCCCAGCTTCCTGGGCACCTCCAGCCTTCTCAGTCGGTAGAGCATGGGAAGCTGAAAAGTCCTTGACTAGTGTAAGTACTACCTAGCAACAACTAAAACATTGGTGTGTTATCAACATTGTTCTCATGCTAAATCCAAAACACAGCACTGTACCAGCTACTAGGAAGAAAATTAACTCTACCTCAGCTGAAAGCAGGACAGCAGCCTAATAAAATTCTACTTGCTCTCTTCACCCAGGGCTAAAACTGCTTGGTAGATTAGGATTTTTGTTGTTGTTAATTAACATTCATCACTATGGTGGAAAACAGATTAATAGAGTTGAGAGTGGTGACTATTAATGGAAAATAGCAATTTCAAATGTTGGTGAGATCTTACATAGACTTCATTCACTCTTAGTGTAACTAAGTCGTTTATAACCCGGGAGCCTCTGCAAAGTAAATGAGGCTCTGTGGCCACTGCTTGGAGCAGACTTCGCAATTTAAAGGAAAAAAGGGAAGCAAATGATAGCATAAGGCTATGACCCTTGCTTTCACTGTGAACATGATTACCGTAGAAAAGGATGCATATAATGCATATATGGTCATATAATAGTTATGAGCAGTTCAGTTTGTACTGAGAAAATAATTTTTATTAAATAGAAATGTGGGGGTTTTGGAGAACCTCTCAAAGGTTTATCTTTTATCAGTGTTCTGTAGCACACTCAAACCTCTTAACAATATGTTGGTGTTGCTGGACGCTTTCAAACGGCGTAGTCTCCATTAATACCAAACACAAAAAGTTTGCACTAATAACATGTAAGGCAGAGCTAAAAAAGCTTCTTAGTGAATAGGTTTTTATCTAGACAGCTTTGGCGTTGTTGTTTGGTTTGGGTTTTTTCCTGAAATTGTCATTCGCCGGTGAAAAGATAGGACAAATTAAACACAAAGTGCTTTGGTAAGTATCCAGAAATGCAGTTGTCAACTTGTGTATGTGGAACACTCGTGTGAGTGGAATCATTCAGGAGACTTCTCTCTTGTCCCTCAGTATAA
This sequence comes from Aptenodytes forsteri, assembly GCF_000699145.1. Classification (NCBI taxonomy): domain Eukaryota; kingdom Metazoa; phylum Chordata; class Aves; order Sphenisciformes; family Spheniscidae; genus Aptenodytes; species Aptenodytes forsteri. The sequence continues at coordinate 3,343,125 of NW_008794211.1, read as the reverse complement.
GATCAGAAGTAGTAAAAGTTTAAAAATTATAAAATCTTGGGGCATTCTGAAAGAATGTTTTTTCCAAGGAAAAGGAAGGGAGGTGGCAGTTCAATTTCCACCCAGAAACAGTTCAGTCACTAATAATGTCAGGTTTTTTTCTGTGGGCTTTTGTCTGCTTATGATCCAGTACAAATTCATCAATGCACAATTTTATTAAGGGTAATCTAGTTTGCATCTTCATTTAGCCGTTGATTTGATTTTATCAACACTGCCCAGAGGTACTGATAGAATATCATTTTCCTTAGATTAATTATTTCTGCTCTGTCCTTGAGACATCTCCCAGGAAATTTATGGGACAAGGGAAGCCTCCTAGAAATATCATTATTATTCATAGTAACTAGTTTTTCAACTGTGTAGATTAATGATATCAAGAGATAGATGATTTCCTTAGTTCTGGCTTGCTGAACTCATGGACAGGGAAAATTTGATACAGAAATTCTCCCTGACAGCTCCCTGAACTGCTTGCTTTTCAGCCAATTTGTCAATTATTTTTGAAAGTAATAGTGCACAGTGATCACTGCTAACAGCTGAAAATATACAAGATGCAGAAAAGCCTTGAAGCATAATGGTAGAATGCCTAAAATCAGGGAATCTTTTACCAACAGGAACATCGCTGACTTTTTCCTTCCACTTATCAGTGTTTTTTGAACTGCTAGCACTCACTGAAGTTGACTTGAGATGGTTAGACATTTGAGCTGTTGAGTGTGACTATTAGCAGTTAAATTCCTTATGACTGATATAAGTTTGTTGAATTTTGCTGTCTTGTTCACATTTTGCCCAAGAAAGAAGATTGCTGCAAGCTGTCCTTAGTCTTACGGCTTTAAAAAAAAAAGGCATTCCAACAGTATTACAGGGATGTATCAGCATACTTTGTGGTGTTCCTGTTAAGAAGTACCTTAAAGTCTTGTTACGACGTCTGTCTGGAAATTACACCATCGAGTGAAATTTTTCCTGCGTTGCTTTATACTGGTTTTGGTTTAATTTTTTCCTAAGTATTGCTACAACAGGGTCACAAAAACTCATTCTCATCATTCTCTTCTACGTCCTGCTACTCGCTGGGCGATTTTTCTTCATTGTACAATGAGTACTGCAAATCTGAAAACAATAGATGAGCCTGAAGTACTGTCTCCACAGCAAGGAGGTGGTCACCAAGACACAACTGTTGAAATCAATAGCATCTGATCCTTAGAATTATTTTCTTCTAAGCTAGCACCCCAGATATTTTCTAGGACTAGTTTATCTTCAGCCATTCTCAAGGGTTTTTTTCTTCTGCTGCCATTTTGGTGGGGTTTTTTTAATCATGTAGGGGCACAAATGGGTAACTTTAAATTCAGGCTTAAATCTCAGAAATTAAATTATTTGTAGCTATGATTTGAGTGAGAAATCACACATGGAAGTGCTTCACAATACTTTTAAGTGACCTGCTTATTTCAGTAAGTTCTTCAGAATAAATATTCACAGGATGAGTGATCTGGGACTGATTTTGAAACATGCATTGTCCGGTGTAGATGATCTGTTTCTTTTCAAACCAAAGAGTAGAAATGAAGAGTATCAGCTATTTTTTCAATATTGTGCTAGCTGCATGCAGAATTTTTGTAGGTGTTTAGTGATGTATACCACCTCTGGTTTTGGGTAGCCAGCTTGACATCTATAAACAGGATACAGTTCTCTAAGGAAGAGAGAGCGGAGTGCTCCGAAATTGTCCAGCTATTGAAAGTCATAAATAAAGCTTCTTGGCAATGTGAGTGGAATATGTGGGTCCTGTTGGGGCTTTGACACAAGCTGGGCACTTGACATCACCAGTGTCAAGATTGAATTTGTTCTATGCCAGAATTTTTGGATACAGGTTTACAGGTGAAATTTGAGCAACCCGAACCATGTAGATGCCCCTGCGTTAGGGAGAAAAAACAACAGGGTTTGTATCCTCTTTTTTAAGCTTGTAAAAGCTCAACAGCGAAGCAAGTTTTGAGCAAGATGGAGTCAGAAACAGAAAAGCTGGATTAGCCAGTTACTGTTTGAGTGAATATCTCTCTTTCTCAGCATGTTGAATTAGATGTGTGCACCTACCACAGCGTAAAACCGTAAATAAGAATAGTTATTGTGGAGTAGTTTGCATAAGGTAAGTTCTTCTCCTTGCTTACCCCGTGGTAACTTGCCTCTACATTTTTATTCTTATAGTGTTTTTCATTAGGACTTGAACTGATTTCCAGCATGGTGAAGATAAGTGGTGTTTGCTTTCTAATGCCTACACACTATTACAGTGAGTTGTCTCCTGTCAGAGCAGTTTTCTCAATGAAGTAAAGCTTAGTTTAATGAAAGAAATAGCACTAGCCAGCAGCTGTTACTTATGTTTTTATTTATAACAGTGTGCTACTTCAACTGATACAGCCCTTTGCTTATCTCATGCTATACTACTTCAGAGTAATATATTTCTTGAATGTGTAAGCGCAGAGGTAATTCAAGAAAGAGACTGTAACTGTCCCTGGGACTTTTTTCTGTTTAACATGACTATAATGTATATTTAACTCAAAAGGTAAATGTTACCTATCTGATATCTGTCTGTCTCTACACTGTACACTAAGTTTTATTTAAGGCAAATTGATGAAAGAAAAGGAATAACCGTACATGGCAGATGCTAATTATTCTGCTGCAGGAAGCCCTGAGATTACACTGAAAGGGGCAGAGGATAAACATTTAGAGAAGAGACAAGAAGTCTTTCAGGTTGCAGAAGTGGAGTAAAGGGGTCTCATTGGATGCCATTTACCACTAAGGCTTTAGGTAAACGGAATGCTGCCTTTTAACTAATCTAGAAAAGTGTGATTTAAAAGCAATTTCTACCATGCCGGTCCTGCAGGATTTCTGAACTTTCAGCCATATTTTTCTCTTGCCTTCCCCTCCCTCTTCCCACCACCCTGTGAGATACCTCCCTGTAGTCATTTGCAGCTAGGCAGCCAAACTTAGTAAGGAGGCATTTCTTCTAAAAGACCATCTCCTGGTACTTTGCCTCTGTCAGCATGAGGCTGCTTTTTGTGCCGGTGGGTGGGTGGTGAAACAATTTCTTCTAAAAGGTTTCTTGATTATTTTCGTAGTGCTTTTGCAGATGTCTGTAGTGGGTGTTCTTCTTTCTGGGTTTTACCTGCACGAATTTTTACTGTATTGAGTTACTTTGGCCCCTGTCCAGGTCTGTATTAAGCAAGCTTTGCAACCTGCACAGAATTGCTTTGAAGCTAATTTAAGAGGCTTAAAGAAGATTGATGAGGATTCCCCTCTGACGAAAGGAAACTTCAGATTCAGTGGATTTGCTGTGTAGTGGTAATAGTTCTTTACTACTTCTCCTGACTTCTGGTTCATCCTGTATATAGGAATACAAAAACTGGTGGTTAGTAAGAGCTGCTCTTATAGGTGGCCATTGACTGGCTGCCAGAGCTGTCCATGGGGCCACTGGTGGTCTTACACTTGGGTCCATGCCACTGCTGCAATAAATAAGGCATTTTGCTTGTGATGTGCTATATAGTCTTTAGCCCCAGACTAGTATCGGGTTTTTTGTAAGGTCAGAGGCGATGAGGGATTGAATGGGCTGTGGGGAGGTGGTGTGCATGGCAGCGCATGATTCTTTTTGAATCAATGAGATTTCTCTCCTGTCCTCTCAAGGAGAGGATTTCTCCCTGCCTGCCAATGCTGAAGTGTTCAGACTTGCTGGTGTGAAGGCAGAGTCTTTGTGACTTGCCTTCCTGAAGCACTGAGTAGCAGCTATTAGGACTTGTCAGTGGGAGATGTTGCTGTATAGCATTGTTCAGCCTCGGGCACCATTCTCTCTGTACTTAAATACGGGTTTGAACACCCTGATGCCACCGTCTGTGTAAGAAAACTTTCTCCAGGGACTACTCCCTTAAGTTTACTCTTCCAGACATCTTTCAAAGATAGTTGTGTGGGATTTTTAAACTGGTGAGCCTTTCACAAAGCATTTGCGACGTTTGGGAAAATGTGAGCGACGTTAAGTAATTTACTATGAATTCCTTATGCTTTTCTTCCCCAAATCTCAAAACACAAATGTTGGTGTAAGCGTGATGAGAAATCTTCATTTCACACTCAATGAAGGAAATACTTTATGTGAAACTGGAAGCTTGACATGCAGTTCCAGGAAATAAAAACTGAAGTAGTCATTCCCTTTGATTGACTGCTCAACACAGCCACGCGTGCTTCACTTGTACCTGTCTCTGCTGGGACCCAATGGGATACTGTGCTTCTCTAGCGCTGCCTGTAACTTTGTGGTGGCTGCTAGTGGAATCACAGCAGCCGTGGGGGAGGGGAGCC
>NW_008794211.1:3308377-3338628 GCF_000699145.1 Aptenodytes forsteri | reverse complement strand
CACAGCAGCCGTGTGGAAGGGCAGCCACTCTTATCTAGAGGCAGAAAACAATTGCTAAATTTCACAGGACTGCTACATCTTGTATTTGTTTCAAATGAAAAGAAATTATCTCAGTAAAACTATATAGAAGACATTGGAACAAAACTCATTTTAAAGGCATTGTCGTGGTGTTATTAAACCTAAATTATTGAACGTGCATTTTTAACAAGGAGTATTCCAGCATGATTTGTATGCCTTTTTAGTTGCTCTTTGTAAAATTCTTTGGCATTTTGCACAATGGATGTCAATTTAATGACAAGTGTAACTCTCGCCTGGTTTTGATCAAGCACACAAAGACATGGAAAGAATTGATATCTCTGGTATGTAGTACCTAATCTTGAAAGAGAGGTTGAGAGAGACATTTTTAGAATCACTAGTGGCTTTCTAAGAATAATTAGCCCACTGTGACTTAAGGGGTGTTTTCAAGTCCCAGAAGTCAAAGTTTCTTTTCATATGTAAAATTCATGTGTTATCTGCAGGAAATAATTCTTTCTGAAAAGCCAAACTAATCACTTTTTAATTGGATTTTCATTCTCTTTGCCATTAATGAGCGAGTCAGAAAAATTATAAAAGGTTTCTAGACATTGAGGTATTGTTCACAGCTTAAAAATATATGCATTAGACCTGTTTGGATAAGATTATTTTTTATTTGTGGTTTACAGCAGTATTTCAAAACCTGCATTGAATGTTACCTTTATAAGGTTAATTTTAAATCTGTACAAGTTTGGGGTTGGTTTTTGCTTAGAAGGATTTTTGGTTTTGTAAAAGTAAGATGATTTCTGGCATACATGCACTTTTTTCCCCAAACAATTGTAATTACATACATCTTTTAATCTCTCCATTATATAAAGAGAGAAAACATTTCTGAAAGGGAGAAAAAGTGAAACTGAATACTCACAAATTGCTGAGTTTTTTAATTTTTAAAAATGGAAGTTTCTATTCAATGTCAGTAGTTTTAGGTATGTTTAATTATGTGGCACAATGTGAGTATTCAGGCAGATTAGTTTTATTTCTTCATTTGTTGTGATGATTGTATCACTTTGTTTAATATTCAAAGATACTGATTTCATATTTACTCACAAGAGAAGTGCATAGTGGATGATTGCCAAAATTATTTTTAGGGCTGTGTGTAAGTCTCAGTGTCTGGCTATATTATCTCTATAGACAACTGAAAGAAAAACTTTGTCTTCAACCTCTCTCTTTCAAATCCTCTTAGCTTTTTAAAAGGTAAAATACTTAGTTTTGCCTCCTGGTGACTTGAGATGGAGAGGATGCTTCTTGTCACTGCAGAGGCAGAAGTGGATAAAGAGATTAAGAGTCTTTCTGAATTTAGGTCTGTGTCTGCAATACTGGCTGATTGTTCCCCTCTTCCCTAAGTGAAGATTCACCTAACATAAATACTGCACATTTAAAGCAAATAATAATTAGGAGGACAAAGACCTCCCCAGGAGTGAATGCACAGAACTTTTTTATCCTACTTAACTCCTAAGTAAATTTACAAATCCTATCACACAGCCATTAACTGTATTTACTTGTAAAACTTACTCTGTAAACTGTCTTGGAAGTAAACTTCCATTGTCTTCGTTAGGTGAAAATGGAGTGTAAATTGCTTTCAAATGCTAAGTTTAAAAAAAAAACACAAACAAAAAAACCCCAACAAAACAAAACCACCACTCTATAAATATATACGTATGCACTAAAGAAGAATGACTAAGATTGTTGTTTGTGTAGCTTATACAGCTTAATCTTCATGTAGTTTATAGTAATGAGTAATCGTGCAAATAGTGTTGCTTTCTCCCTGGGTCATAAGAAGAAGAACAGGGGCTATAAATTTATGCCTCAGGTTCTGGCATCTGAATTTAAAGTGATTCTTTCTGGCACTGAGACCCCTCTGCTGTGTGACAGATAGGGACATTAGTGTGAGCCGAAGTTAGCTACAACTATTTCAGGGCTGCTGTATTGCTCCAGTGGTATGCTCCTAGAATAGCATGAAGGGTTGCGTGCAGCAGGAGCGTCCTGTCAACCACACAGCATTGCTGGTGCCTTCCTAGAGGCTGAAAATATTTATTTTTAGCATGTCCCCCCTTGACTGGTGAGTTTCAGCATTCATAATAATATGTCTGAAGCATTGTTCTCCATCCTTTTCCCTCCAAAATCACTTTGCTGATTTGTCTTCTGCTTATATGTGCTAACGCTGTAGCAACATGAGTCTTTATTTGAAAATATATGAGCAATGAGTAATAATATAATGTGACCAGTACAAGTGGATCACTCCTATCTGTGATAAAGCAGAAAAGGTAGTACCCTTTTATGAGCATTTACTCTGTAAAAGCTGACAGCTTCTAAAATTAGGCATGAAATACCATCTTGGGGAATTCTTTTTAGGGCTTGCCCTTTCCAGTTTACCTTAATCTTTGAGATAGAAGCACGTCCCTTTATTGGTTACATGAATAAACCATTGGACTTGCTTCAGAGATAACACCTAATTTAAAGGTGAGATTGAATCAGTTGTTGAACATAGTCTATTTGGAGAAGCTTAAATAGCTTCACATATCTCGGTGTCTCACTGAATTGATTTCCACCCCCATCCCGTTTGTTCATCTTGGAGGGAGAGGTAATCATTATTTTAGCAAAGATAGGAGTGAAAACTCTTAAATTGCAAATGTCACCTTGACATGCATCTTTTTGTTGTTGAGTTTTCATTTAATGGTATGTTATTTAATCTTAACTGATGATGATAAAAGCCCTACTGAAGTCAGTTTTCAGAGTTGTTTAAAAAAAAGAAAACAGCCCCTTGTTCAGAAAGAAGCAGGAAAATTAGTGGCATCCTTTAATCATCAGGAAAGGACTGGCCAACAGCAGTAAGTTGCTGGAAACATAGGAGGGCCGGGTGCTCGCTTCCTGTGAATTGCCAGCAACAACTGGAGTTGATGGATGGCACGTTAGAGAGGAGTCTCTCTGGAACTCATCACCAGCCTCAGCAGTTCTCCTGTCCATCAGATATTTTATTTGTTTATAGTGTTCAGCTAAATACTTAAAATGAAAATCCTTTGTATTCTGCTGCAGTGAGTTCTGATGAGCGCTTTGTCGGTGAAGATACAGTTGTGGCAGTAGTTGGAAACAGTGATTTCATCTGTGTAAAAATGCCTTCAGGCTTTTGTTCTGAATTTTTGCATCTGCTGGGAACTGTGAAATACTGAATCTTATCTGGAATATGTCTACAGGTTTTGGTGAAGCCTTCGGAGGTAGATGTGGTTTCATTTGAAATGTCTCACAGTTCCTTAGCAATGATTAAACTAAAATTAAATGTGATTATTTTGTTTTCAACATGCCATGTGGATTTATATGTTTCACATTATAGGAAATTCTCAGAATAAATGTGTTGCACAGGTTCATATTACTGTTGGAGTTCATGTGTTATAAAAATAGATCCTGTTGATTGTGTGCTTTATAAAGCATGGTAGGTCTATTTCCTTTAGAAGCACAGAGGTTGTAAACATGCAACAAGGTGATAAGAATGTCATTCTTCATTTGCTGCTTCTTTGTCCTAATTAGACTAGAAGCTGCAAATAATGATGCTAAAACAAAGCAATGAAAAGTAGTCAACAAGAACTTTACGGCAAGCAGTAAACTGCACTCACACCCACATGTTTTGCTTGACTGGCAAAATAAGACATGCTGGATCCTAAATTAAAGCATGCAGGCAGATACATGCATCAAAACAACAAGATATGGGAACTGTGTTAAGCAATTGCAGTCTCTGTGTACATGGAATTTAGCTTTTAAGTTCACACAGTGCTGTGGCAGTAATAGAAAGACATACGAAAGCACGTGCTACATGGATACTTGGTGTTTTGGGAGCTGATTTCCTGAAAGCCAGCAGGTAGTTCAGTTGTCTTGCTGGATGGGTTTGGGGGTTCTGCAGCATTAGGGCTCCTGGTTCTAGCTGCTAGGTAATGCCTGAAAATGCACCGAGTGCTACGAAAGTTTCTGTCATGGCTTACGTTACCACCCTGATGAGGTGCGGTTGTCATTGAGACCACCTGGAAAGACTGGCCAATGCTTAGTCCACTTTTGCTGGATGCAGACTTGCTTTGGTGAATTCATGCTGTATGTGCAAGTGTTGAGTAGTCAGCTTTTTGCTGTTTTCACAAGGCTTAGTAAGAAACAGTGTCTTCAGCTATTCAAAGTTTACTCTCTTGACTTGAATCTGGTGGGTGGAGTGACTCCGTTGAGAAATGTTGTTAATGTCAATGTACTAATACTAAAACCAAAATACCGTGACTTTTTAAATATCTTTGGCCTTCTGCTTGGGATTAAATTTATGTTTTTACAAGCAAAGGCTGCTGCATCAACTGATATAAAGGAATTCTCTGTGATTTCAGTGGTACAAGACCAGATCTTCAGAGAGTTTTACATATTTATTTGGTAGTAACATAGCTCTCTGTTATCCAGAACAATGTAATGTTTGGTGGGGTCTCACTAAGTCACCACCCTACCACGAGTGTGTGTCTTCTCTGTCCACTGTTCTCTAGTGTCTGAAATTTTGAATTTTTAAAAAGGAGAAATTTTTAGAAATTACAATTTTAGATTGAAAATCTGGTTTTAGTTCTGTTCATTCTCCTTGCCAGCTCAGTCTTTGTTGCTTTCATATATGATGGACCATGCAGTTCTTGTGTTTTCACAACACCAGTCTTCCCTTGCAGAGAATTGTATCCTTTTTGTAGCATTTTCTTAAACCCCCTTGTATGTAGAATTGATGGATAAGATGCCTAAAAATGATACTGTCATACCTTTTGTATTGTCTCATTTTGATACATTTTCCAGAGCTATTAAGCAACCAAGCAGGTGATGGCCATTACTGAACCTGACCTGGGCAATTGGTGCAGATTGTTTGGAAAGTTTTACCCATTGGACACCATGGAATTGATCGCCTCTGATTCTTGTTAACAGCAGCTATGGAGAGTTACGACAATAACAGCATTTCAGATTTCTTTTTCTCTTGTCTTAGGTTTTCTACCCTAGCAAAGATGGTACTAAGATCCCGATGTTTATTATTCACAAGAAAGGAATTAAGTTGGATGGTTCTCATCCTGCCTTCTTGTATGGATATGGAGGCTTCAACATATCAATTACACCAAGCTACAGGTAAGCAGGGTAATTTATACCTTCTTCTGAAGTATCTGGTATTCACAACTGTCACAGACTGAGGGCAGGGTGCACTATGGATCTGACAGAGTAATGCATTTGAGGTCCCTGAGACACAAGATGGGGGCCATAAGGACATAGGTCACTATTGTAATCAGTGTCCAGGCATCATTTGTCTGCTTTGTTAGTTCTGAATTCGAGGGTCACAGAAGAAATGTATGTCAGAGCAGAGAAGTACTGTGCTGTTCTGAGGTTTACAGCAGGCACCCTGCCCTTTTGATTACACCTTAACCTCTTCCTGCTTTGTCACTGAGCTCAACAGAAAAGCACATGGACATATTACATTAAGCAAGTATTTGAGCCCTTTGCTGAACTAATAACACAGGAAGTTTTCTTTTTTCCAAGTTACACAATTACCTATGCCTAAATAGTATAGAAAATCGAGTATTTGTTTAAATTAATGTAAATAATTAAAATTTAGCTGTATTTTCATATTATACTTTTGAGGAGATTACGTCAGAAGCAAAATCCTACTGTGTTCCCATATAAACAGGGAAGAAGAAAGCTGATTCTGTCCGGAGATGCACATGATACAGGCTCTGCATATGCAAAGCGATGCATTGTAAATCAAAAATGCTGTGTGCAGAACAGGATTTGTAGCCCTCAAAAGCCATAAGCTTTATTGAATAGATGATCTCTTTAAAGAAAAGGCTTATTTCCTCAGCAAGGGAATTTGAATAGACTTACCAAGAGGCAGTGATTGTCTGTAATACGTAAGAAATGCTCCTAGGCAAGGCAGGGGAAAACAGAAATGCAAAAGACTTGAATGGAGAGCAGTTTTTCAGATAGTAGAAGAGCAGCTCACCAACACAAAAATAATTTATTATGCAACCATCCTATTAAGTTTAGGTGCTACCAGTTTTGCTTTAGAGCCAGCACACTTCAAGAAATCCTTTGTAGTGCTTGCTCTTCCAGGTCACTGTGATTGTATTTCTAAATAGCATTTACAGTTTCTCGTTCTTTCTAGCAAATACCTTGTCTAACAATGGACCTCCCATCTTGTGTTCTATGATTATTTGAATGGTTTTTATCTGCCTTGTAAAGCTACACTTTTAATTTCCTGTGGGTTTTGAGAGAGACAATTATATAACCAGAATAGTTTTTAAATTCCTTTTTAGATTAGGCTCAAGCACTGATTTATTACAGTTTATTGTAGCTGCTGAAAACTGTGATAAAACTTATCATGTTTTCTTTTTTAAAGTAAATATTATGTATCTATTGATTTAAGATAAAATTTCACATACTGCAGAGCTGACGCGAGCTGGCTGCTGGCAAAAGGAGAAGGTATCTCACGGTGCCTCCTTCCACCTCCCATTCATTGGCCCTGGTGCTTGCTGGAACCTTTGCTAAGCTGATTTACCTCGCAAGAATGGCAGAAAACTATCCCAACAAAAAGGGGTGGGTGGTTTTCTGCCATCTTGGCAAGTTAAAAATTGACTCTCGTAGGAGTCCAGCAAACAGCAGCAGGAGGGTGCAGCTGACAGAAGAGAGGAAGGTGGGAGGTTGGAGCAGTGACCTATGTCTTCCTGAGCGCTATGAAACCTTTATTATACAGTTCATAAAATAAGAATATGAATCTGTAACAGTCCCTTAAAAGTAAATGCACAGAGAACTATCAGTCACCTCCAGATCAAAATACATTATCCCACTGACAACATAAATAAAACATGATTGGCCACACCTCCCCCCTCATTCTCTCCCTGTAATACCAACATATCCCTTCTCAGCCTTTCTCTTTCTAACAGAAAAGTAAGAAAAGCCAAAGCCTTCTAATTCATCTTTATGGTTAATAACCTGAGAACCGAGTACTCAGTAAGGAAGTGTGTTCCAAAAGTAGGCAGGTAAGATTGGGGAAAGGAAATTGCAATAAAAGAATTTGTGCCAGAAAGGCAGGACGTCCAGTTCCCCCTTTACCTGGCAGATTCAAGTAATGTTTGACTACATCCCTGTTACTATGTACTGCAATATTCCATGAGTAGTTCCCAGGTCCGTGTGCTGCTCCAGCCACAGCCCAACACCACGATTTGGTCACTTTTTGTAGATGACCACAGGCACGAGTGCTAGAAAGCAGCCACAGGATGGTCAAGGCTGAGGCTTACCACATAGTTTACCTGATCCTGAGCCAAGACATGGCTATGGAAATGCAACCGAGTAGTAGCCTGCTTACCTTTAAAAAACAAACAAAAAAGTTCCTGGATTTTTTATTTGAACTTAAGCCTCTTACTTTTCACAAAGCACTCCACCTTCTCCTTTCCAGTGGTTCGTTTCTGCCCTGTATTTCTTCAAGCCACTACAATGTTTTCTCACTGGTATTTTGCACATGTCAACATGAGCCAACTCTCTGGCTTGGGGAGCTTATTTCTGCTTAATTCAGAAACTGATGTTGCTTTTCATTTATTCTTCAACACAAAAAATGAAACTAAAATCTTTTTCACCAAAAGCAATAGAAACAAACCAACAGGTTAGAGGATCCAGAAATAACTATGAGAATGATAGGCCAAAGTCATTAAGTCAGTTACAGTAGTGGTTTATTTTTGAATGCAAGCATGCATCTTTTATATGCTCCTCTGGACTGAAGAGCTGCATTTGGTAGCATTTTGAGTATGGTGCCCGCTAAAGCACTGTCATTAATTATACAGCCTGCATAGCAAGTGCAAGTTAAGGCTGATGGAACTGACACCAGTGGCTTGGCAGAGCTGCTGGGGAAACGCCATCACAAACCCACCACTAATGCCTCAGATTTGACTAATTACCCAGCAGGAACCAACGTGTTTCCCTTCACTGTTCTGTATCTGCCTGTGTGGGTACAGGAGAAGCAATTTCTACTGCATGCTGGAATACAGCTGATTGTGAAGCAGGCTGTGAAATTGCATTTCACTGCTACAGGGCCAGGTTGTACCAAGCCTTTAAGCAAAGAGGTGGTGCGGGGAGAGACTGTAAGCCCACAGAAAGGTCAGGCAACGTAGCAGCCACCGCTGCAGAGTGCAAGGTTACTCTTTTGGGTTACTTTGTTACCACTCCCTCCTTCTCCACAAAAGCCAAGAAAGCAACCACGTCCAGTGACTCAGGATTTTTTTCCCCATCACCAGTGTACTAGCCTGCATTTCTCTGTCAGCTGTAATACCTGACAGCAGATCAGTAATTCTGGAAAAGCATTCTTGCTCCTTGAAGCACAGCTCCTCACGTTGCTCTATACTGTAAAAAACAATACCTGTTTTCTTATTTTTTATGTTATGCTCCTTAAGAGTGATAGGATCTGGAAGGAGCTCTCCAGGGAAGGAACTATCTTCTGCTCCCTCCACTGGCTCCTTCCTGACCCTGTTTTTCTTTACCCAGCTCCCAGGAGAGAAGGAAAAACGGGGATAATAAGCAAAAGGCTATAGAGACTGTTGGGAAGAGCAGGGAGCCAGACCTTCCTGTGCAGAATGAGACATTTCGTAGGCATCCAGGGCGACTGGGCAGTTTGCTGTGACTCAGACAGCAAGTTGACTTGAAATCAAATCTGGAAGCAAGAACCTGCCTGGAAGAACACAGGAGGCAGTAGCAGGGCTGTGTATAAAACTTGAATTTTGTGCTGTCTGATCACTTGGAATTTTCACTTTTTTTAAACGTTAATGAGTCCTGATTATATACTTATAAAACCTGGTTCCTTGAACTTAAAAGTCACTTTGAGAAAGCTTGTTATAAGCTCTAGGCACATCTACTTCAAAGTATTGGTCAAGTTAGGGTCCTGACTCACTTTACTACTGCCCGTACCAGAGTGGGTATTAATTAATAGTCATTGGCAGTGACATTACTAGATGTATATGTTGGGGTATATGGGGTAATATTTTCTGAGGTGTCTAAATCCCAGTAGTATTGCTGAGAGTGAGCACAGATATACTAAACCTTACTTATAATTTGGGCAATATAATGATTGTTACCAAACTCTGGACTTTATCCTATTGAGGGTCTGTGCAACAGAAAAATTGTTTGTTTGTGGAAATGGGGACTAGCGTCCTATAATAAGAGTACTTGCATATCCTGTGAGATCCTAAGTCACTTACACTCCTCCAAAAATTATCATCAAGGTACCATCTCTGTTAGAGGTGTCCATGAACAGGATAGGATGCACTCAATACTTTCATTTTGCGTTGCTCACAGATTCTTTGCTGGTTAAATATGCTGATCCCTCAGACGGGCACAGTTTCTTTCAGCAGATGGAAGAGGATGGACTCTGTTCTGGAATTTTTTATTTTTTAAATATTCTCAGGCAATATATTTGGGTAGCAAGCTCTTACCTTACCTGCAATTCTTATACTTGCTACCTTGGATTACTAGGAGATCAAATAAGTTTGGACCAAAATGTTTCCATTGATTTTGTTTGGGACAGAGACAGGGAAAAGAAGTGCAGAATATTCTGGGAGGTTTTGTGGCTCTAACATACCAAAAACTAAGAAGCCACAATCTCATGAGGCAACCTACTGTCAAGCTATTCCACATTAGCTGTGCAGCAGCCTGTCGAAATTAGGTGTCTTGGAGTTTGACAGAATAATGCTCTCTGACCTGTGCACAGTGTGCTTATCAAATATCAATCTTGCATCTGATCAGCATGTCACAGCAATCTAAGAAAAGTACAATTCACAGTGATGGACTTCAGAATTGATTTTACAGAAGCAGAGATAATTCATGCCTCCTGAGCCATCTGATGGCCACAGATAACCAGCCTAGGTAGAAAGTTTTTCCTTTGATGAGTTATGAAAATACAGAAATCTCTTATCAGTCATCCTCCTGCTTTTCTTTTTGTTTCCTTAATCCTTGGTATGTGCTGTCAAGAACAAGTGCCAGTACATAGATAATTGCTTTGGGAGGTACGAAAAATTTACCTGTTTTGATACTACATCCACATGAGACACACTGTAGGACTACCATCTTTCAAGACATTTCTGATAAGCCATAGGGGGACTTAAAGGTAAAAAGGCCCAGTCCTTGCTCTTGTGATTGAATAGGATTAATTTCTGCAGGCAGTGGTTTCTTGCATGAGCAAAGATTTCAAGTAAATAAGAAACTTAAACCTACTAGAGGAAAAAAAAGTCTTGTTGGGATTAAATTTTAGTATTTTACTGGTCTCCTTGGCATATGTGTGGTTTGCCATCTGCAGCTTCTACTATGTTAAGCTGCTGCCTCAGCAGATCAGAGATCTATTTCTCTGAATTGTTAAATACAATTTAAATTACTTCAGTCCCTTTTAAAAAGATAGAAGTAGCTTTGATACTTTTGCAATTTGACATTTAAAAAAAATATGCTACTTTAGCTTTCAGCGAGGTTCTAGAGATACTAGGGAAGGCAGAACTTGTAATTTTATTTTTTAGTGTTTGTTTTGTATTTAGCAATGCAAGTGGAAAATAAATAAGAAGGGGATTGGACAGAACTTGACTGCAGATCCTGGCACAAAACAATGGTAGAAGCAGAGTTTTTCTTTGCAAACACAGTTTTATAAAGGTCCAAAAAGAAGTACATTAAGCAGAAGTTGAAAATACCTGCTCATAAACAAAGATCAAGTGCTGATCTTAATTCTTTGCTTTCTTCATTTGGGCTAAGCCTTCCTTTCCTCTGAAAAAGCAGAGGACCCACGGAAGAGGAACAGTTCAGAAAGCTATAGTGGTACGGCATAGCTCTAGTCCCCACCCTGAAGGCTTTGAAGATGATAAAAAAAATGGTGACACGTCCTGGGGGGGGTTCTTCTGTTAGGCAGAACCACTGGCCACTCTCCTCCGAAGTGCAGAACTAAAGGAGGAAGAATGGACCAGCACTGGTTCCTTCCTCTCCTGAGGCTGCAGAGGGTTTCATTTCCATGGATAACCGTTGAAAAAAGCCTGGCTACTCAGGTATGCCATCAAGGGGGACTTCATTCACGATTTTATAATTGATTTTGGGAGAGATCTTTCCCTCAAAGTATTTTTGTAAAAGTGGTAGGGATATAAAAATTGGAAGTTAAAAATAATCCTCTATCTGTTTGCTTTTTCAGTGTGTCAAGACTTATTTTTGTGCGACACCTAGGGGGTGTTCTAGCGGTGGCGAACATCAGGGGCGGTGGTGAATATGGAGAGACCTGGCACAAAGGTAAATCAGTCCAAGTAGAGGAACAAAACTGCAGGCTTAGCAATGAAAATGACAACATTTTCTCTTCACTCCCTCTTCCATACTCACATCTCCTTTTGCCTTTTATTTATTCTGTAGAAAAGTAAATTTTTTCCTTACTCATATGTTAGATCTGTACGTTGTCCAGTGTTATCTGATGGTTTGCATTAGATTGTTTTAATTTCTGCAACCTACTTAAAAATAGTTTTGTAGAAACACAATATTTACCAATAAAATTATTGCCTTTTTTTAAGCAAGATCAAGTTCCCTAGACTTAAGGGTTTGAAAATGCAGCTATTTATCTTGAACTGATTTTCAAAAAAATGTCTGTCTGTATTGCAGGAGACCTGGCTTGCTTTCACATACCTTTTTCATTGTTTGCAGGTGCACATGGCCCCACAATTCTAGATCCCCAAGACAACAGCACTGACTATTTAGGCTCTGTTGGTATCACACAAAAAAAATAAACCATTTGCAGAACCTTACAGAAGGTGTAAGCTTTTGAGTTCAGAATGTAACTCCTCCAGATTGTTTTTGCACAATTTATGAATAGACCCTTTTTTTTTGTATTTAGTGAATGTGATTGAAGTTCATATGAAAACAATCAGCTCCACAGGTGCAGTGACATGTCATCCCCTCCCCACTCTCCTAGGGGGTCCAACTTTTTCTAGGCAGGCATTTGACCTTTTTGGGTTTTTTTAAGCTGACTTTTATGCTGCAGGGAAACCAAGTCACTCACTACAAAACCCTGTCAATCTCTTTTCCCCTTTTCTTAATACCTTTGATGTATTTCTCTCCATGTTTTTCCCATCCAATCCTTGTCTTAATCCTTTGATTGTCCACTTGCCTTATTGTTGACAATTTTCTGCATCCCTTCACCAGAGGAAAAAGCTGGAAAAAGTCCTACTCATCTCTGTAACATACCCATCACTATTTAATGGTGACACCTTATTCATATCCCAAGAATCTGGTGGATAAGTTGCTGGAGATGTTGTCAGCAAGGCAAATGCACCAAAACAGTGGTGTTTATGATGCAGCAATTTGCCATGGGAGTAATTCATAATAACTTTTTATCAAACAAAACGGTATTCCCAGATCATTACATCTTGGTTTTACTATTTCATCTGCGGTAACTTTTTGTCTGGGTCATTTCCTCACAATTGAGTTGAATATATAATAGTTTCATAAATAGAAGCTATAGATGCTTGCAGATACAGGATATTATTGCTAAAGATGAAGTATCCTTCATTAATTTTAATTTGCCAATTGGTTTGTAATAGGTTTTAATAAAATTTATCTTAATATGATAATGCTTCTTTGGTCCACCTATTTCCTGCTTAATTTTGACCCAAGTCTTTTATTGCAGTTGCATAATAAGCTATGTATCTGTTCTTTGTTAATTCCAGAAGCAATTACAGAAGTCTGTTTGCTTAGGCTTAATTGTATAGATAGGATTCTGACCTTACACCAGACCAGAACTTTGAGCAAAGAGTAAGGTTTATTTCTCCTTTATTGCCACACACTTGAAGACTTTTTTGTTGTCCCAGTATGTCTCTCTTCAATGGTCTTGTTAATGTGAGAATATTGTGTATTTGTTAAAAAATAAAAAATTAAAAATTTACTGGTCCCAGTTCTACAAAATCTGTATGACTAAATGTCAGAGTTATCTTACCAAACTTTTGCAACATAGAAATGAAGCATCCGGTGTAAACTGGCTGTCTAGGATCACTGGATGGACAATGGAGACAGAGACACCTCCAGATTATAGCTCATCTCACTTATTTTAGGGTAGAGTTAATTATCCTGGAGGTTCCTGGACCATAGTGGGAACCTTAGGCAATTAGCTTAGAATAAACATCCAGCTTTTAAACAAAGTAGAAGGAACTGGAGTTCCACTTCTGAATCCACTAAGCCCCTCTTACCTGGCTGGACCACAGCCTTTGCTACAGGAATATGAGGATTTTCTTCCTAGTTCCCATTTCTTACTAGCATTTAATTGCCTGAGAAAGAACATACCAGGTCTTAAGGTAGGATACCTCCAAGGAGAAGCCAGTTTTAGTCCCTTCCCAAAGCATCTGAAGTGGGAAGATTATGAGAATTCGTCAACTGTGAGTTCTCTAGGCTGATATTCTTCTGCTCAAATAGTTGAAAGATTGTAGGGCAAAACCGTCCTTTTCCTTCCTTATCCCACCCTGCAAAATTTTTTGTTTTGAGAACTGGAAGTCTTACCAATGATGTCATCTGGACCTACATTTTCAGTCATGATTTATTCCTCATACATCTAATCACGTTTGGAATTTTGTTCAACAGGATGGCAGCATCTTAAGCATTTCCCTATTGATAGTTAATTAATAAAATTTCAAACCAAGATGCAACTCTGAAGTCCTTTTTTGACCATAGCTATATATCATCTGATTTGAAAACAACTAACAGAAAAAAAAGTAAATTACCAGCCACATATTCTATGTTCAGGAAATTAGAAGTGCGTATTTTATATAGCTTATTTTGTAAGTTGAAGCTTTATTGCCTTAAGACACTGTGACTGAGTTTAATGCTGTTAAAGTCCCATTAGATCAAACCACAAGTGGATTGTATGTGGTCATTTTGTATATATTTTGCAATGCAAAGCTTTTAGCTTTAATTTTACTGGTTAGGAGCATTACCTGGCACTCACTCCACAGTATAGGTATGTATTATTCAGAGTTTCTGAAAGCATTAGAGTTATCGACAGAACCATCTTATACCCTCTCTGTGTTGAAAGAATCTTTCATTTTTGCTGTCTTTCTGAGCTGCATCAATTATTAAAATGTTCATGAAACTGGAATTGTTCCCAGGTATTTTTGCACACGTTTTTCTGAAGAGACGGTACCAAATGGATTTTACAGCATCAACTGATTTGTTTTACTTGTGTGCTAGGTGGTATCTTGGCCAACAAACAAAATTGCTTTGATGACTTTCAGTGTGCTGCCAAATACCTCATCAAGGAAGGCTACACATCCCCAAAGAAGCTGACTATTAATGGAGGCTCAAATGGGGGCCTCTTAGTAGGTAAGAACTGCTCGTGTATTTCCTGGGTTTGGTACTGGGT
Source organism: Aptenodytes forsteri (assembly GCF_000699145.1). Classification (NCBI taxonomy): domain Eukaryota; kingdom Metazoa; phylum Chordata; class Aves; order Sphenisciformes; family Spheniscidae; genus Aptenodytes; species Aptenodytes forsteri. The sequence goes on along the minus strand of NW_008794211.1, from coordinate 3,324,173 downwards.
TCGTCAAAGTAAACAGACAAAAATTTATGAGATCCTCTTTTCAAAAGTTGCCAGAATGTCAATGCATTAATATATACCAGGTGTTAAATACATATAATTGTACTCCATTTGCTGTTTGCATAGGACGTTGGGATTCTGCAGTCTCTAGCAAAGGCTGACTGTTAAAAGCCATGCTTACAATTACTGTCTTGTGTGGTAGAGCTAACCCTGTGGTAGAATCACACAGTAAGTAAGAATGCTTTAAAAAACATTTGTTTTTTGATTTTTCTTTCTTAAGGCTAACCATTACAGAATAATTACTGAATAACCAGAAATCTGTTATATAGCATTGGGAAACTTTGTGCGGTCTGTAGCGTAAGCCAGAATCCCATGTCCTGTAATCCTTCATCAGAGTTTCTCGTTTACTCTTTCCGTAGTCATGCATTCTTGTTCTTAGAGAGCAAATGAAAACATGACAGTTCTGCATTTAAAGCCTTCGTACAGGGACACGTAACAATTTGACTCTACTTTCACTGTGTGGTTACATGACCACAAATAAAATCATGAATATCTCTGGTGAGAAACATAAAACACAAGCACAGCTACTTGAAAAAGTCATGAGCTTTTGAGGGACTGTGTAAATGTAGCACTTCAATAGCCCTCTCTTAAACAGAAAAGCTTGTCACAAAAGTGTCTGAGAGTCTAAGCAGTATTGAAAGAGCTACAAAATTTATTTCTGATTAAATCCCTGTATCTGAAAGTAGTAGAAGGAAAAGGGAGGTGATTTTGTTCAATTTTGAAAGGAGAAGAAAACACAAATGAATAATATTGGGGATTGTATTTTTCTTAAACAGCATGAAAGGCATGTGACAGTATGACAGAGTTGAGCTACTCATGTGAGAAGGAAAAAAAAAGCATTTCAAGTTCATAAACCACTGACGTATAGGAAATGAGCAGATTTACTAGGCACACTCTTTGCTTGCTCTTCTTTTTATACTCCTCCCTATTTGTCTGCTGCTGAATACTGGCTCTATTGATTTTTTTTTTTTTTTCAGTGAACTAGCATCCAGCATAAGAAACAGGATTTGGAGTTATACAGATCTTTGGTCTAAGGCATCTTGGCTATTCATGCATTCTTATTTTTAAAAAGCAATTGTTTTAAAGATAAATAACAAGTACAAGTAAAGTTGTATTTTTGCTTTCTGCTTACATGCTTCTCGGTTACAGGTGGCAGGAGGTATTTGTGCATTGTAAATAAGAGCACCAATAGAAATGGATGAATATGGTAAAGGATTAAAGGGTTTGCACACCATTGGGAGTGCAAGCATTGCACAAGTCAATTTTATGTGAGTGTAAATGTATATTTGGAAATGCAGTTAAACTGTCAACATGTTACATAGCTTCTGAAAATCCTGTTTTATGGTTACATGGACTTCAGTTTCAGACAGGATGAGATTCATCCTACCCAGCTTTAGTCATAAAAAACCATGTGTTTCTGGCTGAACAAGTCAGTTGGGCTCCTTGTTTAGGTAAGGGGAAGCGAGTGACATCTGCAGAGTGTAGGTCATTCCAGTAGGAGACAGGTGTTAGGAATCTAGACTTCCCTGCTCTGAAAAATCTGTTGTTAGAAACCTTCCCTTGCACTTGCAGATGGATTACAGTCCAGCTGGATTTCCATGCTCTTGATTAGCCAGATAGGGATTCTCCTTGACTGGGTAGAATTAGGTGAATTTAGGAAATTCTTGTAAGTGCTTTTTCATCAAAGCAGAACTAAATTTTGCAATAGATGTTCATGCAGCACTAGAGAGCATAACTCATACTTTAGGTGCAAGGACCCACTGCCAGATTTTCTCAGTTCTCATTTATTGAAGAAAAAACTGACAAGGAAGAGTATTGTTGCTCTTCCAAAATACTGTTTCCTTTTAGTCTGACTAACAGGAGGTGTCTCTGAGAGAGTGCAGAGCCCTGAGCTCTTGCCTCATTCAACTGTGAAACAAGACCTCCTTGTCCTGCAGTGTGATCCCAAAGCCGAGTAGAGCAGCACAGCTGTGAGCTGAAAACCTCCTTCATGCAAACGTAGTGTTTGACCTCTCGTGTTTGCTTAGACAAACAGTTCTGAGGTTTTGAAATCTTACTTTTGTACTGAATTTCGAAGCTCAAAGTATGTGTAGGGGAGTAAAATTCACAAATAAATTGTTGTTCCAGGTTACAGTTTATTAATGCATATAATTAAGTATTGTGGCTAATTAAAGGGGTGCAGTGGGAATGGATGAGCGTCTCCGTAAGTGATTGCTTACTGAAGTAACTATTTAGGGAACTAGGAGCAGCAATTTTTTATAAAATCCTGAGCAACCCACAGTGCTTCAAGAAACACTACAACAGAGAGTACTAAAATTAAATGTTATGATAGTTGTTTTGGCTTTTTTTTCTACCAGAATATAATTTATGTTCATAAAGTGAAATAACATGAAGGGGAGGGATCAGATCAAAAGCTTCATTTAAAAGGATAAAGAGTTTTTACATGGCATGTGTTTAAGGCACTATATATACCTTATGAAAATGGCTCAGAAAGGACCCAGGAAGAGTTAGCTTGGTTACGTACCAGAGATGACCAGAAGTAAAATCGCATCCTTCAGAAAATAGAAATCACGTTCAAATGAAGAAAATAGGGTAGAGTGTAAACTCTGACAGGGACTGACGGACCACAGGAGACTGATGAGCAAATTGCTTCCAATATAAAGATTAGCAATGAAAGCTTTCTATGCACATCAGAAGCAGGAAGCTGGCCAGAGGATCTGTGGGACTTACAGGTTAGTGAGGTGTAAAAGGAGCACTAAAGAAAGATAATGGCAGAGCAGAACAACTAAATGGTCTATTTGTACTGATGTTCCCTCCTGAGGAGTGTGGGGAGTTCCCTGCACCAGAGTCTCTCTTCATGGGGAATACTCTGAGGAGCTGACTCAAGCTGAAGCATCAGCAGAGGAGGTTTTGGAATAAATCAATCAAATGAAAAGTAGTGTGTTGCCAGGACCAGATGGTGCACATGCAAGTTCCTAAGTGAACGCCGATGTGAAATTGCAGGCTACTAAGCCTGAATATCTGAGGAACAGAAGGGGGCAAGCGTAATGCCAATTTTTAAATGGTTCATGGTGATCCACAAGCTGCAGATGAATAAATCTGACTTCTCTAATGGGCAAACCAATTGAAACCAATAAATAATAGTTGACATGTAAGGAAGAATTTTGCAGGCTGAAGTTATATCTTGCAAATCTATTAGAGCTATTTGAAGGAGTCAGGCAGTGTATGGTGCTTGTAACAGTGATCTAGGTGAGGAGTTAGTCTTGGATTTTCAAAAGCTTTTGACAAGGTCCCTCGCATAAGGCTATGCAAGAAAGTTCTTGCTGAGCTGGAAGCAAGGTCATGTCATAGCAATACCCTGGTTAGTAGGAGGCAAAGAATGGGAATAAATGATCCATTTTCACAATGGACAAAAATGAGGAGATAGAAGAATTAGGGAAAGATAATACCTATGTGTGGATGCGCAGTGATTAGCTCTGAATTAAGAAAGGGATTCTGGGATGCGTTGTAGTAGTTATGTGAAAATCTCAGTGCTCGTATTTCTTAAAATTCAAAAAAAACAGTGAAATTTGTAAAATCACCAGGCAACAGATTTAAATCAAGCAACAGAAATTGGAGTTGAAGAACTTATTGCTACAGGATATGATGAACACTAGATGAATAAACATTAAGAAAGGAAATAGATGTATTTACAGAGGATATGTGTTTTGATGGCTGTTTAACAGGATGGCCGGAGATAACTCCAACTCAGGGAAAACTGAAACAACTAGTTTGGCTGATAATGTACAGGAAGTATCTCCTAGTATTTGCTTAACGCCTTTTCCCAGAGCATCTGCCGGTTGCCGCTCTTATAAATTGAACACTGAGCTAGATGGGCCTACTGTGGTTATTTTTAAAATATATGAGGCAAGCATTATTCTTAAAGAAATTGTCCCTTCCAGTAGTAGGAAGATGGAAATACTAATAAAAGAAAAGAAAACCAGTAATTTGCTTTATTAAAATGAGGTTGTTCCTCTGATTTTGTAGTAGTCTGCTTTTATCAAAACTCTTTTCATATGGGTTTACATAGTAATTATGGAAGAAAACTTTCATCAATAAATGGAGGGCTTTTGCTCCGTAATGCCCTTTTCTTTGTTGATACTAATATTAAAAGTTTAGACAGTGAATGATTTAAGAAACTTCAATTCAGTAGTCCAAAAGCTCACATATTTTAAAAGTGCATGTCTCCTTTAATCCCAGTTTGCTAGTTTGGAAGGCAGTTTTCAAAGAACAGCATGTTTGGTGCCTGAAGAAAAGGGAAATAGCTCTTAAGCTCTTTTGAACATACCATCTTTGGGAGTTATAATTTTTATCCATTTGTGTATTTGCTTTCAGTTTTGCTTAAAAGTCTTTTTGACTTCATATTCACTGGCAGTCTTCTCCCAGTGCAATTGGGTTTATATCAGATATTCTATACTGAAGTTTTTTGGCTCCAGGTATTATATGGTAATCTATAGTTCTTCTCACATTGTTTTAACTTAACAGTTTTACCTCTTTTTTTTTTTTTTAAAGAAACTTTGAGTTTATAAAAGACAACTTTTTGGAAGTTGGTCTTTCACGAACTTGGCAGCGGACCTTTCACTACTGAGCTTAATTCTTTAAGATATGAATACTAATAGAGTTCTTTTCCTGTCGAAGCTGCCTGTGCTAATCAGCGCCCCGACCTATTTGGTTGTGCTATTGCCCAAGTGGGAGTGATGGACATGCTCAAGTTCCACAAGTACACCATTGGCCATGCTTGGACCACTGACTACGGTTGCTCCGACTGTAAAGAGCAGTTTGAATGGCTGTGCAAGTAAGTGCCTTTAAATATTTCTGTGGTTGTTAAAATGCATAGTCTGCTCAACGGTTTCGGGTTGTCATGATCAATATCTATTCTAAGAATTATTTCATCCTTTCCCACACTGGATTTGGGGAGTTCAGCATTTCCTTACTAGTCAGTTTTGCATGAAAGACTATCTTCAAAGCCCTGTTGAGGCAACTGGTCATATTTTCAAAGACCTTGTTCTACTAGCAGCTTTAACAACTCGTAAGGTATTCTTTCTGAATAATGACTCCTTTAGGCTGTCACAACAGATTCTCAAGTGAACCACTACATAAATTGTATTTTTTTATGATGGGGGAGAGGCAATCACCATTGTGAATTATATTAGACAATGTGGATGGAATTTATTTGTAGGAATTGAATGGCAGTAGACCATAACAGGATATTAATCCATTTCTTAACTCCTTGCTGAGAAATCTGGAAAGATTATTTAAAAAAAAAAAAAAAAGAGAGGAGAGAGACAGCTGTGTGAGAACAGAAACGATCTGCACATTGGATATGGCTAATAACAAGTGTGTTAGAATAAGTGCCATCATTTTAAAATATTTTTCTGGAACATTGTCTTCTGTTATTGCATTTGTATTCCTTTAATAATGAAGATTGACATTCCAGGAGAATGCTTCAAACACACTAAACAATTTGGCTGGTCTGAAATTTAATAGAGTGTTTAGATATTAAAAAGTACATGTGCTACAAGTACATTGAGATCTAAATTTATCTAAAGCATTTATTAAAAAAAAAAAAAAAAAAAAAAAAAAAAAAAAAAAAAAAAAAAAAAAAAAAAAAAAAAAAAAAAAAAAAAAAAAAAAAAAAAAAAAAAAAAAAAAAAAAAAAAAAAAAAAAAAAAAAAAAAAAAAAAAAAAAAAAAAAAAAAAAAAAAAAAAAAAAAAAAAAAAAAAAAAAAAAAAAAAAAAAAAAAAAAAAAAAAAAAAAAAAAAAAAAAAAAAAAAAAAAAAAAAAAAAAAAAAAAAAAAAAAAAAAAAAAAAAAAAAAAAAAAAAAAAAAAAAAAAAAAAAAAAAAAAAAAAAAAAAAAAAAAAAAAAAAAAAAAAAAAAAAAAAAAAAAAAAAAAAAAAAAAAAAAAAAAAAAAAAAAAAAAAAAAAAAAAAAAAAAAAAAAAAAAAAAAAAAAAAAAAAAAAAAAAAAAAAAAAAAAAAAAAAAAAATCAATGTCAAGTTCAAATACTAGATATCAGGTGGGCCCATTGTAATTAGATTGTTTCAAAACCTCCAGTTGCCTAATTTAAGCTTTCACTGGCAAACACATTTTTGTAAATATAGTGCACAAAACAATTAACATTTCATAATTCATCTTTTATCAATAGATAACTTACATCTTAGATAATAGATAAAATATTAACTGTTATAAAAATGATCCAAATAATCTTCATGATTTTGGACGCTGAAACTTGCCTGCACATCTGTGAGTTCAGATATTCTGAAGAGGTAAAGTAGAAGCAAAGTTTTAAATTCATTCTGTGATTAGGAGAAATGCATCTGTAGGAAGGAGTCACTCCATACCTACTTACACACATGCTTACTCACAAGATCTCAATGCATAGTTTTAGAGGCATCTGATATGGTAATACCTGAAATATTTTTTTGCCTCCTTTTCAACAGCTGGCAATTGCTTACCAAATGTAGGAAGATATATATGTAATGTTGCTTAGACGTTGCCTTTACAGATACCCAAAGAATACATAAGGCAAATAGTAGCATGTAGTGACTATCATTTAACTTCTTTTCAAAACAAATCATAGTCTGCAAATTCACTTACATTGTTCCTTAGATGAAAATGAGGAAGCCGGGAACCTATTAGGTTAGACATTCAAATATTGTCACGTGTTCTTAAAAATAATTTGGACTTACTTAATGGGTACTCCTCCAAGTGGGAAAGTAATTCAAAAATAAAGCAACATTTCCTTCTGTATTTCCTGTCATGAAATAGGGGGAAAAAATAGTATCCTACTCTTGATTTAAGGAATGTAACATTCTTCCTAGGTGTAGCTTTGTCTAAATGAAGTATGAAATGGTTAGATGGAATTCTTTGTGACTTACTATTATGTTTAATTTCTAATGCTAGAGAGTACTTTGTGTTGAGATATGTAGAAACACCTTTTATGTTATGTTACAGTAGCTAAATGTACAGATGTAAATTCTCCTGCAAAGAAAGCAAATTTTGAAAGTTAGATTATTCATTGCTCAAAAAAAATAGGAATCAAGGTCATCTATTGAAAGCAGGAAAACTTAACAGTTCTCCTTTCAGTTTCCTGCATGGTGTTCCCTCAGAGTACATGCATGTTCGAAGGTGACCTAAATATTGGAGGGAGCAAATTTAATAGCTGTACAGCACTTGTGGCTTACCATCAGAGACTGCTTCCAAATTTGCATGGGAAGAAGCCATCCACATGCAGACCTGGACTACATACGTATGCTGTGAAAAAGTCTTGATTTCCCTGTTTCCCAGCAGGATGGATCCTGCTACGGACTTGACAGCTTTTGCTGCCGTTTCCCTGTTGCCCGTTCCTGGTATTTTTGGCATTTCTGTGAGACGTATGCATATGCCTCTCTGAAATTAAAGAAATGTACTTGCTTCACATTTGAGAGCCAGAGATCTGTGGCCACGACCATGTATCAGTTGCCAGTAGTGCAATTCTGATTTATGCAGCTGAGAACTGTAGTACTCTGAGTGCTATCGAATGCCACTGTGACGATTTCAGTATGAGAGGACCTTCTTGTTGGGTCTTGAGGAAAAAAAATACGTAAACATTTGTGTGCTCTTCTCAGGTACTCTCCGCTTCACAATATCAAACTACCAGAACAAGATGGCATCCAGTATCCCTCTACGCTGCTTCTCACAGCAGACCACGATGATCGTGTGGTCCCTCTACATTCACTGAAGTTTATCGCTACTCTGCAATATGTTGTGGGCCGAAGCCGTAAACAAACCAATCCACTTCTCATACATGTTGACACCAAGGCTGGGCACGGAGCAGGAAAGCCAACTGCTAAAGTTATAGAAGAAGTGTCAGATATGTTTGCTTTTATAGCACGATGCCTAAATCTTGATTGGATCGAATAGGGAAAATGCTTATTACTGTCTCCTTTAGAAAACAAGGGCTTTGACACCATATAAGACCAACCAGACTACTACTTGGTGTAGTACTTACATTTAAGAACTGCAGTTTAATATTTTATTGATCCAACCTGCTATGGAGTTTTGATCTTCTGTGCTTCCCTCTTTTTGGCATTTCTTTGAATTTCTTTTTTACTGCGTTCCAAAGTACGTTTTGAAAAGCATGTTCAAATAAATAGCTGAGCTACTGTCGGTGCTGTTGTGAACATTTAGATTCCAGAGTTAGTGCTAGTTGACCTTATTTCCTGTAAACAATTTTAATGTATTTTGCACCTATAAATATATCCAGATCATCTGTAATTAAATGTAAGTACTGTCCACATACAAGAACTCTGAGCATACTTTATTTACACAGTAACTTATTTAAGAATGTAAATTGAGGGTGTTCAGTGATAACCATGAAATACTGAAGAGACAGTAATCTGGGGTATTAAGTCAAATATTATTAAAAAGCTTATATTACATGCTGTTCATAAGTGTGTTAGTCTGTAATAATGATGTTGCTACATTGTTCTTGCTTTCCAAAGAGACTTCAAAATGTTACCAGTCTTCTCTTCTGTCATTTATTTCCACACAGAAGAGAAAATTGGAGGCCGGAAAACTTGAAGAATGCTTAGATTCTCACTGTAATCTCAGTCAAGCTATACAGATATTCTTCAACAACCCATCTGCTGTTAGTTCTTTAACTATTTCTGCATAGTAGCCAGACATTGGTTTAAAAAAAAAAAAAAACAAACCACAAAACCAACCAAACAAAAAAAACCAAAAAAAACCCAAAACAAAAACCCCAACCCAAAACCGCAGCTTTGTCCAGATTGTTCAAGTTCAGTTTTTCCTGATGCCTTTGACAGAATGTTCTCTAACAAGCCAAAATCTGAACATACGTATATAACCTAGTTCTGGCTGCAGAACAACAAGAGCTCATAGTCAGACTCCCTAATGATTTGACACAGGCGCAGTATTTGAACTGCCATTTCATATCTTTCCCATCTAGGCTGTAGAGCTGTAAAGTAGATGTGAGTATTTGCCTACTAGCTGTCTAAACTCTGATGCACTGCAGCAATTAGCATTTGATTTTGCAGAGCAAAAAAGTATTTTATTATTAGTCTTGTTGCTCCTCCAGAAAACACTGCTGCTTCTCAGTTTTGGAGAAACTGATACATTCTTCCAGAATCATGCTCATCCTTATATTCACACTTAGACCCTGAGGCCTCTATCTTAACTCTGGGCTCAGGAGTTTCATCTCTAAGTGAACAGTGTCTCAGCCCAGGGAGAGGAGGGAGTGGTATTTAAAAGAGGAGTAGGCTGCTGTAAACAGCAGCAAAATTAAAAATAAATTTGCACCAGATTTGCTCTGTGTTTCTGTCATGCTCTGGGACTTCTGCTGATTCCCTCTGCAATCCAGGAAGGATCACCCCTCCCAGGCCCTTATTATGCATAATTTGATTTTAGGAGAGGGGAAAAAAAAGGATTTCTGCTCTCCTATGAAATACCACACCTAAAATCTGTATGTGAGCTGGGGTTTATTTGTGATCCATGGGCATTACAGTTTTACCAGATACTTTATGGACTGATGCATTCTGATCACAGCATTGAATTAAACAATCAGTATTAGGGAGTTGAGGGAGGGTTGGGGTTTTTTTTTCCCTCCAGGCTGTGAAAACAGGGTTCAGGTTCAGCACCCCCCTTTTCTCAGAGGTATGTGAACTGCTTTCTGTGATCATCTGGGAATATTCAATGGCCTCCCTGCATGGCAGAAACAAAGCACATAAAGCAGTGCCATCTCCACTTGTAAGGCCTCACAGCTGGGCATCTGGCCTTTTACCGAATGTTACAGTATCATCAAGAGGGCAGAGCTTCACCTCTGAGAGGAGAGCTTTGCAGGATAGGGTGTGTGGAAAACATGGTCCTCATGCGTTCGTGAAATAGAGCTGAACTGCGTCGGTGCATTGAATTGCAAAGGCTTGGGCACAGCCACCTCAATCATCTCTTCAGGTCTTTGTTCCTAAAAATGCTTTTCCTTGTTCTCCAGCTGCTCAAACACAAAACTTCTGGCACAGGTTAAAAAACATTCATTTTCTTCCTGAAGCTTTCTGCTGAAGCTGAGTTCCCTGAATGGCTCAGTATCGGGGGCAGATGACCTGTAATGTGGGGAGTTTGGAAACAAACATCTCTCTTTGAGTGGCAATCATCAGTATTGGAGGTGGAGCTGGCTTGCTGGAGACACCACTCACAAAATAAGAAGTGTTCAAGAGTATCCCTTGTAGAATGCTGGTATTTCTATTGGGAAGGCATTGCGTTTCTGTAATAGGGTCTTAATGTCAACATTTTAATTGATCTTAATCAGGTATGCCAAATCCAGGATTCAGGTGCCAAAAAAGTGATGTTGCAGAGCTGTCCTATTAGCTGAGTTGCTCCTTTCCGTGCAGAAAGGGTCATGCTCCAACTGGAATCTGTAATTAACTCTGAGCTAATAATGCTTTTGTAATATAGTGGGATTTAAACCTTCGGGGTTTGGATTAAATAGACCTGGAGCCAAACCATTCCTGCTATATAAAACCTAATGAAATCTCTATTAGTCTGGTTTCAAGGTTAACTTCTTTTCTCTGCAGTGGAAATGCTGTTTTATGAAGAGGCTCTGTATTTTGTGCCTTTTATTTCCAGTACGTGAAGCAAAATTCACTAGTTGGGCAACGTAACCTCCTCACAACTATCTGCTTTTTCAAAATCATGTTTCTTAGAAAAAGAGATACCAGTGTTTTGTGCCAAGATCAAAACCAGAAAAATCTTTAAAGTCCTGTAAGAGGCTTATGCTACATGAACCGAAATCTGATTTTTAAGTGGAAATAAATTAACTTTTTACATATTGCTCCTTCTGATACTCTTCACAACTAATGTAAAGATATCTTAGTTGTCTTTGCTCCCTTGAGAAGACATTTGCATCAGAGTTGATTTATGTGAAAAAGGTCAGAAGTATTTTTAAAAGCTGAGTCTTCAAATTCTTCACAGAAAGAGATTTGAATTCCTTTGCATCGGAGGTAATTTACATGTTGGTAGCTGAAAAAAAAAAACAACCCCACAACATACTGGCTTTAGATAGGTGCTTCACCCTCCCCAGCAATATAACCACCAAGATCTAAGGGTGGAAGAAGGGCAGCTGGCCTGTGGATATGTAAGAATAAAGGGCGCTCAAGACAGAGTCTGGAGACATCTGTTCCTGGCACCTAGGACTTCTCCTGTTTCACCAGGATTTTCTTGACTTGACTCTACTTTGCCATCTGTCTGTAGGAAGGCAGAAACATGAGCAGCAGTACTTTTGGATTTGATATGGCAAGCAACAGCTTTCAAACATCTATGTTGTCAGGTCATTTATTTATTTTTAGCCTGAGGTAGCCCCTCAGGATTGCCTAAAGATCTGCTTATAGATTCTTCCTGACAGCCTCTCCTGTGAAAGGGGTTTTCCAAGCTGAGCAGGATTTAGGGGGGAGGGCCGAGGGAGGGACTTGGAAGCCAAGCTAATAAACAACCACCTAATTTTCTGCCAAGCTCTTCTACTTTGAAAACCTTTAGTAGACAGCTTTTTTGCAATTGCCTCTTTGTGCAGACCTCTCAGGATTTGGATAGTCCATGCTGTTTGAACAGCCAGGTTTGGCAACTTTGTTCATTTCTCCGTATGTTCTTTTAATTACTTCTGCCGTACTATACTGCATGCCAGGAAAAGAAAAAGCATTCCTCTGGCTTTTTTTTTCCCTTGCCCCTTGCAGGAGGGGGAGGTGGGGTAGCCTTCCAATTCTCACGTCTCTGAAGATAACCAAGGTGTGTCCTCAAGGTAACATTATTCCTGAATAGCCATTTCTGAGTAAGCTCATGTCTTCAGTTTATTCATGGCAGAGAAATCCCAGTGATGGAGTCCCTCAGTGGAAGCTGGACTAGCTACTGGCATCTGCAGAAATGAACTGAAATTCTGGACTAGGAGGACTGTGATTTGGCCATTTCTCCTAATTTTCCATGAGGTGGTTAACTGAAAATTCAACATTTAAAACCAAAGCTGAGCAATAACATGTCAGTGAGAATCTCTGTTGTGTAGACATCCCTCTGCCTTGCTAGCAGGAGTAACAGAGGCAAGGAACAAACTTGGTGCTCATGCCCTTACCCATAGCAGGGTAAGTTTAATGCTGAAAGTCTGAATGGCAAGAGTCAGTTCGTGGTGATTTTCACTAAGCGTTTCTAGCTTCCGCAGCAGATGCAGCGATGACGTCTCTGCAAATGTGACGTTTCTAGCCTGCCACGTGCGGTTCAGAAGACTACAATTTGTGCATGTGCACTGCTTTCAATGCCTCTCAGGCCTTCCATGTGCAAAAAGGAAGGAGACGTTATTCTTGAACCCCTTAAAGTGGGGGGGTGCGTGCTATTTTAAATAACATGCCTATTAGGTAGGTCTCTGATAGTGCTAACTGAAGCATTAAATTAGATATTTGTCTATAACCTAAACAGGGCAATATTAGGCCCGAAATATTATCTATGATTTTCATCTTAGCATCACTGTCAAAATACTGGGGAAGTAATCAGAAGAAAAGCAATAGAAAGGGATTGATTTTGTAGTATTCATATTGGTTTGACCCTTCAGTACTTCAGGAGACTGGATGAACATTCACCGTGTGGGTTCCAAAATAAGCATTCCCCAGACATGGAGGGGGGTGGAGTTTCCTGGGTTTAGGAAACAAGGTTGTATTACAAATGTAAGATTGCACACAGTGAAGCTACAGACCAGCTGTAGGTTGAGCTGCATGAAATACCTTAATTCAGCAGGGGCACCTGGACTCACAGGTGGTAATTCAATTTAGTTCTTAGCACCATCATTTTCATGCTGCTTTTCTTTCCCTGCGAAGAGCTGTACTTAACCTCTGACATCTCCTCAGTAGAAGAACAGATGAACATTAAGATATATTGCATTTCAGTGATGCCATCAAATATATTCGCTTCTCCTATGGGACTTTGAAAGTGTCAGAAGACAAGAGGAACAGCGAAAAATTTAATGTTTGCTTTGCCACCTAGCAGTCATTGCACAACCATGAGCATACTAAATAACAGAGGAATTTATTTATTAGTTAGTTATACACTAGTTAATGCAATTTTTTAGAAGTTTGGATGAGAATGCTTAGCTGGCAAAAAACTGCTTTCTGTGCTGCTTTATGCTTTTAGGCCGTTTCTGGTGTGCAACAACAGCATGTCATTTTGACAGCAAGTGACAAAGTGCTGTAACATGGACTGTTGTTTCCTTCCTGGGAAAGAAACTGAACAAAGGGCTTGGGCATTTCACTATTCAGAATCCCCTGGAGCTGTAACAGGAACAGATAAACAATACTTAGCGTCTTCTGATTGTTTCAAATGAAACTGTCATTTCTCAACAGAATATGATGTTTTCTGGTAGTGTTATATTTCAGAGGAAGCTCTGATGTAGTAGAACAAGCTTTGAAATGTAGGTATGTGCAGGTATCCATTTCAGTAGCTAGGCCAAGTTGTTAAATACTTCCTACTTCATATATTTAGTGTTAATAATTAACATTCTGCTGCTGAAATTGCTTTTTAGTTTAGTTTAAAGCTTCTCAGTATGAAAAATGTGTTTTCATCATGAATGGCATAAAGCTGTAGACCTAAGACCATTCATAGGGACCCAAGCTTCAGCTCTTGTATGGTTTACCTTTCATCTTGCATTTCACTAGGTAGACGCAGGTACTAGGAGAACTTTATATTACAGTGAAAAAGTGAAATAAACATTCATGATTGCTGCCCATAAATTGCAGAGCTTGGGAAACCTCTATTGTTGACTGTACATAAACAAACCTCCAGCTGTATTTTGAAATTAAAGAGATTGCTTTTCCTGATTAGAGGTGCTCAGACCTTGAGCTTCGAGGAAGTGCAGATCCAAAAGAGCACCCATCACTCAAAATGCCTAAAAGCAAAAGTTCTTGAAACTCCATGTATTTGCGCTGTGGTTATCCTCTAGCACTAGCTGGCGGAGCTTTGGCTGCCAAGGACAAACTGGAAAACATCCTCCTCTCACAGATGACAGTCACTCGCACAACAACCCGGTCATTAAACAGTTTGGTGCCGTGGGCCTGCTGCCCATTCTTCCTGCCTGGTGGAGCCTTCCAGGGCCTTTGCGCTTGCCAGAGGAAGTCGATTGAGGGGGAGGGGTATCAAAGTTACAAAATCGCTTCCAGCTAATGAATTAGAAACCTTATTGAGACCATTTCATTAGAGGTTTTGGATAGCTTTTGTTATTTTCGATGCTTGTTCCCTTTGGTGAGAATCGGGCAGCCTGTTCTGCCAACTGGGGACAGCAACGCTGGGTCAGAGAAAGAGTCACCATGATGGTGGATATCACCTGGAGAGGCATTCTGGAAAACATGCTTTCTGTTCATCGGGGTTTAACACCAATGTGCACTGATTTCTGCTTTACACATCTAATTAGGTAGGAATATCCATCAGAGCATTAACTGCAGAGGGATGTTGTGGCCTCTTCAGTCCCTCAGAGTGGCTGTGGGGGACAAGACACCTATTGCAGCAGGACCTGTCAGAAACATGAGGAGCAATCACCAGCCAAATGTAGACGTGTCACGTCTCTTAGTGGATGACAGGATAAGAACTGTGTACCTTTGTTTTTGGATGCACAGGCCTACAGAGCTGCAGGAAGAGTCATTCCCCCCAGCTGTCAGAGGCTGGTTTTGAGATGTGTTGGCTGTAGCTCATCCCAAGCTCCTATACCAGCCGTCAGGTGCTTAGCTGTAGCCACCGAACCATGAAAGTTCTCTATTTGGCTGTTATTTTGGGAGCCGAGGATGTCGTACCAGTGACTTGAGAAGGGATGTGATAGACTGAATCATTTAACCACTCAGCCACTTCACTCTGCTCTGCAGGCCTTGGTGCAGATAGGCTTTTTGGGTTGCCTACAGGCCAGAGTGCCGCAGGGTGGCCTCCGCTGGTGGCTGAACGCAGCAGAGTTGAAATGGAGGGCAGATTTTGGTCAGGAGAGTTGGCCCTCTCTAGCCAGCTGGAAAGGCATGGCAGCCTCTAGCTGAGTCTCCCTTTTGGCCACCACCAAATGGCTGACAGGGATCTAAACCCCTGCAGTGGGGGAGTCCTCCAAGGTTGGGACAATGCCCAGGTGCCACCCCATCTCAGGCTCCCCTGAGGGTTGTAGGTCCTCTGTTTAGCAGCTCCCTTGTCCCACCTGTCAGCTGTAGCCTGTGCCAGGTGATGTGGTTACCAAGGCTAAGTCCCTCTGGACAGCCCGGTTTCCCTATGTGGCAGCTGGCAGTGGCCTCAGCTGTTAGCTGAGGGAGCTGGGAGTGAGGGGGACACCAGCACAGACCATGCACTCACCGACAGGCACAGTCCCACAGGGTTGGACCATGCTGGGTGGATCTGGGGGCTGGTAATGGGGCCCATCAACAGCCCCTGACACGGCAACAAATGTACCAGGTCCAGGGTCTAGCCATGGGCTCCAGACAGGAGCAAAAAAAGTTTGTTTGGGGACAAACTTTTTAGCAGGGCCTGTTGTGACAGGACAAGGGGGAATGGCTTTAAACTAAAGGGAGGTAGATTTAGACTAGATAGAAGGAAGAAATTTTTTACGCTGAGGGTGGTGAAACACTGGCACAGGTTGCCCAGAGAGGTGGTGGATGCCCCATCCCTGGAAACATTCCAGGTCAGGTTGGACGGGGCTCTG
This sequence comes from Aptenodytes forsteri, assembly GCF_000699145.1. Classification (NCBI taxonomy): domain Eukaryota; kingdom Metazoa; phylum Chordata; class Aves; order Sphenisciformes; family Spheniscidae; genus Aptenodytes; species Aptenodytes forsteri. The sequence continues at coordinate 3,308,386 of NW_008794211.1, read as the reverse complement.
AGCAACCTG
>NW_008794211.1:3306865-3308223 GCF_000699145.1 Aptenodytes forsteri | reverse complement strand
GCAGGGGGGTTGGACTAGATGACCTTTAGAGGTCCCTTCCAACCCAAACTGTTCTATGATTCTATGATTCTAAAAGGAGATGGGGTGAAAGACAGGGCTGGAGAGAAGCTACAGTGCCCATCCAAGGGGTCCATGCAGGAGTCAGGCTACCCACAGCGCAGATACAGTAACAGGGGCTACCCAGCACTTGAGATGAACACTTGCAAGGCTAGTTTTAGAAATAAAACTGAGATTTATTTCCCAGTCACTGGATAAATAGAGGCCCCTCCTTTCCAGGAGCAGACATCAGACCCTCTCCCAGCAAAAGAACGGGGTATTCAGACATCCCTGTAGGTGGTGGTGTTGGTGCCCTGGGTGCTGCAGGACTTCAGACCCCCAGGTGCCTCGCATGCCCAGTTCATACCTCCTGTGACTTAATGCTTAACCTGTCAGCTACTCTGAATCCCATTTTGAGATCTAGGTTTACTTTCCCCCTGCTCTCGTAGAGGTCTGGCAGACACTTTGGTGAATTTTGACATCTCTTTTGGAAAGCCTAACTCCTAAAATTAGCTATTGATACACCCAACTTAACTGGCATTTAAATCCCACACCAGAGTTAGCCTGAGGCATCTCCACTTGAATGTGTAATCCCCTGGGAGCTTTTAGCAAAGCCTCTGTCTGGGCTCAGTTTACTCAAGTCAGATAACTCAGTACCTCACCTGGGGCCAGGTACTAGCTGTTTACTCTGGTTTAGTATTTTGGGGGATGTGATTCAACAGGCATTTTCAGAGCATGTTTAACAAACAATCTGCCAGGACAGAGCTCCCTGTGAATCACAGCTTTCCCCTCTTTTCCTTCTCAAACACAGCAGCAGCCTCATGGCTGGGACCCTCACCAGGGAGAGGAGTTTGGGGTTGAGTGACCCTGTAGCCCTCCCTGGCTGGGCGACACCAAGCTGCAAATGATAAATGCAGGAGTCACGCCCCAGGCAGTGCACAACAGCAGCTTACCCTCCATAGGGATGTCCTGGGCTCTGGCGCCAGCATCCAAAGCTGTTCCACTGTTTTATCCTATGATGTAAATATAAAATACCAATATGAGGTAAGGCAAATTCCAGGGATCTCCCATTTCCTGGTAAATACTAAACTACAGAGTTGGGGTGTCCTGGTTTCAGCTGGGATAGAGTTAATTTCCTTCCTAGTAGCTGGTACAGTGCTGTGTTTTGGATTTAGCATGAGAACAATGTTGATAACACACCGATGTTTTAGTTGTTGCTACGTAATGTTTACACTAGTCAAGGACTTTTCAGCTTCCCATGCTCTACCGACTGAGCAGGCTGGAGGTGCACAAGAAGCTGGGAGGGGGCACAGCCAGGACAG
>NW_008794211.1:3282653-3305935 GCF_000699145.1 Aptenodytes forsteri | reverse complement strand
CATGCTCAGTACATCAACTGGGGGAAAGCTGGCCGGGGGGGCCGCTGCTTAGGGACTGGCTGGGCATCGGTCAGCGGGTGGCGAGCAAGTGCATTGTGCATTACTTACTTTGTATATTCTATTATTATTATTATTATTATTACTACTACTACTACTACTACTACTACTATTATTATTATTTTATTTCAATTATTAAACTGTTCTTATCTCAACCCATGAGTTTTCTCACTTTTCCTCTTCCGATTCTCTCCCCCATCCCACCAGGGGCAGGGGGGAGTGAGCGAGCAGCTATGTGGTGCTCAGTTGCTGGCTGAGGTTAAACTACAACATGGGGTCACTTTTTTTTTTTCCCTTCTGGGTCCTGAAATCCTTCACTTGTCTCAGACCAGATGCAACTGCTTCTTTGAGTAATGGAGAAGGAGGGGGGATCTGCTCAGGCTGCACACACACGTAAGCAAGTGCTCAGCCAGTCAGCTAAAGGTTGTGCCTTGCAGCTCCTGACTTGGGCTTGTCTTTAGCAAATGTGGCCCACTGTGAAAAGTTTTGTACCTCTTTAAATAAATAAATCCCTCTTCCTCAAGACAGCTTCCAGCATTGCAGACATCTGGTCAGACTCAAACAGCTGGTGATAAATCATTCTGGGAAAAAAAAAAATTCTTTTCTTCTTCTCCTTTGTCCCCAAATGTGATATTCTTCCAGCTGACACCAGCCCCAAGGCAGAAGACTGGCGTTAATTATTTTTGCCTGGCTGCTGTGGTGAAATTCAGAGGGTCTTGCAGGGCCAGGGCACACAGCCCCACGCGAGCACGACGCATGCCCCCCCCCCCTGCAGCAGGCAGCCCGGTGACACCGCGCTGGCAAATCTCTGAACAGGTGAAAACACCGTGCAAGGTGGAAGCGCTGGGAGGCTCGTGCCTGCCTCTGCAGTGCAGAGCCCCAGGAGGACTTCTCGAAGAAGGGCTGCCGGTGCCGTGGCCCCGTCTGCCAAGGCTGGAAGGACAGCTGCTGCCACCCGTGTGTTTAATACCTCTATCGTCGTCCAGACTAATGCACCAGCTCGCAGAAAAGCTGTGCTGTCTGTATGTGTGCCAGAGCAATGCTGACGCTTGACATAGGTCTTGGCTGCAGAGGAAAATGGGCTTACGTGGGAATTTGGGAAATATATTTGGAGCATGAGGTCTCTAGGACCACCTGCCCTGCCTCAGCAGAGAGCCTGAATGCTGTCAAATTACAGGGGTAACTTTTCCTTTAAGTATAAACATCTCCTGCACTCAAAGCTTTTTTTTCCCCCCCCAAGTTTATTAGCATACTCATCTCATTTGTGGGTTTTCTCCACTATTCAGGATGACAACACATGTCTAGGAAAGCTAACCGCTCTTATGTTCAAGCCCTAGAAGGCTGTGCAAGCCTTTTGGGAGAGCATGTCATCCTTATCTCCAGCACAAATTTGGTTGAAAATGCCAGTTTAGCCTAGAAGCCAGCTTCCCAGGAGTCTTCCTCTTTACAACCAAAACATGGAGCTGACCTCCTTGGCTTGCCAACCCAAGACCCACACAGACTTATAACTGAAGGGAGATGCAGCGAGCAGGGAGACCCCTTGAACCAGCAACGGCAGCCAAGGCGAGGCAGCTGGGGAGCCCCAACCTCTCCAGGACCTACCAAAATCCTACCGCCAGCTTGTTTGTTTGAGCTGTCCTGCTGTGCTGTAAAGCATGAGGCCAGCAGGAGAAAAGGCATGCAGGAGCCTGACCCTGCCATTCAGAAACCAAGGCCTGTCATTCAGTGCAAAGAAGTCCAGCTCAGGTCAGGGCTTGGGCACAATGGAGACCTCTAGCTACCACGGGAGCTTTCTGGCCCGCACGAGAGACATTTCTGGAGGGATGCAATGAATTGACAGAGTTTTCTGAATTGCAGTTTCAGACTTAAACACCTAGAGCCTGTCTGACATAGATCCTCCTATTGACTCTGAGCCCATATCTTACAGCAGCAGCTTCATCCTTCTCATTCTCCCATCCCATTCTCTCTACACTATATTACATGTTACAGGAATATCTTATTTTCTTTACAAGCTTCGAGCTCCACAAGGTGCTCTCATCTTTCCTAATCACACTACGCCTGCTCATTTTTCATTCTTTGACCTTCTTGCTGTTTTAACCTCATCTACTCCTTGAATTACCTAAAGCTTCAGCATGCAGGAATCACTACAAAGCTTATGGCAAAAACAAACAAGCTGCAGGCTCACACACACATGCGGAGACCTTTCCTTGGGGCTTTGCTTAATTTCCTCTCTGCTTTGTTCCAGATCACTTATTAGAAATTCAGAAATCCCTCGAGCCAGTTTCCGAAGACGAGCTGTTCTCCTTGGGTGACATATGGTTCCCACATACGTGGCCCTCCAAAGGACTATGCTTCACTCAAATCTTATTTCTGGGATGCAACGGGGACTTGAGACAGCGTGCTTGCTTTCCACAGTTGCCTGAATCTCACCCATCGGGAATGTTTGGTACCAGTGTTACAATTCCCTTTCTGCCCTCTGGTTTTAGTCCCTACTTTCACTGCACTTTACCATCTGCTGCTAACTCCAGCTGTCGTCTTTTAAAGAAACACTTTTTGAATGTTTGTCGTGGCTCTGACAAACCTTCTCTCCAGGTGCTTCTGCAAGAATTGGATGTCCCTGGTTAACAAACAGTCAGCACCACACGACACCCAAGACATACCGCTGCTCTGAACTTCCTCCTGGTCTGTTTAATTAGCTCCTCTAGCTGGAACTAGCTGTGGTTTAGCTTCCGTTGTTTTTTCCGTTCCTTCGTTATTTCACCAGGGCAAGCTGTCCCTACAGACTGCTGCCACCTCTTGTGCATCTCCTTCATCTTGTTCCTTGAAGCTGCCAACAAAAGCACTCGGTATAAGTTTTGCTTTCCATGCTGGAAGACGTGCAGCTCGCAGAGCTTTCAGCGCTAACTGTGGTTTCGCCTTTACAGCAGCCACTTCTTGCAGTAATTGTCTCAGAGGCACAGGCCCCCCGAGACGACGTGGTCTTCTCCTCCTGCAAACCCTGCGCCATTTTCATTATTGCATCTTTTGTGGAGACGCAAAGCCTATGTCTGTCTGGCACTACGTTTCCCTATTCTCATTTCAGGTAAACACAGCCAGCAAGGTCTAAATCAAATAAAATCCAACAGAATGGAGGAGTTCAGGGATCCTTCAAAGTGAACTGCCATCCCCCTGCCCCAGGTTTTCAGTACTGGAAGCTGAAAACTGACTGGCAGTAGAAGGCAGTCCTCATCCAAACCACAGTTGGTGCAAATCTTCCCTTTTTGTCCATGAACTTTCAGATCAGACCCAAAAATAGCAGGGAAATTTTCATACTAATGTAATTTTGAAGTTGCAGCGTAGATAGTGCAAAAGGACCCTCAAATACCTTTTGAGATATTTCAATATAGCTTACTATGGCAGTTCTGCCACTGCTAATTTTGTGCCTGTATTTAACCGAGTCCTTGACCGATCCTGGGAAATGCAGGTCATCATTAATTATCACAGCCAACCTCAGTGACAGGGCGAGCAAGAGCACGTGCTGGGGGATGGCCGGAGCAGGGTCTGCACCACGGGGAGGAGGCTGGGGAGCTGTTGACCTGTCCCTGGGATGCTCCCCTGGCCAGCCCCATACCAGCAGCTCACCCTGAGGAGTCCTGCAGGCTTTCCTAAAATAGCAGCTCCCTCGCAGCCCTGCCCCTGGAGGAGGCTCAGCATTAGAAAAGTGGCAGCCTGACACCCTGCTGCGCCTCCTCACTTCAAGCCCTAGAAAGTCCTAACCTGACCTATGCACTATCCAGTAAAAACATATCCGCAAATACATTTAGAATTAAACAAACAAACAAACAAACAAACAACCCCAAACCCCCCAAACTCCAACACTGATAAGGAAGAGGAGAGACACTGAAGATATTTGTGTCTTATATCCTCTGAAATTTGGCATTGAACTGCGTTGGTTCTACATTGAAAAGGTGGAGCAAAAGTAGGAAAGCACATGTGAAAAATAGTCAGTCAGACACCTGTTAGGAGAGACTGAAAAATTAGGAATTAGTGAAGCGGGAGGGCATGAAAGATATACTGACAATAAACACTGTAGAGATGGTAGATTGGATACTGAAATCTGCACTTTCTCTAGAAACAAAGAGACATTAATAGAAAATAGAGGCAGAGATTTTACAAACAGTGAAGGGGAACAGTTTCACACAACGCATGATTAATCTGCAGCACTGCCCGCCACAAGATGTTATCAGGGTTGAATGCTTAGCAGAATTTTTTTTTAAAAAAAGGCATATTACATGCTAATAAAAATATGCAGTAATCTCTGATAGCTGAAACTTAGGGGAAAAAATCTGCAGAATTTGTAGAAGAAAGCACAGAAGGTAGATGACAGTGCATGGGTCCATGGAGGTAACTCTTACCACAAATTGAGGACAATCCCCTCTGAGCTGGAGCCGATCAGTTTTACCTACAATTTACTGCTGAAATAGAAAAAAAAAAGCATGAGCATTCTCAAGTCTCCATGACGCATCCTGAGGATTATTCAGGATAGAGAGATGGTGGGAGAAAAGTGAGGAAGAAGTAAAAAGGAAACACTTTGCTTCATTCTTAAAACCCTTCTCAGCCCTTGCAATCTCTGCTGGATGAAAGAGCCATAGCGGAAAATGACTAAAGCCATTTAACATTTGAAAAGGAATAAGATTGTAAGGAGTAAGCTCAAGTTTTCTCTGAATGTGACGCCCCACCACTGATGAGATTTTTCAACCAAAGGACTTGCAATTCTATGCTCAGTCCTTCTGTTTCTTCATCCCCTGTGATGATCTGAGGCAGCTTTGCCAGCCTGCAGGAAGGTTAAGAAGCACAGTGTTTTGAAAGAGAACCAGGTAAAATGCTCAGAGATGGTTTTATGCAAAGGGTTATGTAAATACCTATGCATTACTGCCATCTTACCTCTTGGATTCATGCAGGGGTCTATCAAGGAGTATCCCAAGCTCTTTGCTTTCTGAACAAGACAGAACTAAGCTTTTGATGCCAGCTCTTATTACTAGAAATGCCTTTAAACACCTACACATCTTTTGCTCTACTCGCACTTAATTATGAGCTCATTTGACAACTGACACTTAATTAACCTGATTTCCTTTCATTCTTTTTCCTTCTCTCTTCTAACTTAACTGACTGCACTATAGATGCTAACATTGATGCCAGTGCGGTCTTGGTCTCTGACTTTTAACTCCCGTTTTCCATCCCTGCTACTTGTGCAAAACGTGGTTTTCAGTTTTCTGGCCAAACTCAGAAATAATGGGTTCAATGTCTTCTTTTTTTTTTTCCCCCCCTCAGTGAAACACATGTCCCAAAATTCATTTTTAATTGAAGAAAATGTGTCATTTGTCCAGGGAAAAAAAAATTAAGCACATCTATCCCAAAAGAGAAGCAATTTGAAAATGAAATTATTTGACTTTGCCAACATTTTGTGAGACTCTTTTCCAACAATTCACTGAATTTGTCATGAACACATCACTGTGTGGTCCTAAAATATGGGGTCCTGTTTGCTCCTATTGTTGCCCTTCACAGTTCTTTGTGCACTGAACAAACCTGCATGACCATAAGATTTCCAAGCTTTTTCTAAAGCATTTGTAAGCTTGTGAGAGTATGTTTCCACCTTTACTTTTGTAAAGCTTTCTCAAAGAACAGATCTGCTTCTGGTCCTCTGGTTTTTCCTACCAGATTGCTGCTAAAAAAATATAAGCTCTCAACAGGAGCTAGTGCACAATATCATTAATCAGTGTCACCCACCAAATTCTTGCCAGTATCTCAGAGTAGCACTTGGGGGAATATTTCTCAGCCTCCATTCGTAATCAGTGACCTCTTGCTTATTATTTTTACTGCGGCGACAGTAATGCTGGATCAGGAGACTTCCCCATGTGCCCTCTGTTGAATTTGCAGCAGTTAAATTTTAGTCTTCCTAAATTCATAGTTGGCTGCAAGTTTCTTCCCTGTTGTAAGTCTCCTCTTCAAATGCTTCTGCCCGGTGGATGAAAACTGGCTTTGACCCCTCTCCAGCTTCTTTGTGCAATGTGTCTGCATCACAGGAGCAGCACGCTTTCGTCTTTTCCCTCTTCTGCATACTTTGGTTTCCCTTTCCCTAATGGTCTCAGACAGAGGCAGCAGGTAAAACTCCGATCTTCAAGGAGGAGTCTGAAACGGTAGTGAGAAATTGTGGGTTTCAGCCTCCTTCATCATTTTCATTTTTCAGAAGACAAAACGTGACTCACAGCTATGCAGCAGCAGCGGTGCAGGAGCCACCAGCCTCCCAGGGGTCTGCGGTCCCACCGCAGCGGCTGAGCCCTGCCGTGCTTAGGCATCGTGTCCAGGGCCTGGGTACGTCACCTCCCACCGGTGACACTTTCCACCAGTGGCCACCCGACCTCGTCAAGGAAGGGCCACATTTCCTATCAGAAAGTGCGGTGATGATGCGGGTACCACGGACATGCAAGGAAAGGCAGGAATGATTCCAGCAGTAAAACGGGCAATGGGGTGCTGTTACTGCCACACTGCATTTCCCAGTAACATTACTGGAAGCCACGTGTGCACCGAGCTCAGTTTAAAGAGACTCAGGACAAAGTTATGAGGAGCCTACTGGAAGATTTCTCTTAAGCCTTTCAGACAGTTCCGTTTATACCATCCCATTTTTAGTTCATTCTTGCCCGCTTACCATAGCGCTACAATGAATCTCGTGGACACATCTTCAGAGGGAAATGGAAAATGTCTTTTAGTTTGCCAGCAGCAAAAAAAAAGTTAAGATTAACTGCTGTTGTCAGCTCTGTTAACAATGCCTTTTGCAGATTTGTCCAATCTTTGTTAGTGCTGTTTTCATGCATAGTGAAGTATTAGCTATTGTCTCTGTCATAAGCAAAAAATTTCATTTCTTTAGCAATGTGCTACAACCTGAAAAAGAAAAATTGTCCTTCATAATTCCTGACAAGATTCCATTATACTGAAAGGGAAAAGTGATCTTGTATTTTACGTACCCCAAAAAAGATGTCTTAAAGGCTGTGATGCCTGTTACACGAAGAATATTTTTCCACATCAGTGCAGTTACTCCTAGACATCACATCCTTTACTGCCCTCCAAGTCTTTCTTTCATATAATATGGGAGCGTGTTCTGCGGAAGACACACAACGAGTTTCATGTCACGTCAGAATTAATCAAAATATCACAAAGAAAATACGATTTTTTTCTCAAAATCTTTAAACCTAATAAATTCTCAACAGAAGTCTGTGGTTTATAATAAAGAGATAATTCTTAACTGTCTGAATAAACTACACGAAGCTGTTGCAGCATATAGTTTTGCACCTCTGGGGTATTACAGCAAAGAGAGCTGGAGGAATCCATGACAGCTGAAGATGAAAAGACAAAAATCCTTCCCTAATATAAATTCTCCTAACTTCATCAAATTCAAGCAAGCTACAATGATTTACAGTTCTCCAGAGTGTTTTCAGCACTGTTTCTTTCAGAAATAGAAGCGTGAAAGTGGGAATAAGAAAAGGTAGAATTATGGATAAATAAAACAGCAAATGGAGACTGCATGAAGTCTGTTCAAATGTAATTCAGCTAGGAAGTGCATGTGCTTTATAGCTCTGTGTTGTACAGGAAAAATAAAGATGATACATTTTTAAAAGATCTTCAGAGAAGTAACCTATTACGTCCCGCACAGCCCTGTGCCAGATGAGCTCATCTGTGATTGCTAAGAAATACCAGTTCAATGGTGTGTCATTAGGGGAGCAGTTCAATTGCCCACACATGGGTGTCTGGTGGCATTTGAGATGCTCTCGGGCATCGGCTCAGCCTCCAGATGGTCTCCCAAAGGGTTCAGATTTCCCAGGCCTTGGGTGGTATGTGCCAGCCCTGCACAGGTGTCTCAGACACCCTTGAGCATCTCAAATTGAACAACCTTCTCACCTCTGGGCACCTGAAACCTGCCCCTGGCAGGGATCCAGCTCTAGATTAAGACACCTGAATTTAGATGCCTACATGTAAGCCATCTTAGGTGCTCGGGGGTGTCTGAGGGTCCACATAGGGCTGGCGGATAGGACCCAGACTCTGCGGGAGACCCACAGCCCCCTGGAGAGGCAGCTGAAGCCGGCCTGGATACCCCTGGGCATCTCAAATGGCCGTAGGTGCTCACATTTGGGCACTTGGATGCAGCCCTAGGTCTCCGCTGACCATAATAAAAGCTTGACCTCAGCTCATATAAGCACACTACATGTACACCCACAACATGGACAGTAAGGCTGAAAGACTTCTGCAAGAAAAGCCTCGAGTTGCCCGGGTATTAGCTGCCCCAAGAAAAACTTAGCTATTTTTACCTCCTTTGCCAGAGCAGGGTTTGAAAGTGGATGCCCAGTCACACCTCTGCTACCCAGTATCCCTGTTCTGAGGAGATTACTCATAACTTTACAATCCAAGTGTTTAAATATGTTTTAATACTACCCTGATGCCACAAATACAGAATTTATACTCTACTCACTCCCTTGGCTTCAAAACGTGAAATTGTCCAGCAACTACAAATATAAATACAGTCTTTATCAGATGGTATTTTGTTATTTTCAAGTGGTTTTTGTCCTGAGATGACAACAAATTAAACTTAGATACCAAGTTAACTCTTTTCAATGGTGAGGTCTCAGCAGCTGAAGCTTTGTAGTGCAAAGCTTTTTGGTTACCAATGTGAGTATGGACTTCAGGGTGGTTTTGCAGTTACTTCAAAGACTGGCAGCTTAGTTCACCCATTCAGATGCTGACTCTTTGCTGTTGGAGTTTATTTCATATGCCCATTTTTCAGTAGAAACCATTTATGAATGCTCTGCAGACCTGAAAAGTGAAGTTGTTGTGTATTGGCTCCCAGTGATACTGGCTTGGTTTTGTTGAACTCATGTTTTCTGCATTCATCTGTTCAATAAAGAAAATACTTTCCAGTCGTTCACAAGAAGTGAAGATCTCATCCTAAGCCTGGTTAAAAGTCTCCTGCACTCACTCCACACCTGCTTTGATGTGGCCCAAACAGAGAGAGACGCAAAAAGGATATGGGCACCAAGCTATCACTGCCTTGTCTCTGCAGACCCCTAAGTCCCAATTCTTAGACATAGACTCTGGAAATTTTTACTTGGATGATTTCCAATTCTATCATACAAGCATCTAGACTTAAGTGCCTAAATTTCTTAAATGCCATCTTTTGGACATGCAAACGCATGCTCTGACCGAGTTTAACAATAAGGTGTCCAGCCCATGTTTAAACTGTGTTGGGTCCTACAAGCCAGACAATACCTTGCATGTAAAACCCATCTAGGACATGCTACCAGAGCGCACACACACCCCATCCCAGATGTCACACGGGTGAAGGCAGCAGTGCCTTCCGTCCAGGTACTCCCTGAGAAGGGCTGGGGTGGTGTCCCTGCCTCGCTGACGGATACCAGAGTAAGCAATAGACTGAAAAGTCATGGTCACTCTCTCGCCAGTCCAGTAAGTAACAGTCTTGGCTTCAAGTGGAGAAAGGGTGGGCCACACTTCTTCTTCCTAGGGTGGGCCACATCTCTTCTTCCTACAGGCTACCCCAAAGTCAATGAGTGAAGGAAGGATTGAATTCATGTCCAGCCATATCTCACAAGGGCAGGTGAACAAGGGCCAGTGGGTAAGAAGGGGACCAGTGCCACCTCCTCACTTGGCTGTGAGGCAAATGCCCCTGTTGTGAGAAGGGGCAAGCTCTGGTGCTTATCACAGCCTCATGGCAAGGTAACCCAGCCACAGTCAGATGCCTATTTGAAGCCCTAAATCCACCCAGGTCTCAGGGAAGAACGTGGCATTTATGTTAGCATTTCTCAGACAGCTCCGGCAGCTTCCCAGGCAGTGAGCCGGGCTTCGCCAGTGGCTTTCCCTGGTGTCTGTACAGAGTGGGGACCCACAGAGTCAATTCCAGTCCCAGAAGGTGCCCAAAAGTCACGAGCCTCAGTGGTTTGCTATTTGGAATTGCTGCCCTATATAGTTATTCTTCTGCTGGTATATGCGACAGTGATCTGAAAGAAGGCTGTTTTGCCTGTTTTCTAAGAGATTATTTCACAGAGGAATGACGGGTCTATTTAACAAACAGTGCAAAGAGCATCTGGTCTATACAGAAGAAAACAACAAGCTAATTATAAACAATTCTGTCTATACCTCCTATCCCCCATTTTTTTATTCCTTCTCTGATTTAATATCATTTTAGTATTGTTTCAGGGAAATAAGATCTTTTGCTTTAAGACTTCATCTGCTCTCGCTTGTCATAATTTAGAAGCTAATAATCCTCTTCATGACATCACACACGCTCACTGAAACGCATTATGCCAAGGACAAAGTATGACAGTCTCAGGCATGGGGAATAAGAACAACAGATGAGAGACAGCAACAGATGCAAATTAACTGCTAAAAACAAAGAATTATATTGTCCCCTTCCACAAGAAAACTCCGGGAGGAAGAAAACAGCCCAGCATTGCTGTCCGTACCCTGGGGATGCTTTCTAAAATCCCTTGCCTGTCATTAGCAGCAACGGAACTGATCAGGCCAAAGCTTCTCTTCTTTGCAAAGGAAATGTAACGGGCTAACAAATGGCAGCTAAAACACGGTGTTAAACACAGCCTAGCACTTACTGTGACCAACTCATGGTTAGCCTTAGGTTGCTTTTAATACTAAGTAAAAGCATGGCTTTACTCCAAATCACAGTGTTATCGGGTTTCCCATGCAGTTTGAAATGATGTTCAGTATTTTTTAAACAACTGTATTTTCTTTGATCACTTCTAAAGGCTACATAGCGCCGTGAGCTGAGCTGGGTAGGCGTGATAAAGATTACTGAGATGTTTTGATAGCCCCCAAGCCTATTCAGTCTCATGTTTAATGTGGTTTTGGCCAAAGGAGTCCCATGTTTACTGAAAAACCTAATGCTGTTGATAACATGCAGTGTACTACAGTCGAGTGGTGGAAATGAGTTCAGAGACCATGGTGGTCACAAACACAGCTTTTACTCAAACAAGGGGTTCCCCATGAGTGCTCTCAGCTGGGAGAGACAAGGAAGGAAGGTGGTTTGGGAGAGTGCAACACCAGGCTCAAATGTAAAGGGAAAAAAAAATAGCACGTCCGTCTTTTCACCGTAGGTTTCTGTTCCCAAATCGCAGATCAGGAACCACTTATCCTTGGCCAAAAAAAAGTTCTGCTTTTCTTTTTTTTTTAAAAAAAGTTTAAAACAGCTTTTTAAAACATAAGAGCAGAAAGATTCTTTAAGGTGGTGCCTTTTCTCCAGCAGTGACTGCAAGCGGGTGTACCCCAAGGGGAGAGTACAAGAACATGGCAAACATGCATGGTCCTGCTACCAAGTACATTTGCAGCCTCCTGTAATCCTCGGCAAAGCTCTTTTCCACGAGCTTGTCCTGTGCCCTTTGAGTCCATGCAAACTTTGAGCATCCATGATGTCTGTGATCAGGAGTTCACAGCCCAAGGACATCCTGAGGGTGGAACAACCTCCTGTGCTGTCAGCTGAACCTGCCACCTACTACCTTCATCTGAGGGTGCCCCATTCCTCTACCAGAAGTAGTGCACTGTTGATCCCCTCTTTCAATGCCTTTCATGATTTCATAAACTTCTGTGAAGCCCCCCCCATTTAGTTGTCCCTTTTTCAGACTGTTTCATTCCCTCTCTCGTTGTTCCTCATACAGAAGCAGTTTCATATCTTTGATCATCCTTGTTGCCATTTTCTGAAACTTTTTCAGCCTTTCTACACCTTTTTGAGAAAGAAAGACCAGAACTGCATGCAGTATTGAAGGGATGAGCAGATCATGGACTTATATAGTGGCATGATGATGACATCCAGTTTTCTCTCTCTTTTTTTCCTGGCAATTGTTCATACTTGTTTTGCCTCTTAGACTGCGTACTGATAGCAAGCATGAATAGTTTTCATGGAGCTATCTGTCATAATCCAGAGCTTTTGCTGCTGAGGGAAGCAATCAGCCCATCTTTTTATATATGAAATTAGGATTGTTTCCCCCACCTTCATATTTGTCTACATCAAATTTCATTTGTCATTTTATTGTCCACTCAATCTAGCAAGCTCCTTCTGCAACTCTGCACAATCAGCTTTGCTATTCTGAATAAATTATTACCTTCGTATCATCAGCAAACCTCACTCCTCACCCCAATTCCATGTCATATATCACTGTGTTGAACAGCACAAGTTCCAGTACAGATTTTCTTGCAGGATTCCCCTTACAATCTTGCTTCACCATGAAGAATCACCATTTGCTCCCACGCTCTGGTTCCTTTCTTTTAATAAATTTATCCACACACGGACCTTCCCTCTTGCCACACGGCTGCTTTGCTTCCTTAAAAGCTTTTGGTGAAGGACCTTGCTGAAAGCCTTTTGGAAATTCAAGTAGGCAGCATAGCCAGCTTTTTCTTAATCAATTGCTGTTGACGTTTTCAAAGAATTGAAGGTCTGAGAATCATAGAATCATAGAATCATTAAGGTTGGAAGAGACCTCTAAGATCATCGAGTCCAACCGTCAAGGTTGGTTGGACATTACTGAGAAGGTGATGTCCATTTATAAAAGCTAAAATGATTATTCCCTATCAAAAGGGATTGCTGTTACTCCAGCCAGGAAAACTTCCTTGGTGAAATGACAATGCAGGGAATCCAGCATTGATAAAATGAATAATTTTCCATATGACATATTACCCAGCACTCATTTCCAGAGGAAATCACCCAGGTCAACAAGTCAGCAGGATTCAAAAGAAGGTTGGGCAACCACGCTCAGAGTTCTTCTGGCTTGTTTCCACTAATGTTGGAAGGGATATTGAAACTCATGAATCAGGGCTTAAATGATTGTCTCAGTATAAAAGATCAGGATGAGTTCTAATGAAGCTTAGTAGATGATCCTCTTATTCTCTGAATACTCCTTCATTTGAACCTGATCTGACAAAAAGAGGCATAAAACTCAAAGGTACGTTAGCAAAGGAATCGGACACGGAGCTGCAGGCTACGGAGCTGGTCAGAGGAACTGCCTTCCTGCTGATCGCCAGCTGCAGCACCGCTTGCTTGGCCTGCACGTGAGGATAAAGACTAAGACTAAATTATCTGCGAAGCTTTTCAACAACTTATTGATCTTCATTTTAATGCTGACACTTGGGTTATAATATAAGCTATCAGAGATCTCAAAATCTTAATTTAAATGGTAGCACTCTAAACCCAGTCTAATGTTTGTGCTTGGCATGTTTCTCATATTGGTTTGCCCTCCCCTCCCCTCCCCTCCCCTCCCTTCCCTTCCCTTCCCTTCCCTTCCCTTCCCTTCCCTTCCCTTCCCTTCCCTTCCCTTCCCTTCCCTTCCCTTCCCTTCCCTTCCCTTCCCAGCAATTTGCAGCAGGATGAGATTCTCAGACTGTTCAAGCTGGATCTTGTGATATTCAGTGTATTACAGCCAGTGCTACAGCATTTCTTAATGATAAACATAAGAGCTGATCAGCACATTGGAAAATATTTTGGAGCTCTGCAGACATAACACTCTCTTGGTTTTTTTTTTCTTTGTTGTTCCTTTACTCCACAGACCATACGGTAAAAGGTAGTATGGTAAATGATGTTTCCACTTTTTTTTCTGTGTAATACTTTGTATCCGGTGCAAATAATAACCAAAAGTAAAATATTAACCCTCTAGGTTCCACCTTGCTTCTCAAAAACTTCAGGTCATGATTTCTAGTGCATCTACGTGCCTCCAGGACTGAGCTAGCACAGACAGCTCTGAGTTAGCTTCGCACTAACTAGATACATCCACTTTACAACTGTTGCATAGAAATACCCTAGCACTGTAAATTAGCACGCTCAGAGGGCTGTGATTTGAAAATTAGCTTGGATAGCTCTCTGATATGTATCTGTCCACACATGTTTACTTCAGAAAGGTATCTACTCTTTAGCACAGAAGCAGGAAAAAAAAATTAGCACAAGGTATTTTTTATTTACTCCCCTTTGATTTCCACATGCAGCCCATCACTGTAGTATCTGAGCATGTCATCCATGTTCAGATACTCCAGACATAATTTTCTGTGCATGTAATAAATGCAAAAGCACTGCAATTTTTAGTATCATTTATTCATTATTTGTGTGCAGTGATACATAGTCTATTGGTGTTATGGCAGGCAAGCTACATTAATAAGCAGAATGACCTTCCCAAATTTCCAGTCTGCAAGAACAATATTCAATTGACATTTTCATAAATACTTCTGAACAGCTTCATTTTTGAGCGCAATCCCATTGAGGCTACATTTTAGCCTATATGTCTGCAATTAGATGTGTCTGTGTTACTCTTTGGGCTGAATGTGTTTAGCCAAAACATATACTGCAAATTGTAACGATAATGCCAGAAAAGACAAAAGAAAAAAAATGTTCTCGGTTGCTATATACAAGTGCAGGCAAACGCCTGAAAACAGATTATGAAAAGAGTAATTGAGATACTCTTTTAAAGTAATTAAGCAACTAGGAGAGTTAACTCAATTGAAAGACAATATCCTTATTAAGGGAGAACAAGATAAAGGAATATGTTGAAGTGGATGACACTTTTCAGAAAGAATAAGCTATTTCTGAAGTCCCTAAATTGAATTTCGATTGTTACCGTTTTGTTACCTAAGCTTGTATATGTGTGCCCAGTATGAGTACAGGTATTCTGAACTCCATCCTCCCTTAATGTATTGATTTTTCCCTCCCACTGGGCTGGCTTGGTAATATATATTTGTACTGCTAATATACAGCAAAGGTACCTCATGTACATGTTGTTCAGTGAGAACAGCATCATGTTCCTGTTTGGGGAAAAGAAGTCCGCAAGCCTTGATGTACCGGTACTTGCTAATCTTTCATATTCTGTTGCACTTGCACCCTCCTGCTGATTTCTACGGCATAGAAATGCTTTTGTAGTCACAACGGAGCTCATTAACCCAGTAACTGCTTCTTTGCTGGCTGTTTCCCTCAGTTGGTCTGGTCCTGCATACAGGCAGAGTCTGGGAGAACATCTGGAGGTGAGGAGGAGGGAGCAACCTTCTGGTTCAGAAGCCAGATGCTCTCTGGTGCCAGGGAAGCCCCAGGTGAGGATTTTGGAGGAAAAGGCAGCCGTCCTGATGCTGCACCACACAGCCAGTGCACTAGCACTCCATTGCTTATACTTTTTTCATCTGTACCTGAATGAACGAGGAAGGCACAAGCGAATTCACGTGTCAGGAAGCTGGTCACAGCTGCTACTTCAGGCTAATGAGCCTGGCTAGTCAGAGGCTTCTTGGCAGTAACAGGAGAAAATGGATTTTTCCGAAAGTGGCTGAGCAGCTCTCACAAGGACCGCTCTGCCCAAGCAGCCCAGGGAGCTGGTGCCAAGTCAGGGCCTGGCTCTGGGAGGAGACGGACGCCTCCCTGCAGCCAGCACCTCTGCCCTCCCTTGCATCAGCTCAGGGAGAGCAGCCGTACCCAGCTCTGCCCAGACAGGCTGACTCCGGCAGCCTGCGAGGAGGGAGCGAGGGAGCTCACGGTCTCCCGGGGAGCTTTTTCTCGGGTTTTCCCTCCCTGCCTGGCACGCAGCCCACGGGAGCTGCTCCCCCTTCGCGTGGCAGGACTTGGAGGCACTCATCGTCCAGGCCTGCATCTGTCTGCCACCCGTGGCAAGTGCCTGCCTCATCCCAGCCGACCAGGCTATGGGACCTCACAGCTGAATGTGACAAAGTCAGTGCAACAGCCAGGATGTGGGGTTTTGCCCCATGTGAGGATTTTCAACAGTAGGACCTACCCCAAATCTTTCCTCACCCAGAGCTACACCTAAGCTCCCCTCAACTCAAGGAGAGTCTCCTTTTCCGTAATGGATTTGGAGATGGCTCTCCCAGAGAGCCACTGACAAAATTTGGTGAGCCGCATGTGTGAAAACAAAGGCAGGTTTGAACCAAGAAAGAAGCATATTAAGAGGTGAAGGAAATTGTGTTCTCTTTGCTGTTTTTTTTTTTTAAATGTCATTTTTCCCACATGTAAATGTTGAAGAAAAAGGACACTATCAAATGCAGTCAGCTGTGGTTCAGGTGCTCTGCCTTTTCTTTGTCATCCAAAATATTTACAAAATATTCACATTTTAAAACCCTTACTTTCCTCTTCTGTCAGTTACTAATTTTGTTTTGCCACAGCCTACGTACAACATAACTCTGAGTATTTCTTTTTACTAAACTTTCACTTCAATCGAATATTTTTAATACAGAGAGTATTAAAACAGTCTGGATGTTCTTCATAATGGATTAACTGTATTTTGGTCTTTCCTTTAACTTTCATCAATTTTGGCTAAACTGTACCCCCTGAAGGCATTGCATCCAACAGCCAGGTGTGGTACATTCCTACTTACTTCCACCCGTCCTCATTTCCCGTCACTGTAAATTGGTCGCTTCACATTATGCAAGACAAACCATACTAAACTAATTCTCCAGTGCTTCTTTCTTTCCATGTAAATGCACATGTTGACTTACTAGATTAAAGTAATCTGCTTACTGACACCTAAGTAGTTGGTGTCATACCAACCATCATAAATTATCTTCACTGACATGAAGCCCATCGGTGCCAAGGAGAGGTGGCAGTCAACATTTGCTGTGTGTCTTGTGCTAGGAAGCCAAAAAGGAATACATAAGCTCAGGATTTACTTATTGAAATTCAGTGCGAAAGCATTTTTCTCTGCCCGTGACCACTTTCATTAAATCAATCCTAATCTTTCAACAATGATGTGAATGCCATTATGCAAATAAGCAACTGCTTTTCAGACTTGCAGAAATGATGACACCTATACAAAGATTTCTGAGGCTCTTTAATAGTGGCAGTCGCTGAACTTCATAAATACCGATTTGTAGGTATTGCGTTCGGTGATAATGATTTTCTTCTGTGAGGCTGGCCACTTTTAAAGCCGTATCTCAAAGCTGAGAACTAATGAAATGTTTAATATTCTGGAATAATTCACCTCCGTGCATCAGAATGTTGTAAAAAGGCTCCCATATGATGACGCCTGTAGCTGGCACGGTACGCTCTGCATTTATCACAGTGCTCCAGATAATATTAGTGTTTAATGACTGTGCACTGATAAGCTGAAACTGGATGAATAGACTGTCTTCCATCTCATTCTGCTTAAGGTGACGTGAACTTTCATTTATGTCACAGCCACTTGCAGCTGTTCAGATACACTCTAAAAACGCTGAAAGGAATACTCTATCAATCCACAACTGAATGAATGACCATAAGAATGAGCCTGTTGTCTTACTGTCTTTGGATTGCTTTAATAAAAGCATTTGTATTCCAGGAAGGAGGCAAGAATATAATTAATCATTGACACAACTGAATAGGCACATTGTCTAAGTGATTCATTAGGAAGCAATCTCAAGAATATTTATTTTCATTATATACATTTTATAATTCATTAGCAACATAATAAAGTGAACACTCAAAAGAATCCATTTCCTATTTTTATACCTTTGAATTAAATGTAACTGCATCCTTGCTATCTGTGACTCTCTTCGCAAAGCTTTGTGTCTGAAGTAAAATGCAAGAACAGTGATTGTGATGGATATAGTTAGTAATACCGGGAACCTATATTGACAGGGCTGAAGTCCTTTTTGTATTGATAACCATAATTCAAAACAGAAAATACGATATACATGGTGAAATTCAGCCCCACAATTTAGTATTACTGATAACAACCTCAGCAGGTAAGTGTAGAACTAAATGAGTGCAACTACGTGCAAGAACAGGTATTTGCAATGATTTTTTCCATACGCCAGGTGCGCTTCGATGTGTGCAGAATATGGGCAGTAGGTGGGAAACAGCAATGCATAATTCCTCACACCGCCGTGCCACCCTTCTGTACCTACATGGAGCTAGGGCTATACTACAGCGGCTTGGTATGCTACGTGATTTTTGTCTCTTTGAATGCTTCAAGATAAAAAGTTTGGTTTGAAGAGGAGGCTTTTTTGACAAATATTTGAGTAGTATTTCTTAAACTCCATCAGCCTTCATGGCAAGTCTGTCCACTAGGGCTTACCTTGGTTCTGTTTACTGCTAGGGCTCGATGACATACGTTACCCATAGTTTCCACCTGCAATTAGTCTAACACTTTTTTGTAAATGCATCTTCCTAACACCGAGAATGAGACCTACAGTGGATGAAACAAGAGTTAAATAGTATGGTATGTGGGTCAACTGAAATTGGTGCAACTTTGAGTTAGTCCAAACCTGTTTTTAAGAAGAAGATGGGCTCCCCCAGCCAAACAGACCTTCTGCATTGGCCGGCACATCTGGTCACCTGGATCTCTCTAAGCAAAGATAATAATTTATTTAAAAGATCTTTATCTATTCTTAATGGCAATGCTTGTGAAAATAGCTTGATTGGTAAGGACTGAGACAGAAGGCTTCTGAGAAGAGATGGAGGGAGAGCTGGAAGAAGGTGAAAAAGCAAAATGAGCAGTGAGAGTACAGAGTTAAAAATAAGAAGTGTAAATCTAAAAGCTATTGAAAACATTATGTAACTACTAAGATATTTGACATGAAAGCTTAGGCTGGGAATTACAGGTTTCCATCCTTTTTCTAACAACATCTAGTAGGAGGTTGATGACAACTCAGAACTTCAGCAAGAGAGAGTATCAGATACTGATATCAGAAACCACCTCCATGCCTGAAGAGTCTTTAAACCTTTGTGATGGAAAGCATCTGCTTTATTTGCCTGACTATAACATAACCTTTTCATTTTCACAGTTGATGTCTTCCATAGTTACATAATGCTTTGAAGAGCTTTTAGATTTTACTCTGTATTTTTAACTTTATATTCTCATTCATGAGCAGACACCTTACTTGAGGGATCGACTGAACTATGGCTCTGCAGTGATGGAAATGTCAGCCCAGTGAAGCACCTCGTCTCACAGAGCCAAGTTTCAGCCGCATCCCTCCCCTGTGCAGGCAGCCCACCTTTTACCTAACAGTCTCGTGGTTAAAGCACCCATCGGAGAAGCTGGAAGTCTAGAACAATTCAAATCTACAACTCTTTTTTGCCATACAAGCATTTGCCATGCTATATTTGCCAGCTTCTGAACACCCGGAGATACTCAGCATCAGCGGGGTGTATCTGAGCAAGGCAGAGCCGCCATGGGGCAGTGCTTTTGGCACACAGTCCAGCTTTAGTGCTAGTTTCCAGATTTGTTTCTGTACTTGGCATTAAACTGTCTTTAGCCGCAAAGTGGAAATAGTCTTGGGAAAATACAGGTCTTTCCTCTCCCACACTGAGTGCCCTAAGCACTGGGCTTTCAACGCCCATGGTGTCTGCACCCCTCTTCTTGGTCCAAATCTTGGACCCTTCTCTGGTTCCTACATTTGACAACAGCTGAACTTTGTGCAGGGCTCAAACCTGTGAGGACGAGAGAAGCAGGCTCTGAGCCTGTCCTTGGCTCTGCCGTGGTCAGGCACAGTGACTGAGCTTAGCAATGGCTGTGGCAAGTGCCCTGAGCAGAGCGACTCTGGCCACGTGCAGAAACCACACAGGGGGTCCCTCTACAAACCTAAAGCCAGGAAACCATTCACTGAGTGAATTTAAACATCTCCATCAGCAGCAGCCACAGACTGGGATTCACATATTTTTGTTACAGCTAAATCCTACATCGGGTACTTCTTCCACCTCTTCTAGATGCTGGTGTCTGAAATGAGCTCAGGCTGGGAAGAGCCAGTTTCCAGAAGGAGAAGTCTCCTTCTCTGTGGTCAGGCTGCTTCAGGGTGTGAAGTCACTTGGTCAGGGAACATCCCCCACACTCTTGCTTATGGAAACCTGGGTGGAGAAGCAGCTGAGGCTCTCCACCTTAACTGCAGCTGAGGATACTCAATTCCACGTCTATTTGAAAGCCTTTAAAAGTGAAAAGATAAAAACTTAAATGCGATAATTAGCATTTTATTTGACTGATGCATAAAAAAGTGCCTTTTGCCTAAATTAAAACTATTTTATCTGTACCTGACAGGGAATGCTGTTAATTGAATGACATTTTAAAAAAGGTTTCCAATTTGAATTTTGCTCAGTTCTGCAGGCTGCATATGAGCTGAACTACAGGATTATATTGTGTTATGACACAACTTGGTTGATGTCTTGCTTGTAAAAGGTAGCAATAAAAACTAGTTTACTACCTGAATGCAATCCCAATTCTTCTTACTTCAGTGGTACCCACAAACGAAGGGAGGAGGGGTTTCTGTAGAACTCAGCTATACAAAAGTCTGCTAAAAACTTTTCAAAGTACATAAAGAGTTTAATTCTCATTCCAAAATTACTAAGAGCTCCTACTCAAAAGCCTTCTCGCGACTACCTGGGAAGTACAATGTTACATCTGTAGAGGAAAAGCACATCGCTTCTTAAAGAGATAATTCATCATGTCACCTGCTACCATATCCCCCTGCTTCATAACTTATTTTTATTGACCAAGGACAACGCAGGGAAAGAAAAATGCTGTAGAGATTTATTAAACATTAAAAAAATCTAAGAAAATATAAAAAATCTCCCCCTTAAACACAGTTATTGATAACTTCTCTTCCTAAAGTACAGCATGATGTAAGAAACGCCATTACTTTACTTCAGAGATAATGGAGAAGGCAACCATCTGATGTTGTAAGTAAGTCCCTCCTTAAGCGGTTACTGAGGAAATAGATGGGGCTGTTTTCTAGACAGTGAAATCATACACTGAGCTTTTTTCTTCCTCTGTCTGGGGGAAATCGCTGGCACACCCAAGGGAAAGTCTGGTGCCAGCACGCCGGGGGCGCTTTTGGGTGCCTGCTCGGGCGACCCTGCCTTGACTGCAGCAACACTACGAGCAGCGTCTGGAGGCAGGGCTGTCGAGAAGCTGACAGCAAGGCAATCTGCACGTTTTATGGAGCTGTCAGACTTCTCGTAGGATGGATCGTGCCCAGAAATAAGTGCATTTAAGGTACTCCCATAAATCTAATAGCAGGTATGAGAAGAGAGCTGTTTACAACCAGCCAGAAACTCACGCCGTCCAGTTTCACGGCTGAACAGTGGGACTCGCCCAAAGACGCCCGTTCAGGTGTTCAGGTTCCTGTCCAACCCAACTGGAACAAATCTTGCGCTTTCTGCTGCCCCTTCCTAGCTGGCCCTTGCTGGCTCCTCAGCCAGGTGCCTTCCCACCCTCTGCGCAGTGTTTGCTGCAGCTGAGCCTCTCCCTCGACCCAGAGCCACAAAGTCTCCTGCAGCTTTTCAGGTCTGATACTGGATTTCTGAGTCTCGCCGCAGGCTCTCTTGTAAGCCTACCTTTAAGTATGACCTTTATATCTTGCCATACTGCTGCAAAGAATAATATTGGTTATAATTTGGGTTTACATTTATTATATCATTTGACCTTCTAAAAATAGTCATTTTATGTAAGTACCACAAGTGGTTTTAAATATATCGAAGAGTAGTCCGATCACTCAAGTGACTGGTTCAAAGCACGCCGGGCAGTGCTAGTCTCTCCTCAGCGCGTGGTGGCTTTGCCATTTTATTATTGCCTCCCTTGGATCTCTCATCCAGGCCTGATTTTCAAGGCTAGATTGAGAAGGTCATTCGTAGTCTCAGTCTTATAGTGCTAAAGAATATTTGATGTGGCATTGATTGAATTAAAATAAAAACTACTATAGTAGAATTGTTCCTTGGCGATCTATGTGTCTGTGGAGAATTATGATGACCGTTCCTTCCAACTAAGTACAACTCAAAAAGTGTCTTACAGATATGCCATCAAAATATACTGATTTTCTTGCTTCTTTTACGATGATTAGAAGGAACTTGTTTTAATTGATGTACTAGTGGTTTATCAGAATAATGTAATCTCAGCAGACAAGTAGATCAAATAAAAAACTTTAGCATCCTTCTTTTATTATGTATTTCCCCATTCCTTTGCTATCATCCCAGTGAAGAGTAAATATAGTGGGTAATATTTTGTGCCAAATGCAACTGGGGATAAATCTGGATAAGTGGTTGGGTGCTTTCAACTCCACCCAAGTACAAAGAACAAAAAGGGAAAAAATTGTAAATCAGCACTGCCTCAGGTTTGCCAGTATAGAAATCTCTCAAACGATACTGCTAAAATTAAACAAGTTGTAAAATATCATATGCAAAGCATGTCTGAAAGGTAAGTGTTTGGAGCTACACTGCAGAACCCTTTAAATGTTTAATTAACTGTAAGAACCTTAATACATACTTGATTAGACTTACAAAAAGGCTTTTTTCTCTCTAAAATAATAAATATAAGTACTGCAATCAGATAATGAAGTTTTGAATATATGTAACTCAGGATAGCTTTGGGTCAAACTGCTCTGGCTCTTTGTTTTCTCAAATTTTAGGAGAATCGGTTATTCCAAAAATTTATGCACCTTCTTCCCTGGTAAATATGGAGCTAAAAATCTCTGAAAATAAAGAACCCCCTTGGGAAAGCAAGTTCACATAGGTGTTACGAAAAGCCCTAATCCCTCTATCTAGAGCATGGCAGGTTGCTCTGTCCTTTTACTTCAGGAGACGTTCACGTCGGTGCATCGCCCTGCATCGCCCTGCTGTGCAATGAGCATGTCAGCCTTCCGCGGGACCTGAGAGCTGGCCACCGGCGAGCACACGAGGTTCTCCACACTTACTATTTAAAAGATACTATTGCTCATCCTCCAGTTATTGAGAAATAGCTTCTGTAGTAACAGGAGCTGCACATTTAATATGCACGCTTTGTATATTAACAACTTGTAAGTCTGTCTCCTTCCATCAATAAATTCTCTCTCCCCGAGACACGAAGTGATCACCAGAACAAATGCATGGCTAGTACGCTGAAGGGCTTGTGTATCGACACTGTACCAACACTTTTAACTATATTCTTGGTGAGGCACGTGCTTGTTCTGAAACGAAATAACTGAAGACTGTGTATAAACAGATGTATTAGTCAAGTAATGAAGGCAACTCCGAAGGCACGTATCTCCCTTCCGAAGAAACATGCTGCTGGGGTGAGTAGGTGAAAGAGGAGAAAACTGTATTTTTATTTATTCCAAACCAATAGTTCCAGACAATTTAACCCGAGGCAGCAGTACCGAAGGAGACGTCTTTCTCTCTGTGTCTCAAAAGCCGCGGGTTTTGCGTGCGAGTCCCAGCCAAGCACCCGGGCTGCAGCCGCAACGGGTTTCAGGTGCCCAAG
>NW_008794211.1:3265480-3281777 GCF_000699145.1 Aptenodytes forsteri | reverse complement strand
GGTTCGGCGGCGTCCCGGGCGGTGTGTTACGGGGAGTAACGCCGGGCGGGTCGGGGCGCTCCCTGCCTTGGGAGGAGTGCGCTCCTCCCCAGCACGCCCCGCCGGTGCGGTCCGGCAGCGGTAACCGGAGCGCCCGAGTTCAGCCTCGGCTAGGAGTTGGGGAGCATTACCATGTCGCCTTTATAAAGGAGCGGGGCACACCGCCCTGCTCTTCCCCTCCCGAGGGGTCTGTCAGAAGTGAGGCTCTTCGTTATATTCGGGTTTAGGGTTTATAGCCCTTCGGGCTTAGGGTTTATTTCTTAAGGAAAGCATGGTTTCTGGTTTCTCCTCGGGTGCAGCTGCTGCCCGCTCGCACAAGAGCTGGCTCGGGGAGTATCTCTACTTTCACAAAACGAACTCGGGGTCCGGGGGTTTCTTCCACTGACTGGGGGTCTGCTTCATAGGCTGCCGTTATTTGATTCTTCTCTCTCTCCCATCAACAAGTGGTAAGAGCAGATGAACCCTGAAATTAAGATCTAGTTTTGCATTTGCAGTTGTTTCTTTCCAAAGATAGAACGAACGATACAAAACACGTCTTTTCCCCAAACTGTAATTTTTTTTTCCAAACATATTTTTCCAAACTAATATTTTACCACGTTTTCTTCAGCTGTTCTGTAAAGCTTTGTGTGCTTTTAGGCTGTCAATCACTTTATGGGCAAACATTGTATATAGCTGATCTCTTGTAATATTGAATCATGGACCACCTGGTAGTGTTATAAAGATGTCATTGATGAAATCTGGCTTCCAGAACTAGGGCTTCTTGCCACTCTGTTGATTAATGGGAATATGATTGTATTCATGCAAGTAAAAATGTCTTCACTGACCACAGCAAAACAAGAAATGGTTTCCACATCTGCAGAACTGTTGCTGTTCAGGCTTTCCACAAAGTTCTGTGTGGTGCCAAATAATAAAGTAGCTTAAAATGTCAAGTTTTAAAGAAATGCCTTGCCTGCGAAATAGCAGGTAGACTGCAAGTCCTGTAGTGAGGAGAATAGATATTGAAACAGAAGGAAATGTGATACAGGTAATTGTGAAGGCGAAGTTTGTGGCAGGAGAACCTTTTACGATGAAAGTTGAGAACAGAAAGTTTATTAAGGATTCAAGAAAAGGGTTGTTAGCTGAAGCTACACATGTAATCTTTTTATTAAGCGTGCAGGCTCTTCAGAGATGAGATTTGATTTTATCATTTTAGTGTGTTCCACTACCTTGTGAAAAAGAGCTCTGCTCGGTGTCTGGAGGTGATGATACGGAACCTGTAATTGGGCATGCTGCTGTTGCCCAAACAGAAGTCAGATATTGTACAGTGAACAAAGCCTCGGGTTTGTGATTATATTACGTGATGAAACTAAGAGTGTTATGGCTCTCATAGAAAACTAATGAAAGTGATGCTAAACCAGTGCCACGTGCATGCTTCTGCCTGGCTCTGTTTTGTATGTAAAGCTGTGTGACACTTGTTCCAGTAAAGCAGAGAGTAGAACTGTACTTCTAACCCCAAACCCTCCAGTAAAGATAAGTAGTTTCAGCAGCTCCATTAGGGCACCCTCGCTACCTTTCACTGTGTTTCACTCTGGTTTAGAGCTCACGGGGTACATAAATGTGGCGTTTCATGGCTCAGCATGCTGTCTGTCTGAACACATGGCTCATGGCACTACTTCTCCATAATCCAGTTGTACGTGCAGGGGTAGTGCGATGAACCAAGCCTCTGTGTTTATTTCTTTTTTGGGATACGAAGTTCACGTCAGGTGGTTGGTTTCATGGGAATACATTCCCGTCCAAAGGTACTACTACACCGTACAAACTCATTTAAGCTGAATTCTGCTGAGTTCAGCTGTAGTTCATTAACACAGTTTTAAAGCACTTGTGAAATACACGTTGTAGCTGCTTTCTCTATTAATTTAAAAGTTGAACTGTAGAACAGCTTGAACTTGTGCTTCACTTTGCAGTTTTTATTAGAAAACACAGTAAAACAGACCCCCTGAATTATTATTTGGCCAATGCTGTTCAATATACAAGAGCTTTGCTCAAATTTACCCAAGTGCTAGCAATCCATAGTTAGTTTAAAAAATGTCTGACTGTCATTCCATATTCATGTTTCCTAGGAGCAAAAGACCTTAAAAAAAGGAGGGAGGGGATTACTCTTTTTAGTTTGGCAGGAATACCACATATACTTATGGTTCATCAGTTCTGATTCAAATTGGAAGAAAATCTGTAAATTTTTTTTTTTCATATCAGATACTGTCTAGATGATAAAATAGATAGCATCTTCAGTATTGGCTTTGCAACCACAGAGGATTGCATTGTATATTTTACAGTGATAAATGAGGAATCGTTCAAGTACTGTAAGCTGTGCATAGTAAGCTGGTCTTTAAATATTTAAAGACTAAATAATAGCAGCTTCACTGTATGCGGTGCTTCTAATGAACCTTAAACTATTCTGTATTGCTGTGGGTTTTCTTTCTCTCTTGATGCCTCCCCCCGCCCAGCTTTCTTCCACTTCTTAAAAAGATTAATAGGAATTTGAGCAAATTGTAAGTAGAATCAGGCCTCCCCAGCTGCAGCCAAACAAGCTCAGTGAATTGAAAGTCCCATGAAAAGGCTCCCGTTAAAGCGCTCTGCTTTGGAGAAAGCAGTTCTCTCTGCTGCAGCAGGGAGACGGGAGTCAGGCCCAGCGTGGCAAGGAGAACAACCAGTCACCAGCCTCATGCCATTGGTGGGTCATTTGCAGGGACTTCAACGTAGAGATGGCATTGGGGTGTCACCAGGGTTAGGCAGCAGGTGACTGAAGGGAGTTCTTGGTTGAACAACTGTGAAAGTGGGAGCCTAAATTCTGCCTGACCAGAGCAGGGTTTTGGCCCCGAAAAGTCCCGCTTGGCTGGTGGTTATTTCTCGGAGCTGCCCTGAAGGCAGTGAAGCACCAGTGATGGTTGGACGTGCCCCAGCTGCTTGTTTTGTAGCTCTGAGCATTCCCGGAAGGATTGTTCTCCAAGAAAGTATCACGTCGTATGGATGCTCTGGGGGCAGGGGTCCAATTCAGCAATTGCAGCCTGCGCAGCCCAGGGGGGTACTGGAAGGGCTGGAAAGGGTGCGGTTTGACCGCTTTTCCTAAGGCCTGAGATGCTTTACCTTCCAGGTGACACCCAGAGCACTGATCCAGGGGTGAGACATAGTGATGAGACATCAGTGAGACACAGGATGCCTTCCTCAGCCCAGGGGAATGCAAATCCCTTTTCCCTCCTCGCATGAGGGTGCCCCAAGTGACGCATTTTGACTCATGTGGGTGGGTCACTTGCTGCCCTTCTTGTTGAAGCTGTGATGTTGTGCAGAAAGGAGACTGAGGGAGGGAGAACCACGCTGCAGTCGCAACTCGTTCTATGATGGGGATACTCACTCGGGGAGCGGGATCCTGAGGCTCGGCTGCCGGAGTTGCATACATGTTTCATGTTAAAGCATTCATTGATGAAACACCCCTTTCTTTGAAGAACGTTGGCAGGAAGGGATGCTGGCTCCACATGGATGAAGGTTTCTTCTGGAAGGTCTATATGAGGAATAATTGCAGAGATATACCTGTCTTCAGTGTTTTCTGTTGTGCAAAGTAGCTGCTTAGCTGGTATCTGAGGCAAGCTTCTAGATTTCATTGGGAAGACCAGCTACATAACTTTCTAGGTATGTACAACTTTTTTATATTAAGTAACTTAAGACAAAAGTCCAGAAGACATCATTGCGATCATCTAATCTGACTTACTGTAGAATAAAAAATCGAATTGTAGTAAATCAATTAATTTTTTAATAATAGTATACCCAGATTTATTTTAGGTACCAGACAGCATCCTGACTTCTTTAATTCCCAGCAAAGGAAATCTTTAAAGCCATCCTATTAATTAATTACCTTTGCTATGTATGCTTGTGTGTCTTTGTAATCTGCATATATCTAGTTTTATAGTGACTGATTATCTTGATACCTTTGTGTTTTGGATTGGGTAGTCCTTTTCTTCCTCATCCTGCTTCCATCTTCCTGAATAGATGTTATGGACTGTGATGAAGCTACTGTAGCCTTCTCTATATTGCACAGGCTGCATTTTCTCGGCAAAATCATGTGTTTTCCAGTATTATAATTACTGCTTTCTCTAGGGTCTAGTCTCGAGAAGTTTGAGGTAAGCTAGCTTGTGTTGTTAGTTACTGTCCTAATTGCTGCATGCATGTTTTGAGCCTGGAGTGGGTTCAAGGACAGTTTATCACTGAAAATACCTCGTTTATCTGCCCATACTTGCCTGTAGGCGCATAGCCATACCTCTCTGTAGGTGCGTAGCTCCTCTGTGCACTGAGTTAGACACTGCATTGCAGTTAAGAGTTTGGTTGTCTCAGTCCCTTTGGACTATCTAACCCCAAGTGAACAACTGCTGAAGGAAAGTAGCTTAGGGAAAGCGTGCTACATAAACAACCATTGAGAGCAATAGGTGTCAGCAGGGGGGCAGAGAGAGGATTGCAGAGACAAAGGGGCAATGGAAGGAAGGGGTACCTTAATTGACGTATGCGTTTACATTGCACGTTAGAGGAAGTACTTGCTAAAATTAAGGAGCAGCTTCTTTTTATACATCTAAATGATGGCCAGACCAGATGTAACTTGCCAGCCCAGACGGGGTGCTCAGAGCTCGGCCCTCTGGAAGCAGGGGGCGTCGAGGCTGGGAGGGCCCCCCTTGGCTGGAGGGAGCTGCTTGGTTCCCGGTGGAGTCGCTGGAGCAGCTTTGCTGACTGCCAAGCCAGGCTGTAGCCACTAGCTCAGGTATAAACATCTACACTGTAGATGGCTAAAACCAGTGAGACAAATCCTGCTAAATCCAGCATAATCTCATTTTGTGCATGAAAGCATATATGCTGTAAAGGAAAGTCTTCCCTTTTGCTTCCAAACCTGTAGCAAACAATTCATCCAGGCTGGCTACATGATCAGCATGTACGGCACTACAGGCTGTCAACATGTACAGTGCGAAAGTGCTGAGGGCTTTCTGGCTGAATACTTGGGATAAGACAACTAAAGAATGGAGTATTCGAGTTCTGAATAGCTTTACTTTTGACTTAAAAAGACCAAAGAGAGAACTGCTGGTGGCCTTGGCTTTTAGGGTTTATTTTTTGCAGAAATTATTGTGATCCAGACACAGTAACTAACGCTCAAAGCTTCTCAGACTTGAATTTGAGTCATCAGTGACAAAAATGGGGTACAGTACCCAGTTCTCAAGCAAATTAAAAATGTACGTAATTGGTAATTCTGTGTGGGAATACTACAGTGTATGGGGAAAATGCCCATTTGGGGAGGGGGAGGTTGTACTATGTGCGTTGAAATTACAATATAGATTCATTCTGTTTTGACTGTTTTAGTACACTGCTTATATGACGTTTTAAGTTGCTGGCAGGTATTTATTTTGGAAAGTATAAGTGAAATACTCCATTTACTGCTTTGAAGCTCCAGCAAACTCGTTGATTTTAACACTTTCTGATGACAGCTTAGTCCTTTCAGCAATGCTGTTGTTTGTTTTAAAGAAGTCCATGCCACTGTATATTGCTCACATCTCTAGTCTGGGCTGATTTTTCCCAGTGCTTGATCTGCTCCTGCTGGAGAGGGTGGAATGTGTGGTGGGGCAAAACACTCGGAAGCATCTCAGTAATTCAGCCTGTGCTGGCAGGGCATGTCTTCTTCCTGGGAGGAGACCTCTTCCATGCACCTCTGGCTCTGGCCGCCTACAGATGTCAATGCTGTGTTATTCTGAATACGGTAGCCACGTAGCAGAGACTGTTCTTGTGCACAGTGCTCCTTCTTCCCCATAGGCAGGGGACAGAGTAGTTAGCATTCAACATTTACTTGGGGAAGATACAGTTCTTCAGGCTTATAATCCAAGATACCTGCTTTAAATGCAGTTTCCCGCTGATGCTTGCCTGATCACCACCATCAAATGAACCTGTAGCGATAACTGTTCACCGCAGCCAGGACAACTGTCGCAGGACATCAAACAAGGCCACGTCAGTTGGCGCATTCCCTGTCCTGGTAGCTAAGAACACCAAAGCATCTCAGTGAAAGGATGGTGTCCCCTTCAGGTGCTTACAAACTTGGTAATGCCGTGCTACTGTGGGCACTTTGTAGACAGGAGGATGACTCACAGTTGGTACCACAGCTGTTTGGTTTTTTGATTTGGGGGATTTTTCTCCCCCCACCCCTGCTTGCAGTAGATGAATGGCTTAATTAGAGTGACTGTTCTGAAGCCCTCAAGAGTTTAAATTTTGGACTTGTAGGAACTATAAAGAAAAATGTGAAAGGCCTTATCTAGCACTAAATACCAATCAAAATTAGAAATTTTACTGTATATGTAGGCCCACACATACTATTGTCTCTGCTCTATTTAACACTTCATAAAAAAACCTACCAACAATTTTTAGCTCCCAAATCTTAGAATAATTTCTTGATTGAAAAGAGGTGAATCCTCTCTTTCTGCCTGCAGTTCACTGGCAGCAAGCATGCCTGCTCTTCACCGTAGCCATGAGAAACCAGCTCCATTTAGTAGTAGGCTTCGTCAGTATTTCCAGAGGGTTTGTTTTTGCCTGCACACCTTACGTAGCTCAGGAGAGTGTCATGTTGATGAGGCTGTATTCTGTGCTAGCGCTGGCCTCCCTCCTTTGCCCTTCCTCTTGCCCAGATGGAGGGAGGCCCTCTCCAGCCTGGGTGGTGCCGTAGCACAGTAAAAGTTCTCATTGTGCAGAGCTACTGAAATAAGTGGGAATGTTGCATACAGTGGTTTTGGAAGACAGGTCCCATTCCAAAAATAAACAGTTACAATTACAGGACAGTTTTTCCAGGGCTTTGGTTTTGTGCATGATGACCCTCTATCTGTGTCCTAGTGGTGTGCTGTTCTTTCCAAATTATTTTGACCCATCTTGTCATGAATAGATGTTTTACAGCAATGCTGTGAGTTGCAGTGTGGGCAGACTGTGAATGCTATAAGCGAATTGGAAACGGAACATAAATTTTGTGAAGTTATTGCAATGTCATGTCAAATGATTGCAATGTGTGACTTTACATGACAAAAAGACGTTGGTAATGGAAGGTAGATTACAGTACGGATCCACAGTGGTTTTGTTTGTGGCATGCATACAGCTTCCCATGTAACTTCTCAGTCGTGGTTCCATTCCAAACACTGAATTTTTTGTAGAAATTAGGGCCTTCATGAGAACTGCTCAGAGCAAAATGTTGGCAATAGAGTAGAAGTGTTAACGATAATCCAAAATCACTGTTATCAATTATTCTATTTAAAAAAACAAACAATCAAACAAAAAATTCCTGCCACTGATTTTTGACCGTGCAGTGGAAATGCTGACTGGATTCAGAACACAAGGTCTGGGAACTGCATGTTTCAGTTTTATTTTCTTTTGGTTCAGAAATCTTACCCCTTGATCACAGAAGTACCGCCTAAAATTCCTCATGCTCTTACCGTGCCTAGGTAACTTCTTTGTAGCTGATGCAGTTCTCATCTCCCATTCTCCAAGGGCTAAATCCTGCATCAGGGGGGAATCCTGTACCAGAGAAGAGCATTTGGGTAAAGAGACAAACAGAAAAGCTTACAGTTACATCCTTGTAATGCTGGTTCTTCCACTGCAGTAGGATATCGAGCATTTTAATTTGGGGAGGTTCCGTGCTCTTTAGCTGTGATATTTTTATGGGTCAGTGACTTCCCTATCGCCACTCCCAGAGAGGGAGAGCTCTCCTCCTAACCTCTTCTTCTGAACTCTGCCGCTCAGTTTTTTGGGATTTTATTTCTTCATTTAGCATTAGCGTTTTTTAATCATGGAATTAATGTTGGGACTTGAATAAACTTAAAAGAAGTAAAGCTGTAGCAGCTAGGAAATGTGATACGACTTTGCTTTATTAATTTCTTAGACCTGTCACTGTGAAAAAACCACCACTGAAAGCCCTGCTGAATGGTGTTGGGTGCTTCACTGCACCAGCAGTACTTTTTAAGTATTGACTTCTGTGGCTCTTGGGGGGGGAAAAAAAAGCTACCTTTGATATTCTAGAGAATCTAATAATTTAGATAGCGAGATATTTCTTGGCTTCCCTGTTGTTTTACCAGGAAAAGAACCAGACAGTTAAAGACTTTGGTGGGTTTCAATCCTGATTACACTACTGATTGATAGACTCTGGCTTTGCAATTTCTACCATGTCTAATTTCACATTGAAGCATGTATTTTTACTTTAAAAGACAGACATAGAAAGCTAGTTTTGATTTTTTTAATTTATTTTGGTTTTTTTCATGTTTTCGGTTGTGTATTTTACTTTTTATTTAACTCTTCGGAATACATTATCATATGGAAACAAATAGCATCTTTACAACATTTTACAGTGTTAAACAACAAAATTATGTGGTCCATGGCATGAAATTATACAAGGTAGAACTTTGAATGTTATAAAATTCCTTTTAAATGCCCTTTGAGAAGTATTTTGCAGGACTACTTTCTTCATGTTCTAATAACATAATCTGTATAAAGCTGCCTTTAAGCTTTGTAGTCTTCCTTATACGTGACAGGTTTTTGCCTGTCATCCTTGGAGTAGAAAAGACCATCCCCCGTGATACTTGGGTTTCCCTTATTGTGGTGTTTGGGGATGTCGTTTGTTGTCTCCGGGGACAGAGAGCAGCCTTGCTCAGCTCATTAATGAGAGCGGTTTGACTGAAATCCAGAGTGAGATGGAGGTGAACAAGGAACAAGAGTTCACTGTCACTTCTTGTCCGAGAGCTAGGTGGGGCATTAAATGAGACTCGCAGGCAGCAGGTTCAGGACCAACAAACGCAACTACCTTCCCAGCAGTTAGGCTGTGGAAAGTCTTGCCGCAGGACGTGGTGGATGCGATGTACAGGTTTACATGGATTCAGTGGCGATTCGACAGTTGCCACAGGGTTCATAGATACAGAAACATGATCTTCAATTGAATGAATATTAAGGTTTGATCCTGGAATCACAGGGTTACGAGGGGAATTGGAAGATTGTAATGCAGTCTGTGGTTTTAGACAATAAAAGCTTTGATAGAGTTTAATTGATGAAAAGAATTTTGTAAGTAATTCATCTTTTCTTCACTTGTCCAGATCAGATGAAGCTACAGATGACACGGCCAAAGTCAAAAGAATGCATGAACTGGTGAGAGACAGCATTGCCTTCTGAGAACATTAGCTTCCTAGTTGCTGGAAATCCTAAGTGCGACTTTACTACCAAAAGAGACCCTGACATTACGTGATCATTGAGCAGAGTTTGCAAGAATGGAAAAGCAAAGGACCCTGCTAGCTGCATCTCATAAATAAAAACTTCCAAGATTCAGCTGAATTGAAAAATTATTCCAGCCATGGGAGAAAATGCAAGTTTTTGGGAAAGTCTGATATATGCACATCCTACATGTACCACCTGGAAGCAAGAGGCAGAGGGATCTATCTACCACCTAGCCAGTATTCTCTTTGTTGTGGGCTTCATGGGTGGAAGTGGATTCTTTGGGCTTCTCTATGTCTTCAGCTTGCTTGGATTGGGCTTTCTCTGCTCTTCTGTTTGGGCTTGGCTGGATGTCTGTGCTGCTGATATATTCTCCTGGAATTTTATACTGTTTGGTATATGCTTCGTCCAGTTCATTTATGTTACCTACCAAGTTCGGAGTGTTTCCTTTGACAGAGAATTCCAGGAACTGTACAGCGCTCTCTTCCAGCCTCTGGGAATTTCCTTGACTGTCTACAGGAAGATCGTCTTGTGCTGCGATGCAGAAGTGGTTACCCTGGAGAAGGAACACTGTTATGCCATGCAGGGCAAAACACCTATTGATAAACTGTCCTTGCTCGTGTCAGGCAGGTTCGTATCTGTTTGTTCAGACTTACTGCAAATATCTTTATTTTTTCCTCCTTCTTGAAAATGAAAGCAAAAAAAATGCCTGACTTGTGTATTGTTTGTTCATTTTCCAATACAATAGATTAAATATTAATGCAATATAAATATTAATAGGCTAAAGACACTTGTCTAGGGCAGTACTAACATAAAAACACTAAGCACAAAATCTGTAATAGCATAAAGAAAAGGATTTTAAGTCATTCTTTTCCAGACTACTGTATCATAGCACTTAACAGGTTAGGCAGATAAAGGGAACAAACGTGTGCTTCAGTCTTCAGGCTATGGTTTGCTATCTGTCTACTGCCTAGCTGATGAACACAGCATCTTTCTTTTTCTTCTTTGCCAGTATCATCTGAAACAGGACTAAAAGGTAGTTATGAAACTGAATATACTGAGATAAACTCTGTTTAATAGAGATCTTGACTTTGATACAGATTGTATTTGGTTGCTTTCTGGGGGTGTGAGAGAAGAGAGGGAGTAAGGGAGAGCAGTTTTAGAGGCCTCAAAGTGCCCTTCCATTACAAGGGGACATAGTTGAGCCCTATCAAGATTTGCAGAACTGAGTCTACAGTTACTGTATACTGTGGCCCTTAGTTAAACCCTGAGGCAGTAAGTCCACCTGCTTGTACTCCCTGCTTACTGGAGACCCTTCTGGCAACCTTGCTGATGCTTTCCTGAAGGGAAATACTAGCTTTCGTACTGTATACAAAGTGGTATACAGTACTGGACCACCACAAGAGTAGATGGGATACATAGAGATGATGGCCATGGTGTGTCTTTGATGGGACACTTTGTAGGTGCATTTTGACAGCCTGCTGCGTGGTCAGATGGAATTTGTAGGCAGCTTGAAACTCAGCTGATTTAGGACTACTTGCAATGAACAATATGGATTTTAGGTAGTTGTCCTTAGTGACACCCTGGTTCAGAGCATTCTTGGGAGCTGTCTAGAAAGTACCATGTGGAGGTTGCTTTTGGTCATAGTCATACTGAAGGAGAGGTGTCCATCCTTCTACATGCCCAGCCAGTTAGTAATCATGCAGGGAGTTCCTGCTACCCTTCTTTGTGCATTATAGGGCTGCTTCTTCTGATTGTGTAAGAAGCATTAATCTCGGTGCAGGGCAGATGTAAAAAAGGGACTCCTACAGCTTGCTTTTTTTCTTTTAGCTCATGAGGTTTAAGCATACGTTTCCTGCTTGTGTGCCTTCAAACTTAAATATGATTTAAAAAGTAGAAAGAAAATTTTTCTTCGGCATCTGCAGAAGGCCACAGCATTCACACAGAGATCCCATACCTCCGTGCTGTTCTCCCGGCTCCAGAGACAGTCCTGTGGCCATGTAATTCCTGTTAAACATTGAGAGAGCCCTACCTAACACATGCCGTGGGGAACTCCTGCTTCCCACTTCGTGCTTTTGCCACTTTATTCCCTCTAAAACGCCTATTTGCCAAACTTAGAAGTATAGCCCATGGCTTTCAAGTGAAGGAGGCAAACGGTGTTATGTGCATTGGTCTTTCACCTCTTCAGTGCATGCTGGCCTTGTCATGACAAAGCTTGCACGTCGCTGCACGGACCTGCCCCAGAGAGAATAATATGACTTGAATAAGGCCTGGAAAGATTTCCATTTCAGTTGCATGATTGTCTTGTATTTCTTTCAACTGGCCTGATCAAGTTGTGTTCAAAAATATAATTAGATACTGTTGGCCAGTGATCGCTTTTTCATGCTCTCAAAGCTATATATACACTCTTCACATACTAGAAATAACACATTCTTGTTGCAGTCATTGCTGCTGTACAGGTAGTACTAACAAATTAACACATCTTATCTTGGTAGGATCAGAGTGACAGTTGATGGGGAGTTTCTGCATTATATTTTTCCTCTTCAATTTCTGGATTCTCCTGAATGGGATTCACTGAGGCCCACAGAAGAGGGAATTTTCCAGGTAAAAGTGGAGAGGTTTTTTTTTAATACTACAGAAAACTGTTCAAGTACTAATTGGTTTAGAAATAAGTTCATTTAGTTGTGGGTTTCATTTGTGAAATTATACAAACAAGTGGCATTCCATTAATTTGGGGAGGGAAGTCCTCTTTACCCGCTGGACTGGTTATGCTGTCTGTATCTTCTTTCTGTTTGCATCTTGTTGTTACAACAAACAAGGTTTTTCTTAAAGCTAATCCAGGAGGTAGACTCTGTTTGCATTCTTTGGCTGTGCTAAAATCCAGCCCTGAGAAACCAGGTTTGCAGGAGGTGGGTGGAAACTGGTGCTGAAGAGGCTTCCCTACGGGAGGTGAACCGGAGAGCACGGGCTGGGGAGAGGCATGCCTGTGGTACAGCTTGGCACGGGGGCACAGCATGGGACACGGTGCCCATCGGGGCTTCGCCCTGTCATCCATGAGCCCTCCCACTGCTGTCACTTGACTGACACGCTAGCTCCTGCCTGTGTGGGATCTGATGTCTCATGTCATGAGGGCAAATGGCATTTGTCGAGAGCTTTCTTTAGACCTGCCTTTCCAGCTGGGGCTGCTGAGAGCAAAGCAGGGAGCGCAGGGCCAAGGCCGGGGCGCGCCGTCAGCCTGCATTCTGGCTGGGGCTGCTGTTCAGTGTGGGCTTAGGCATACTGTCACTGAGGCTGACAAGACAATCATTCGGTCCCTTCCCAGTCACCCTTCTCGCTTGTCTTTTGCATACAGTAGACCTCGCAGAGGTTGCAGCAGGTGCAAAGACGCGAGGTGTACGTTACAGACACAGCCTGCGTGCCTGCTGGGGGGGGTGCTTTCTGAGCAAGGGCAGCAGCAGCAATATCACTGCCTTATCACCTAGCTAATTTTAATTTGCTCTTCTATAGGTAACACTTACAGCAGAGACAGATTGTCGGTACGTGGCCTGGAGAAGAAAGAAGCTGTATCTGCTGTTTGCTAAACACCGTTTCATCTCCCGCCTGTTCTCAATTTTAATTGGGAGCGACATTGCTGAAAAACTGTATGCCTTGAATGACAGAGTGCACGTGGGGAAAGGCTTTAGGTACGACATTCGGTTACCAAACTTCTACAATGTTTCACTGCCAGAGACCCCTCCGGTGCAGCCCTCCCACCACCTACAGAGAGGGTCCCCCCGGCGCAAGCTCACAGGGGTTACAAACTGCGGCTCCTTCAGCACACAGTCCTAGGAAGGGAGACTCTGCTGCAGCCATTCCCCAAAATGATGAAGGGAAATGCAAAGTGGTGAAGCAGAAGAGCAGAAAGATGAAGCAGAATGAGACCCAGTCAAGCCAAATTTGACTGACAAGTGCCATTTACTTTCATTGGAGTAGCTTGAATTCTTCCTCTCTAGAGCCAGCGGGTTGGCTTCTGCATTTTGACTGTTTGTGCAATATGTTTAGTTTCTGTTGATACTTTTGTTGATCTTCATCTCCTTACTTTTGGAGGAAAACAAATCATAACAGGCTGAAGTTTTATTGTAATTGTGGTGGCCTCTGTGTTGTGTTTTTAAAAAAACCAAACCCACGGTATTTGTAATTATACTTTCTCAAAGTTATTTGCCATAATGAAGTATAGTCAGTATAGTCAATGAAAACAAGCAAGTTGTCTTCAAAATACAGCAACTTGCTTGTAACATTCATGTTTATGCCATGTGAACATTGTCTCAATTAACGTGAAGAATATTGCAGAAAAAGACCAAGAGACCGATTGTATTGGTTTTGTTTTTTAAAGAAAGATTTTGAAATGCACAGCAAGATTCTTAAAAAACAAACAAAAGAAAACAACAAATTCTGTCCCATGAGCGATTGGTTTCTCTCTGACTGTCCTAAAGAGGTATTATGTGAAAACAAACGTAAATGTAATTGCTGGCATTAGAAAAGTAAAGCAGTTGTAACTGCTGCAAATATTGCTTAGGGAAATGATTGTGTAGTGTTTCTGATAGAATGTGATGTTATAGGACCTAGGCTTCCACGGTGTCAGTGCCATTCGTGACATGTACAATAAATGCTGTTAATCAATCAACTGCCAAACCATTGGAGTTTGTTTTACAATATTCTTTTTAGTTAGGTTTGTCAGGAAGAAACTAAGAAACAGCCGCAGCAATAAATACAATTTTTAACTGAAGCATTCTTGTTTAGCTTCCAGAGTCACTTTTCTGAGCCTATGAAATTCTTGATTTAAAACGTATTCTCTCCGTAATTCTATGGCGTTTTAACGGCATAAGGGAGCACCAGCTCACGCTTTGGTAGGAGAGAGCTGGTTTCGACCCTTGAGGTCCCTGTGCCTTTGGGGAGGGTGTCTGAATGTCTTTGCTAGCTCACCTTCCTGCTGCTATGCCTGATGCCTGCCAGTAATCAAAAAATAAGAAGCATTACTATTTTATGAGACTGTATTGCTGCTTGATATATCTGAAGGTAGATCACATTTTAATATTTTAAAATTGCTGGACTGTTTGGTAGGACAACCATTGTGTTTGCGTATGTGTGGGTATACATATGAGTTTAGATCTTGGGAGTTGTTGCTGGAGGACTTAAAATAATGGTACAACCTCATGCTTGAAAGATAATCATGCATTATGTATAAGAAAGCTATTAGAAGTGATATGAAACACCACCTGTTTGAAGGACCTTCAGTGTAGAGCAGATAACGTTGTACGAGTTTTGCTTTTAGCTTTATGTCCCTTTCTCAGAGAGGAAAATCTGCCAAACATAAATACCGTAGAATGCAATGTGATAATCCCCAAATCCTTCTAGTAACCCTTCCACGCGATGTATTCTGTATGTATTACTTAATATGTGAGTCATATTAAGTCACAAAGCTACTTTGTCTTGGTCAAAAGAGAACTGAAAAAATGCAGAGAGTTCATTGACAGCTGTTAAAGGCTGGCCCAGAAAATAACTAAGGCACAAAGTGCCAGAGGCTGGCAGTGTGTAGTAAGGACATACAGCTGTGTGTGCCCTCTTCCTACATTTTTCACGGTTAAGGGACAGGATAGCAGGCAACCTGACCCCTTGCTATGACTCAGCACAGGTATTCTCGTGGAGCTTCAGTGCTGTGATTAGTATCACGTCTTATTTGTCAGCAGTGCCTGCTGCCTGAGGTGGGTAAGAAGCGCGTCATCTCTCGTGGATGTTGTCACTTAGGCTGTGCCTCGCAATCCCTGCTCCGCTTCACCCGGCTGAGCTGCTCTGAAAACCTAACGCTGTTTTTTAACAGGTGATTTAAAATTAGCCCCCCCATCTCTCATTCTGATAAAACAACAAGAGTTTATAAATTTCTCGTGCTATAACATGTGTTGGACCAATATGAAGTTTATACTTAATGTTTTATATGTTAACAGTCTAGAAACATAAAAAGATTATAGTCTAGAAACAAAAAGAGATGTTATTCTAGACTTAGGCATAGTATAAATCGTTGATTAATGCTCTCCTTGGTTTTCTTGAATACATAGGCTTGCCCCATATATTCAAGAAAACTTGCCTTAACTTAAATAGGGTCAGCGTTTAATAAACTAGTATGGTCATCTTCACCTTCAAAATAAGACCAAGGAGTCTTGCCCACACAATTTCTGTATCAAGCTTATATACTCTAATTAAACTATAGCATACTGCTTAGAAAGATCCCTGCTCTGGGGTGATGGGTGCTTCATCACATACTGGTAATTTTTTCTTTGTGACTGGTGCGTGCCTTGGTTTCAGCCTGGTTTCCAACTACAGTCCTCTGTGATGCTTTTCTCTGCTGGGATCGGTTACTATCAGAAATCTCTACTAGGACATGTCTGAGTCAATATCTGAACATACTCTTAGCTAATCTTGTTTAGCTTTTGCTACTGTGCTTTTTGGGCTTTGAGTCACTTTTTAAAAATTGTTTCCAGTTTTCCAGCATCTGTCTGAGTCATGACTAGCAGAACATGTCAGCTGTAGAATTCAGGGCATATATCTCTACAATAATAGAAGTACACACAAAAGGACTGGAAGCAAGACAGCAAGCCCTCTCCACCCCTGTTTTATTTAATCTTGACAGCACTTCTAAAATGTACTGTAAAATACTCTCTGGTATGTGACTCATAAACCAACGTTTTGGGAGAGATGTACAATCTACCTAAGTAAAGATGTACTCAGACTGATGTCTGTGAAATAATACAAGCTTTTGTGATACCATACACACCCAGCCATCAGAGAGTTGGGGTTGTTCAGCCTGGAGAAGGCTCCGGGGAGACCTTATTGCAGCCTTTCAATACTTAAAGGGGCCTTATAAGAAAGATGGGGACAGACTTTTTAGCAGGGCCTGTTGCGACAGGACAAGGGGGAATGGCTTTAAACTAAAGGGGGGTAGATTTAGACTAGATACAAGGAAGAAATTTTTTATGCTGAGGGTGGTGAA
>NW_008794211.1:3263978-3265306 GCF_000699145.1 Aptenodytes forsteri | reverse complement strand
GGATGCCCCATCCCTGGAAACGTTCCAGGTCAGGTTGGACGGGGCTCTGAGCAACCTGACCTAGTTGAAGATGTCCCTGCTCATGGCAGGGGGGTTGGACTAGATGACCTTTAGAGGTCCCTTCCAACCCAAACTCTTCTATGATTCTATGATGCTATGATTCTGATAATTTATAGGTTAGTAAACATTTCGAACTAGATGAAGCTCTGACTTGAGCATCATCCAATTTATGCCTATGTTATTACTCAGGAATAACTATCGGTGAGGTGGTAAGGCTCCTTCACAATCGGTTTAAGTGAACGGATACTTGAGTCCATGCTGCTTTGTGAATTGAGGACACAATCAATCCTTTTCTTGATCTGCAGTGATTCCCCTTTACTCACATTTTACATTTTTAACAGTTCCATAATCTTCTATGGGGTTATGTCTATGTTTGTATACTGTTATAGGTAAGAGTGGCAGAATCTGGAGCATGTGATGATTTGCTCATTCATCAGCATCACTTGATCTTCCAGAGTTTTTATAGTTGTGATGGAATCGCCCTTACAGCCTGCAGAAGGGTTCAAATTTACTGCACAAGCTAAAAAAAAATACATGGCCTAGGACAGTCCAAAGAGAAAAAAAAAGGGGGGGGGGGGAAAGAAAAAAAAAGAGGGCACTCAACTTCTTACAGGTTTTATCCAGGAGAGGTTTATTTTAAATTGGGCTTGTGGCAAATTAATTTATTGGATGCAGCAATGTATTGTGAGAGCTTCAAAGCGAGTCTTGCCTATTTAGGGGCATGGGACTGACCCTGCTATTCTTTCATTAGGTAGTGTTTTCTTAACTAGTAGTAGCATGAGTACAGGTAACAGATTCTAAGCAATGTTTTTAATCCATCATGAAACTCCACTCAAAACTACAGAATAACCAGAGATAATGTATCCCAATGTACTATTATAACTAATAATGCTATGCAAGGCAAATTGTAAGTGCTTAATGAAAAAGATTATTTTATGCGGTTGTCTATGATAATAGAGGCTGGACTTGGTGACTGAGGAGGGCCATCCTGGTCCTAAATTTTCAAGAATTAATTGTCCTGCAACAAACCAGCAAATGTGGTAGTGATCAAAGTAAACTCAGTAATGGAAAGAATGATGGCAAACTATACATATAGATATATGACCTCTGCTAGGATAAAGCTGGGAAAGCTGAATACATGCTTCGATGAAATTGTATAGTTTTGCCACACCACAAAAAAAGCATATGCTTGCAGCCCACCCCCCCTGCCGTGGGCAGGGACATCTTCAACTAGGTCAGGTTGCTCAGAGCCCCGTCCAACCTGACCT
>NW_008794211.1:3255722-3263729 GCF_000699145.1 Aptenodytes forsteri | reverse complement strand
CCCTCCTCTGGACCCGCTCCAACAGGTCCGTGTCTTTCTTATGCTGAGGGCTCCAGAGCTGGACGCAGTACTCCAGGTGGGGTCTCACCAGAGCAGAGCAGAGGGGCAGAATCACCTCCCTCGACCTGCTGGCCACGCTTCTTTTGATGCAGGGCTCAATATACATGAAAAATTAAAATACAATGTGGTACTGCTCATATAAACAGGTCTTGCAAACCATGTGTTAAAAATGAAACAAATCTGTGGCTATTTAGAGAGAAGAAAACTAAATAGAAAAGGAAAATACTAATATCTATTATTTGCTGAATTCAGACATTAACAGATTAAATATTTTTCTTTCCATTCCTGTAATAATTGAATGCATATTCTTCTGCCCCAAAGTGTTACTGTGTAACATTTATTTTGTCAGTACAACAAAATAAATACCTTATTAAGCTGATTTTTTAATCCCTTTTGAAAATACTTACTTTGATTACATTAATATGCATAAAAATATAATAGGTTCAGGGCTCCCAAGGGAAAGCACCCATTTTTTTCCGTTTGTCTAATTCACGTTAACTTCCCTTTCTTGTAGTTTTTTTGTGTGTCTGCAGTTTCTGCTTACTCTAATTCTACTCCTGTGTGAATCAAAAGAGTTAATTGAACTTAGCATGTAAATCAAGCCACCTCATCCTGATGAATCAAACCGTGTAGGTGGAGCTCCATCAGTAGGAGTGTGTAGGAGAAAGGCAGCGCACGCACGTCATGTGCGAGCCCCAGGATTCGGGGTCGCGTCCCAAACCACGGCTGGCAAAGCCCTTCTAGAGGGTAGCTTTGGAGGTGGTTCTGCCAGCAGAGGGTTTGGACCCAAATCATCACTCTGCAAGCCACAAATGTTAAACGTTGTCATGGACCGGGAAAAAGATGGGACGTTCCCAAAAGCTTGTTGGAGCAGAAGGATTTTGTAGCAGTTATTCTTCTGCTGTGGATTCCCAGGCAATTTTGTTCATTCGTCAGTTCCACCACAGCTCCTAATTTAAGGGATCTGTGGTGTATTGCGGGGACAGGACTACTTCCCTACCTTGGTGGGGTTTTGAAGATAAATGAGGATAAAAGATGATTAATAACTTGGACACTAAAGTCACATAAATAAACAGCTGCAGTAAAATAGTGGTAAATAGCTGCTTTAGCAGTGAATCTCGTGGTTTTCATTGTATCCACCAGTAACTCTCCACCCAAACTTGTCTAAAGCCTGGGCGATATGGTAATTTTCTGGGAGTAAGGTACCTTAGGCTGAGAAAGACACTGAAGCCAAAAATCCCATTTCATGGATAAATGCTCTAACTATGTCATTGTATAGTAGTGGGCAGCACCATCACCTTCTGTAGCAACCGCATGTCATAGGCGAGCATTAAAGCATCTCAGATCCGTGAAAGGAGGTGAGCGGGTCCCTGTCCCCAGGCAGGGATTCTGGCTGGATGACCCCGAGTAGCTGGTGGCCTGTCGGAGCCAGGGCTGG
Organism: Aptenodytes forsteri; assembly: GCF_000699145.1. Lineage (NCBI taxonomy): Eukaryota > Metazoa > Chordata > Aves > Sphenisciformes > Spheniscidae > Aptenodytes > Aptenodytes forsteri. The sequence continues at coordinate 3,262,231 of NW_008794211.1, read as the reverse complement.
GTGGGGGTGAGGCACATATCTCTGTTTAGCGTTTCCCATGTGTAGGTTTTAGTGACTCCTAAGAAGCGTACAGGACAATCTAGATACCCAATGCTGGGTTTGGACTTCCAGGGGCCAACTGTAGGCCATTGCTACAAGGGTGGGATACCAGCAGGTAAGCTATGGGGTGGGTTTAAAAGACGTTAGGTATGACCCTGTATCTTCCTGTATGCCTTCTCTTACACTGGGGTAAACACAAAATAACGTATGCCCTAACAAAAGTGAGGCAAACCAGTTCACATCTGCTAGGATACACAAGGATGAGTATCAGCAGTTACCATAAAATGGCTGGAAATCCTTACTGCGCTTTGTTCATTTAACCCGTTCATGTTAAAAATCCTTAAAATTTTTAGTGAATCCAGTTGTAGCAGATATTCTATTTTACTAAGAGATTTAGCTTAGATAAAATATTTTGAATATGAAGAAAAACTGTCCTGTTTTCATTTACAGAAAGGTCAGGTCCTCTCAGATGACCTTTTTAAGCAGATCTCCCTAGTGAGGTGAATGGGAGTACTTCTTAAAAACCAGTCATACAGCACCGTGCTCTGGTTTTAACTGGGTCTCCATTTTCTTGTTCAGTTATGGCTTTTAAAAAACATTGTGTCTTTTCAGTATATATGTTCATATTTTAAAGAGCTAAGGAGTAATTATTAGTAGGAAAAAATACAATAAATACTGATATTCTGAAATCAGATATGGAACATAAAACATTTTAATACTGTTTTTGGTTTACAAATGATTAGTACTTTTCTCTTTCCCACCGTCATTGCCATTTTAGTTCTGAAACTGCTTTATACAGTGGTATATGTACTTAAGCTAATACTACATGCAAAAGCAATAATCATATATATATTATCTGTATGTTTATTGTGGTCTGTATCCCTGTTTTTAACCCTATATAATAGGGTTTTATTTGTTGCTTTTTCCTTTACCAAACAAAGATAAACATTCCTCAGAAGACTGGTCTTATTTATTCATTGAAATTAGAGGAAATTTTTTTTTTTAATTCTGTGTTTGGCTTTACTCTCACAGATCACTCAAACAGTAGCAAGAAACAGTTGAGGTATAACATAACTCTGCACACATTTTGATAGTCATTTACGATACGCGCAGCTGAAATCCAGCATCTGAATGTACAAAGCAGCATAGCTGGGGTGGACAGTAAATGCAGACCAGACGCTGCTTAGCAATTGTTTGATGCTGACTCTTCTGAAATGGTAGAGGAGGCAGCTAATCCAGAAATTGGGTGCTTATTCTTCCCTTGAGGGTTATGCTCAAAACAAGGAGTATTTCAAAGACTCTTACTTAGTTAGGACTGCTAATCTGATCAAGTGCATAAAATGCTCCTGCTTGATACTTGGGCTACATCAACCCGTTTCTGTGCATTTGGACCAAACTTGTGCATTCCTGGTTTGCTTTTTGCTCTTGAACTTTTGCTCCTAGCATTTATTTTGGCTTACTTTCTTCCCCAGTATGTTCCTTCATGGGATTATCCATTTTCTCTCCACTCTTGCTCTCTTCTCTCTGTGTCTTTTTGCAAAGAAAAAATTAACTGTAAAAAAGCTACCTCATGCCCATTCACAGTTCTTCTGAGCTAATCTATTTACCTTTTCTTCCCCCTCAGTGTAGAGTATTTTCACTCTCAAATCCTACATGCTTTCTCTGTTGCGTGTTTAAATAATCCTATGGACTCATCTTCTGCCTCCCCCCACTTCCTCTTTGTCCTCCTTCAAGTTAGAGTTTTTGATCTTTTTTTTTGGGGGGGGAGTTCTGTCTGTCCTTCTGGATATGTTAAACACTTGTTATTTAGTTCCTTTTTCATCTTGAAATAAAATTCTAAATCCTATCAATAATTAAAAAAATTCCTAGAAAATGGTAGTTTTTAATGATGCTAATATGCAAAGTCCTGGAGATTCAAGCCTAGCCTTTGCTTCTCAAAACCAGCCACTAGTGAATATTAAAATGCACAGCTAAAAAGGACTAATATTGCAACAAAACATTAATTGCCGTTGTACCAACACCCAAAAGCACGCGTACATTTGTACCCTGACAATATTTGCAATTCTTTTGGTTTATACAGACAGTCACATAGGCTCACAGAAATTCACAAAGACCTCCGCAGAGAAAACATTGTGAGCTGCGGTCGAGATGGATTTACTTCAGGATTAGCACAGACATCTTTGTGTGATCACTTTGAACATTCTTTGTGCATGGAAGTTGTCCAAAAAGGGAACAGAGAAATCACAGCCAGTTCAACCAGCGCTGCCAAATCCGCTGTAGCGGGGACCCCTAAGAAATGGGCTGTCACCCAGCGAGGGGACAGATGCAACGCAAAAGCACTGCTTTATTACCCAGCTTCCAATTACGTGTGAAGTAAGAGCTGCATCACGCTAACCAAGAGCAACGCGTCGATAGCAACTTGAGTCCTGGACAAGCGACGCGGTCAAAACCCGTCTCCAGTACTCCTCTATTTCCGGAAACAAGCAGACCCGCTGGGGACAGGCTCCCTGTTATTCCCCGCCGCCGTTAGCAAGCTGCCCCAGCAGGGCATTGACAGGTGCACCGTGACCCTGGCCTTAGGAAATCCAATTGGTTCTACAGCATCTCTCCTTTTTTTGGGGGGAACCATGTGAGTCAGGTAGAGCAAGAGCAAGAGGAGCAGGCCCTTCCAGCAGCAATCTCAGGAAAGGCACTTGTGAGCAGCTCGTAGGCTTGCATATATTCATAGAAATCGTTCACTGAGCAATTTCAAATAATGAACATACAAATTAAATTGTCAGCAGGAGACTGCTCACGCATGATTCGGGAACAGGGATAATTGCTAAGTGTGACTGAATAAATTGTTTACTGTGCACAGTTCAGATAACTTTAACAGCAAACAATTTTACTCTGCCCTTACACCTCAGGATTGCGTACCCTTTGCATAAACATCTACGATAACCAGTGCATCTGCTAAAACTTGGATACTTTGACAGATCATTTTAGAAGAAAGTTGGCTCCTGGCTCTAAGTTTGCAAAAACCAATTACTATACTATCGGTCAGAGACTTGTAAGCCCTGGGATACTGTGTCTTACCTCTCTGATTCAAATGAGGTTCGCAAACAGATAGCCCTTCTTGTATAAACCGGAGACACCCTCCCTGCAGAAACGGCATGGGAAAAATTGCCCAACTGTATTGCGATACATCAGAAAGTGGCCGTCAGAGGGTCTGAGGTAAAAATGCACCAGAATGCACACACTCCTCTTAAATAAACCTCCAGAATATAAAGAGATGAGAGAGTATTTGTCATTCACAATCTCCTCCATACAAGCATCCTTCTAATAAAATGTAATTCTCGAGGATGCTTCCAGGTAAAACCCAAATAAATAATTTTTCCTGTGGAAAATATGTGTAATTTTTCAGTTACACGGCACATAATCTCAGCATCTGGGATGGGATTTGTCTCAGAGAAATGTGGCACTTCTGAACTATGCCAGCGTATTTCATCCCACTCCAGACAGTTGTCAAACACACAGAGGATTAATTACTTTCTAAAAGAGCCCCCTTGCATTGTCTATAGAGGGAGTTTAAAAGATTAGTTTAGAGTAGACATCTTTTAGCCTGTAGATGCTGAGTACGCTTCCTGAAACTATAAATGGAAACATTTCATAGATCTCACCATTGTCTGAAAATAGCCCTGTCAGCCTGGCTCATCTGGGATCCTGAATACAAAGCATTTGTTCTCTTTAGTGAAAACTTTGCCTAAAAAAGGCTGCGGAATCGGGCTCTCATTTGGAAGAGGCAGAGCGCTTGCAATTTTACAGAAAGTTACTTTATCGTCTGCTTAATAAAGTCTTTCAACGCCCGGCTAGGCTGAACTGAGAAGCAGGAGAGGGAGGCTCTGGTCTCGGCTATGCTTCTGAACTCCTGCCTGACCTCCGCCGAGCAACATCTCCCCGCATCGTCAGCAGGCCTTATATCCCCTGTAGTACGGAAGAACAGCCAGGTACCAAGACGTTAGGGTATACTGTTGAAGATCACAAAGCAGGTCAATGGAGATAAGGAACGAGACTGAGCAATTTGCAACATCCATGTGACATTTTCTACTGCGGACCATTACTGTGGAGAATAACTAAATAATTGGAAAAAGTCCTTAAGCTATCAAGACTTCAATAGCAAGAGAGAGAAACACGACAGAGAGAAAGCCTGCGTCAATGAACAGCTGTAATGCCATTAGATCTGTCTCTGCTAACAAAATGCATCAATTCAACACAAATCTCTAAAAATTGATCTGGCTATTTGAAGCCAACTCCTCATCAACGTAGATGCAAACAGCTTTTATTTCTTCCCTCTGTTAGATTAATTTATATTAGCAGACCTCGATGAACTTGTGCTTTATTGACACAGCTAGGAGGTTAACCCAACTCTTTAAGTCTTTACAGTGGTTTAACAGTAGGACATTAAATTGATTTAATTAAACCAGCCCATTCTCCTACAGTACATAAGACCTTGGTTTAAGAGAATAAACCGTACTTAATACATTCTACTTAGAGAATGTTTATGTTAGCTATATAATTATAGATGATGTTATCTATGTTATCTAATATTATGTATGTAACTAAAGGTTATGTAAAATTATGGCCATTAATATCTGCATAGGACTATGTGCTATTATCTATATAAAATTGATGCTAGTCGTTCTATTAGAGAAAGGAAGGTTTTTCTTCTATGCACAGGTGCACCCCGCAGCACAAGACTAGAGCCCATCAGAGCCACGTCTACACTCTTCATCTGCTTATGGTCCTCCTGTAGGGCTAGGAGATAGGGGCAGCTCTCAGATCCTTCCTCATTTCGCTCTTTCTGCTGGCAGCTGTACTAGATTCCACCATCTACATTACCCGCGTACCCTTGGCTCTGACCACTCCGCTGCGCAGGGGAAATGACATTTGATCACGAATATACTGAAATACAAAGATCCCAAGAGACTAGCTGCAGTCAGGACAAAGTTCTACACCTTCACGTGGCTGCAACTATTATTAGTTCATTGCCAAGCTTTCCTAACTAGGATTTTCTGCACTGGGCTAAGCAGATACTGTTTATCACCAAGGCTCCCCACAAAAACAGAGAAGACCTGGAGGGTAATGAGAGAACTACAAAGACTCTATAAAAGACACAACTAGTACAGCAAACTGTATTTCTCCAATGCACAGCATTCAGTAACGTGCTAGAAAATGCTTACACGTCAGTCTAGATTTGTATAGGAGCCCTCTGACAGACTGCTTTGTGCTGCTTTTGGAAGCTACTTGGCTTTGCTCCAGCAAGCATAGCTGAATATTATCAATCTCAAACACATGCTAGATGCTATCTCTCATGACCGTTCCTGCGGCCATGCTATCCTGACTCACTCTTCCTGCCCTCTTTCCAGCTCACTTACTCTGCGTATCTCGGGAAAGAGCAAATACATCCACAAGAATGACTGGCCAGCCAGAGGAAACAGAGTCCCAAATCAAGTCCTTCATAATACATTCATAATGTATTTTGGAAAATCAGGTCTTATACCAGGCAGCAGGATTCATAAAAACGCTATTCACATGGCACGCATCACTGGAAAGATCCAGATCTCTTCTCCAAGATGTAAAGGCAAGAACAACCATAACAAAGCCGGAGCCTCCTGGGACACATGTTGATGTGTATGTGTGTAAATAGTTACTTCAGAAATGATTCAGGATTCTGTATTCTTCTTTCCAATAATATTTAAGTATAATGCTGACCATATGCTCTCGGCTGCTGACACCCCCCACACACACACACACTTTGTAGCTAGCTCATCAGAATGTATTGAAAGAGATTTTCTGCCTTTGCAGTCCTCATTTATCACTGGCAGTCAGGTTTCGGGCTGTGCTGGGCTGTCCATAGGCTGTATCTGCAATGCCTTTCATCGCTGGATGATAGACATCAACATCCTGGAGATGACGGCGGGCTTGGTGGCTACTTTGCCCATCCTGCAAGATTGGCGGTGCAGGAGAGGGCTAGACGGGACATCGGCAGAGCAATCTGCCGACATGCAGGGTCACAAGTGGCCCGCTTTGGAAGCCCGTCATTCCTGGGAGCTGTCAAACTGCCACACGAGCAAACTCAGTGACGTTTCTTAAACATTATGCTCCTGACAAAGCAACCACAGCAGGTGCCAAGTTGAGAAGAGCAGTTTTATAAAGGCTGTGTGGCTCCTTGACTCACCATATAGGGGAAATAGTGCTTGCCACTCGTTTAGGGGACAATTCAGCTCTTCTAATTTTAACCACCCAAAAGCGAGGCACGTTGCCCAAGATCTGGGTTCACTCTACAGTGAATGGAGGCATGTCTGTGGGGTGATTCACCCCACGTGTTTTAGATGCCCGAGTTGGGCACTGCTCCGTATTCGCAGGCTTCTAACTGGGAGGGAACGGGGGTGATGCTCACAGTCAAACGGGGAGACACAGGCCAGGCTCCC
>NW_008794211.1:3153137-3255066 GCF_000699145.1 Aptenodytes forsteri | reverse complement strand
GCGGGCGCAGCTGCCGGGCGCGGTCCTGCCCGCCCCGGTCACAGTCCCGACGGGCGCCCTGGGAACGGGGGCTCCACCGGTGTCCTTCCTGCGGACGGGCGCTGCCTTGGAAATGGCCCTTTGGGGGGGAAAGGGACGGGTTGCTTGGTTATTTTATTTTTTTTAATTATTTTTTTTGTACAAACGATGGGTTTGGTGCTTGCACGCTGTGGGCTAAAATGAAGCTTCGGAGGGACGGGTGAAAAGCAGGGTGCAGGGTGGCAGCTGTGGTTGCGTCCCGCAACTCGGGCTTTCTGCGCATCGTGTGCAATGCGATCAGAACGGAGAGTGAGCTCAAAGCCCGTTAACAAACTTCCACTGCCGTAGTACAGCTGTGCTGCTGTGACGTTGAGCGTACCTAAGAGTATTTCTCCCGGTATGGGTGTCTTTGTTAACTCTGCAGAACGAAAATGTTAAATTTTGTCTAGAATAAAGTGTAGAGTAAGGCTAACGAATTTCTGTAGTTAATGACACGTTTAATGGAAATGAACTTGCCCCAAAGAGCATATTGAAATACATCTTTTCTTATCCACTTTTCCATTCACTCCTACTTCATTATAAAAAGGAATTTGGTAACTGACACTCTGCAGTGTCCCATATCAGCTTGGCTGACCTGTTCTACCAGAACCATTTTCTTCTATGTCTGTCTTCTGTGAGTGTTGTGTAGGTATCCATAAAACCCCTATTTTTTTTTAAAGGCATCTTTGTGTCTGAAGATTTAGGGGCTAAGTACTTCTGGGAATGGCTTTCGGAAGTTTGGCCTCTTGTATAAAGATGTCCTGAGCATAAAAAAAAATCCTAGAGTAAGCTCACCTCATTTACATTCTGAGAATTTGTATTTTCAGACCTAAAAACATGATCTGTTACCTTAACTCTCTATCAAATTCATGCACAAAAAAAAAATTAATAGGCTTTGTTGTTAACTACAAATTTCTGATAGATTTAATGTTAAAGTGTCACTGAGTGGAGATTTTTTATATTTGGTTTGTTTGGGTTTTTTTCCTGTTTGGACAACAAATTGGCTTGAGTTTTCAATCAGCTGACTTTTCAAACTCTTAGTTTGGTAAATCTAAATCCATATGAAGGAAAAATTACTTTAATGGATATTAAAAATAGTCTTTTAATTATTTGTCTTATCTCCATAAAGCTTTCATTTCAGTTGACACTATTTCAACAATTTTTCCAAAATTATTTGACTGTGTTGGTTGCATTTTTAACTTCTGATATTAATACATGTCTTCATGTATTGAAGACTTAAGCGTAAGACTTTGAAGTCTTATGCTGTATTAGTCCTTAGCACACATAACCCTAAGTTAAAGTTTTAAAGGCCTGATTCTGTACTTCCAAAATTAATTTTTGACTCTCTGAGGTAGCAGAGGGTAGGAAATGAGAATTGCTTGTTCATCTGTTGAACAGCAGATTTTTTGCTAATTCTTCAATATTATTTGACAACAGTAGACGTTAGGACTCAAGAATTGATCTAAAAATTACAGAGATGTTATTTCGAATATTTGTCTTTCTGGTGTTACCTGTGGACAAACATTTTAGGTTAGAGCTTGTAACTCTGCCTGCCTGCCTGTTTTGTTGGTGCTTGAACCGGCTCCCTGGTTGAAATTCATGGGCAGCTCTCCTTCAGAGCCGGTGTCACAATCTGTCCTTGTGTCATTTTGCAGATAGCATCGATCTATTTCTGCCAGCTTTAAAATACCATCTTGACAGAGAAGTTCAGCAGCTTTCCACTGTTTTCCAGTATGTTAGCGGTGCTGCAATATTTATTTGTGAGTAAAGTTAAGTTCAAATGTCATCATGTAAAGACTTCAACATGTTAAAGACAAAGCTTATAAAAAATGGAGGTGGCTAGATTTAGGTTCCTAGGTTCTAATTTAGGCAACTAAGTAGGTGGCCCAGACTTTCAAAAGCATTGAACGTCCTGTTGTTACAACTGTGGACTCTTTATTGTCAAAGGCTTTTGATGACTTGGTCAACACTTGTTGGAGAAACATCTTCCCGTTATGACAGTTTACGGGAACAGTAGGTTGTGGCATCAGTATCTGTGGCTAACAAGGGGAGCGGTGTTTTGGCTGGGTTGTAAGGAGAATGAGATTGTCACATGTTGTATACTTGATTTGGCTTGTTGTCTTTCTAGTCTTCAAATATGTGATGCTTTGCAGCCGAGTCTGAAAGAGTAAGGTAGCCTCTCTTCTCCCAGCGATGCAGTACAAAATTTTGCTATTAAAAAATCAAGCATCTGGAAGGCTTTGTCGATTTGTAATCAGATGCAGCTGAAGTTACTTCTTGCAGCCCATTTTGATCTTGAGATGAGTTGATGGACTTACAGCTGGTTCTGCATCTGTATGTGAGTTTGGTTGTCTTTACTTGTTCTGTTGGCGTGTTAAGTGGTGCTTTTATTGGCAGATGACTAGGCAGTGAAGGACTGAATGTAGATAGAAACTCAGCTGATAACCTTGCAAAAGGTCTAGAGGTCCTGCTGTTCCAGTGTAGGGAGTTTATATTGTTTGAAAACAACAGGAGTACGATGATGAGATGTGTATAAGATGATCACACAGTTATCCGGTTAGCAATTATCTTCTGTTTATGAGCGCATTAAAATGCCAGTCCTGCAGCCGCCTACGGGCTCACGCTTTTGCTCTGTGTGTGAGCGGCTTTGTCAGGACAGAGGAACTGCTCTCGTGGCTCTGTCACCAAATTCATGCAAAAGAGCTGAAAGAAGATAGGAGCGCGTTTGGATGGTGCCTGTATGATACCTGGACTGTGAATTTGTTTGGGCACCGTGTTTATTGGTAACAGTTTAGTGTAGAATTTGTTTATGCAAAAAAAACCCCAAAAAACCAAAAAACCTTTGTGAATAACTAATGCAGGAATGAAGAGAGGAAAGTGAGCTTTTAAGAAAGAAGTGAATTATATATTTTGGTAAGAATTAGATAAACTTTTTTTCTTTGAAAATCATTTCTATCCAGATATGGATAGCACTATGTCCGTGCTAGTGTTTGATGCCGCAAGATGCCTCTGCGTGTTCTGTAGCATGCCTTAGCTGTGACAGGCTCTGGGCATAGGAGAGGTACTGTCAGAGGGTTGAGGTTTTCTTTCTGGTTTCTTTCTTCCCACTACTTTAAAAAGGGGTTTAAAAGGCTGATTAATTTCAGAAATTGTCCAGCTTGCTTATGCCTTGTACACAAGTTGATTGGGGGGAATATAATAAAAAGAATGGATGAAGCAACTCAAAATTACTTCACAGCCCAAGAAGCACTCTCAAGTAACAGAGAGATGCCGAGTGTATTCCAGTCTGAAGGAAATACTGAGTGTATTAACCGTGACTCAAAATTGTCTGCTGAGCAGATGAATTACATGACAGTTAGTAAGCACACACGGCAGGGACGTGCACTGTCTCTATAGAATTTCGCTGAACGCGAATCCCACTATGTTGTATGTTATGGAGCCTGTTTGTTCAGTGATACGTGCATGTATTTCATTAACAAGACTCCAGCGGAGCTCCATGTAATCTCTGCTGCTGCGGCAGTGGGGGACCGTACGTGCCTCGCTGGAAGCAGGGCTCTCCCGTGTTTCTGACAGCCCATCTAGGAGCAGTCGTGCCCCTCCAGCTGGGAACTGCTCTGGGTTGAGAAGACCTTCTGGAGTACTTGTAACACTGACTGCAGTTCCCTAGAGAGACCAGCTTTTAAGATTTTAAAGGTAGTGTCTTGAAAACTTCCAGTTTCTCTTTGTAGTTTGTTTTTAATAGGAATTTTTTACTTTGTGTTGGGAAGATATTTGCCCACAGATTTTTTTTTTCCTTTTAATTGGTGTGAAAGGAAACGGTGCTAGATTTATTATTACAACAACAACAAAAAAACCCTATGTATTTTTAGATTCGAAATCAGCTTTTTTAACTGTCTCGTTTTCTCTAGGAGTTCCACAGACAACCAAAAGTCTTGCAAGCTTCCTCATACTAGGTAGACCAAGTGATTTCCCTGAAAGACTGGCAACCTTGTCATAACTTAGCAGCCTGGGCATCTCCCTTTCTGTTTTGGTAGCATCTGATCAACTAGGAGGAGAAAGGGTAGTTCTTATTTACTGTTCTCAAAAGTGGTTTGGGGTTTCCCTGCCTACTCTGGTTAATGGGTGCAAGATGATATGTGGCTTAGGAGACCTCCAAATGATCCTGCAAATACTGCAAGGAAGCCGGAAGTTGAGACTGTCTTTGGCTTTGACTTTTGTACAGTTTGTTGGCTTTTTTTTTTTTTTTTTAATCAACCAAGGAGCACGTGTTCCTCCTTTGAGACCTTCCATTCCTTATTTAGAAGAACAGCTTTGTATGCCATAAAGGAGACTTACACTACGTAAGCCTGTTTTTCTTTTTTCTTTCAATTCTCATCTAGGTTGTTAAGTTCTTTTAAATATTTACTTTGCCTAAGATCGTGGGCCCATTCAATAAATGGTAGACCAAAATGTGATTTTTTTTTTTATTTGTGCAGGACTAGGAAGAATGCATAAGATGTTGTACTGAGCAATGACAGTCATAGTAGCTAGTGTTCAAGCAGTGTTGTTTATGTGCATATGGTCCAAATTTTGAAATGTACCATTCTTCAAGCCTAGCGCTTAGGTGAAAGAGATAGTAAAGCGTTACTGAACTGTAGATCTAGCTTACCCTTTTAAAGCATTTGTAGATATTATTTTTTTTTCCATGAATGATAATGGAAAATACATCCCAGGAAGAGAGAAAATAACCCTAAAATCCATGTGTATGTCCAATATATTTCAGTTTAATGCATGGTGATTTTTTTTTTCCCCCTCTCTCTCTCATTGCAGGAGTCTCCGAGATGAATGCTACAGCAATGAGCCCACTCACTGTTACTCCACTAGGTTTTATTCCAGACTTAAAAAATGCCACCCTTGTGCCTTTCAATGAGACTGCATGTGAAAACTGGAAAGAGATCCATCATCTTGTTTTCCACGTGGCAAATATTTGCTTTGCAGTTGGACTGGTTATTCCAACTACTCTGAACCTTCATATGATTTTTCTGCGAGGCCTGCTCACCATAGGTAGGAGAATTGTTCTGGAGAGATTTGCGACCTTCCTGTGACAGAAATAACAGGTCATGACCGCTACGGAACTGGTCCCTTCAGTTTACGGTGAAATTACAGACTGTATTCATGGTCATTGTACTCTGCCAAAGGTGTTTTTGGTGTAAGTGGGTGTCTGTTCTGACCCTGACATACCTTTTCTAGAAGGGTTATATGTGCCTAGGCTCTTAAAATTTCCCAGAAATGTAACCTACAGTTTCAAACCTACGAAGATGTCAACTTGAAAACAAGTGGACCCCACTTACTTCAGATGTGACTGGCTGCTTAAAATTCATTAAATTCCAAATCATAGTTAAGTCTATGGATCCTTAAGACCTTAATTTTAGGTTTCAAGTAAGTACTGGGACTGTATATTGGCTGGTGCACTAGCTTCGTATGTCTGCAGTAGGTGAGGTTTTCTTGAGAAGCTTGATGTCGGCCCACGTGTTCTTTAAATGTGGTTTCAAACACGCGGCACTTGCGGGTCACCAGCATTATTTTCATTGCCGATTTAGAAGCACGGGCTTTTGATATGGAGTGCAGTCTGTGTTCTCCTGAATTCAGTCATATTTCCTCCACCACTGTAGGCATCTTGCAACACCAAAATTTGACTTCAGAGGAAAAACTAAATTTGGCACACTTGAGACTGAGCAAGTGTGGTTTCATTTGTAACACTTGCAGTCCCACAGCTATTTCAAAGCCCCTGTACTTTGTGTGGGACAAGGCCTCTGTGATCAAAGGAGGAGGAGGAGTGAGTCATTGCAGTGTAAGAAAGATAAACCCGACTGTATCACAACACAGAGCATGCTTAAGTATTTCTAAGTGAGAATGCTTATTCGTATAATAGTGCGGGTCAATTTTATGGTAGAACTTCTTTTTTATAGCTATTATAGGATAACTTATTAAAGCAGACTGCACCGATGACCAAGGGTCTGAGCATTGCAAGACCTTTTGTCTGTGTAGTTCTCATTTTAAAAGCAATGAGAGCTCTGCACTTGCTGAGCTTGCCACTTTGGTCTGTAGGTCTTGTTGCAGTTTGAGCAGATATGGAATCAGTTTTGCAAGCTGAGGTGGCAGCTGGAAGCAAATTTACTCTGTGGGCAGCATAAGTAGTGAAGCCTGATTCCTAGGGATCAGTCCCCTTTGCTTTGATGACCCTGCCCCACCTCTGTGCTGCTCCACAATATTGCTCCTCTTCAATACTTCCAGACCTTGTATCCTCCCATCCCTTGTAGTGTAGTTAACCAGCTGATCAAGAGTCACCATATTTTGATTTTTCTGATCTGTATGTAAGTGCTGCCTGGCCAGTCAACAACCCAGACAGAATAGATAATACCGAGTTCATGAATTCAGCATCATCTTCAGGGAGAAAGGGGGGAAGGGACACTAATTTGGCACCTTCTCCTTGTTGTCTTTGCATGAAACTTCAGGGAAAATGTACCTGTGACCTCTACAGCCATCTCTATTGGACGGTAGGCTCCCAGTTATCTGGGAGAGACTCACTGATGCGTAATCTATCATTTGATAAGCATTGTCTTTGTAGGCTAAAAATAGAATGCCTAATCATACAGCATGCCTTATCTTTTAAAGCAACTGTCATTGTTCAAAGTAAAGGAACTAAAAAAAGAGTAAGCATTTGAAATTTTCTTTGTTGTACAAGAGAATTCAGGTTCCTGCTGTGACCTTGTCAAAATGCAGCAATGATACTTCCTTTAAATTTTCAAAAATATCTGCGTATGACTTCAGGAGGTTTTTGTGCAACTACTGCTCACTAGTTAGATACAAATGTTACTGATATGAACAGCAAGCATTCGTTTCTAGGGTCTTGTTTGTCTAATGCAATACTAGTAATAAAGTTTTGTTAGCTGCTTAATTTTTTTTTTATACTTAAGATACAGTTTTCCCTTATCCCATTTGTACTTCATTTTAGTAACAGACCATCGTGGGCTGCACCTTTCTGCTTTCCCCAGTCCTGATGTGAATTATTGTCAACTCCAGTATTGCAGTCCCATGCAATAGGACTGCAGTCTGCTGTCAACCTGCTCTCAGTGCCTGTTTGTAGCATTGTAGTGATTAGCTCATGCTACCAGTGCATGTATTGATCCACAGAGCCTAACTATAGTAAAGCTTGTAGAATATATTGCTTTTCAGTGTCATTACACCCAGTGGACACATTCTTGATGGCTTTGTACGAATGTGTTTATTGTTCAGTGAAATTTAACTTCCTTTTTTATTTTATTTTTACAGGATGTGCATTGTTCATCATTTGGGCTACACTCTACCGTTGTGCCTTGGACATAATGATCTGGAATTCTGTGTTTTTGGTTGTCAACCTCTTACATTTCATATACCTAGTGTATAAGAGAAGACCGGTATGTATAACAGCTAAATTGCACAAGCAGTCTAGTAAGATGCAAGAAAAAGGAAGTTTTGCCCATGTTTGCTGGACAAACCAGTGAATTAGACAGCAGTTCTTGAATTACACAGCAGTTCTTTTGGACGAAGTCAGTTAGCTACTTCAGGAAGGATCCAGACCATAAGCATGATCTGATGCAGTACATAATTATTTCCCTGAAATCCATATTCTTGAAAAATGATTTGACTTTAGAAGTTACTATTGGCTGGTTTTGGCTGTTGTGTTTGGTTTTGGTGGTAAGGAAGGGGTTACATAGTTTCTTTGCAGAGAGACCAGAAATGGTAGTTTGGGGGTTGTGTGTGTTTGGGGTTTTTTTGTGTTTTTGTTGTTTTTCTGGGGTTTTTTTGGTCACTTTCCCCACCCTCCCACTCACAAGTGTACATGCATACAGGCCTCCTGAAATAAAATCCCACCAAGATACTTAAAATTGAGCATTCCAGGACAGTAGTTTTTTTAAATTAGGAGTTTGTGACTCCTCACTTCTAAGTCTTGAACATCCTCTGTGGTGGGAAAGGAGACCAATAAATGACAAGTGCCCTGATAGACTGTTATTTCAACATAGAAACAAATGCTGATGTCCATTTATAAATGACCTTCACATTCTTTGCTTTGCTGACAAGTGCTTTAGCCCATATGTTTTGTACTGCCCTCTAAATGCAAATGAAAGGTGAGATGCTACTACCCTTTTTGAACATCTGTGGGACTCGGATAAGCAGCAAAATTGAGTAAGGTGTGGGGAGAGCAGTATTAAGTAAGGTGATCCTTCCCTTTATCCCATTTAGTGCATTCATTGAGTTTTGAGGGTCATGTCTGGGAATTTTGCAACTCCTTTGTTGCCTTCAGAAGAATGCATTGGGATATGGTGCGATGGTAGCAGTGCAAGGCTTGAAGGGTTGGGCTCTGCTGTGGCACCTTTGCTGTCCCCTGACACACAGGGCGGCTCAGCACGGTGATGTTACTGCAGGGAGGGAGATTACGGCTACCTTCTTTGTCCTGGTAAATGTGCCCTTGAGCACTATATATTAGGGCTCTCTTGCAGGATTTTGCACTGCCTACATGGTGGACTTGGCAGTGCTAGGTTAACAGTTGGACTTGATGATCTTAAAGGTCTTTTCCAACCTAAATGATCCTATGGTTCCTATGATAACTTTCTTCAAATGCACTGTAAGAATATATTTGAAATGTATACCAAAAATACAGGATTCTTTGCCCTGCCTTCAGGTAAATGTATATCCAATAGAAAATCAATTTATTTTGTCAGTATTATTCATCCAGAAGTATATTCTGTTTCTGCAAAATGATTAGCAACCCAGCCTTCTGTTGGTATATGCACATCAAAACTAGATAATCATTAATATAATAGTTGCTATTATGTGCCAGTCAAATATTAATGAAGTGCTAAGTGTTCAAAATATTAATATTACATTCTATAGTCTCCAAAATCTAAGGCAGATAGATTTATAATGTGAAGATTACAGGAATATATATGAGGTTACATTATCAGCAAAATAACTCTGCCTTTGCCCAAAACCAGACACATTCTGGAAATGTGTAACAGCTGGTAAAAAACCAAACAAACAAAAAAACCAAACACTAGCTGGAAATAAGCTCTTCACCAAGTCAGCGCAACCGGTGCAAGAAAGCAGCTAGGAAATCGGCAACCTCCTCCTTTCTGGCAAGGCAGCATAAAGCTTGACTTCTGTCTCGCCTAGAAGATAGCTTAAAACTATCTGGACTGATCTACTGCTAGACGTTTATAGATGTGTAGTAAAAATTTCTAGTAATTTAAATTACTCTCTCTCAGAGAGTAACCTTCCCAGTTGTGATAATGTAGAGCCAGTGAAGCCAGACTCCATGTGTTTGTGTCTGCAGTTAGATGTCCTGTGCAGGTACTCTGGTCTTTAATATGGGATGAGCACATGTTGCATTCTTTGCCCTCAGTGAAGCCACCAGGTGAGCATGTTCTGCTTCCCCTCAACCCACCCACCAACTTAGCCTTTTAATGTCATCTTGAGGTCTCTAGTCCTTTGTCAGATGGAACAGGAATTGGCTAACAAAGTCAGAAATTATTGCAAAAGGCAGGAGTGTACAGCTGATATAAACTCATTTCCCTAGAAAACCAAGCCTTAAAACTTGTCTCTATTTTTAAAAATGAGTTGTGGCATCTGTTCTTAGAACATCAGTAATGGTCCTCTGGTTCATACCCATCCAACTCTTTCCAAAATTCTAAATAAAAAGTTATTGGAGAATAAAGGAGCATCTTGAGAGGAAGACACACTGGTTTGTGGTTGAGTTAAAAAAAAAAAAAAAAAAAGCCCTTAAAATATGTAAAGCAATACTGAATGAAGAAGGAAAAACATTTTCTTCTGTGACTACAATTGTATACTAAAAGCTATGCTAGTATAGATTGGGGTTTTTTTGTGCATTGTAATATAGACTTCATTATATTGAAGTGCCAGCTATTTTCACTAAATTTAGTAAATTTGTGAGCAGAATTATTTGTAAGCATTTGGATACTACAGCGATGGAAGTGGATGAAGTACTCTATAGGTGGGTTCAAAAGAATGAATTATGTAAGGACATGAAACTTGACTGATAAACTGTCAGTCGCTAAAGTTGGTACAAAATTACCTCTAACTAAGAGAGGAAGGACTGGAGGACCTGCCTTTAACTTTGCTCTCCATTTCTCTACCCCTTCCCCACTGGCTCTGGAACCGCAGCAGAGTCAAGGTGCTCGGCACTCCCACAGACACTGCATCATACGTGTGGTGCAAAACCACAGCTGTTCTTATACAGAATAAACTAGAGTTCTAGGCAGAAAACATTAGAGGAAACATAGGAAAATAGACTTTGGACATCTTCTAAAATGCTGTGCAAGATAAGGATTTCAACTTAAGTAGAGCCAGAGCAAGCTGTCAAAGGAAGAGTTAAGGGAAATGAGAGAAAGTGAGAGATGATAGAAAGGCTGAAATCTTTACCAGTATGGCTAAAAACAACTGCAGAACAAACTCCAATAGGCAACCACAGCATATAAAAAGAGGTTAAAGGTTAAATTGCATCTGTCTACAACAAGGTGATAAATTGAGTACATCTACTTATAAGTGTTAACAAAGGAAGGGTTCTACCTACAGCAGTGTTCCTCCAGTATGGAGCACAGATTCATCCAAAGGTTACCATCTGCAGGGCTACGTGATCTTTACAACTTAAAGCTTAGCCAAGGATTAGTTCTGATAGATTAGCCATGCAGTGGTGTTTCTTTGTATATTAAGACTTAAAATAATTTCAATATTTTTCTTTCCATGAAGTTTAAGAAATTACAGTATTTATGAATATTACATGAAAAATTATACTAAATACTATTTTAATTGGTGTAATACATAATATTTTCAGTAATTATTTTTAAATCGGTGGGTTTTTTTAAAACACCCCCCTACACACCTTAACACTAGTTCCTTTTCAGTTTTAATTCTCAGCTCACTGTCCAACAATGAAATGATACAGAAAGATCTCTTTTTTTTCAGAAAGACCTGAAAGGAAACTTAGTGCAAGCTAATTAACTTTTTTTCCTTTAGAATTTGTATTCAAGGCACATAATTTGGGCAGAACTTCTAAGAGCGAATAAGAGTTGAATTGCATGACAGCTGGTTCTTTGGGTGGGACCATGGTATAGAAGAACCATCCAGTTTTAGGTGAGTCCAGCATAAAGAAGTTTAGTATCTGATTCTTGTTAGAGTCTACCAAAATACTTCCCATGTCCTGGCAAGAACACCAAACAGTTGTTTGCAACCAGCTTGATCCATGGTGTGGAAACTGTTCAGACAGCCACACTCCTGCTTCTCTGGCTGCTGAACAAAACCAGAGGAGAGCAGGGCTTCTGAGGGGGCTGGAGTTCCACCTGTACCTGTAGGCAGCAAGCTTGTGCTCTAGCCACTGATACCTGAGACACTGGGCTGTTTGAGTTCATGCTGGAACATTGAAGGAGCACTTGCACAGCTAGATACCTACTGGGAGGCAAGCTAATTGGTCTGGCATTCACCCGAGTGCAGTCCTGCCACACTATATGCTCATGCTTGACCATGTCCTAACTTGGGTACAACATCATCAGGGGACTTTCCTGGCCAAGGTCCTGGGCTTGTGCTTGAGCCCAGGAATGTTTAAATAGTCTTTGTGGTGGTGTTTTTTGGATTTTTTTTTTTTCATACTCTAATCTGTCTAGTTCCTTGCATGACTCCCATCGCTGTATCTGATCGTGGCTAGGATTTGTGCTTTACTTCAAGGTAATGTGTATACCAGATTACAGTGAATGTAAAATTACTCATTTCACCTTTGTCCCTATATGAACTTCTGGACTGTAGCTTTTGCTCTCTGTCCATGGCAAAACATAGCATTGTTCCATAGGGAAGGATGAGGAAAACTTCTCAAACTAAAAACAAAGCATTGGAAAGATCTAATGAAAATTCTGTCTTGGACAGTGAGAGTACTTACAGTTGTGTTAATGAATGACAGATAATAAGTAGTTGAAGTCAGCTGCATTTAAAATAAGTTTCCTGAATATATATGCTGACTTTATGCATCCCACCATGATCAAAATATGGTCTTCCACCAATTCCATGAACAACAAAAGTGACATGGTTGAACTGTAAGTTTCATCTTTCTTGTTCGGTCATGTGAAACCTCTCTGGCACACATATCAGTCATTTAACCCTGACCTTTGTAGATGTGCACACTCCTCTTTCAAAATACATTTTTTGCAGTGGTAAACCTTGCAGCACTTAGTTCAGCTCAATGCCCCCAGCTCCCTACTCCAGATCTTGAACGGAATGAGAGAGCTTGCAGGAGCAATCTGCCATGTGAAGGCTTCCTAGATGCTCCTTCTGGTGAGACCGGAGTTACTGCCGGAAGAGCTGCGTGAAACCAAATGTCAGTTCTGTTGACTCTGAAAATGAATGACTATGTCTTGACAGTCTCTAATTTTGGATAGAGAACAAAGTAAAATCATGGAACCACCACCACAGATGCCTTTACTGAATCTCTCTTTTTTTCCTTCATCTTCTGCAATATTGAACTGCTTTCTAAAGACAGAAATACGTGGGAAATAGAAACAGTGAAATGTAGGAGTACTATCAAATCCTTTTAACTAGGAAGTGCTCTGCATAGGCATTGAGTGTTTTCTTAGGTAGTCTCAGTCGCATTCTGACACTTGTCCTGAAATACTACATCGTTCGGGACATGGGCACTCCCAGAAATGAAAGGCCTCTGAGAGGAAGCATGTAATATTTGAGTCTAACAATTAAGAACATTTTCAAAGAGCACAAATAATTATTTGTGGTCGCTACTTCTGCAACAGTAGCTTTGCCTTATGAAATAGGAATTGGAATCGTCTTGTCTCACTGCATCCATCTCCAAGTTAAACATCTAGTTTAAGCTGGTTGTCCAGTGTGATTCGACCCACCCACCCAATATCTGTTTAAGATGTGATAGTGACATCCCTCTCCACTGGCTAGAGAAAAAGCCTACGCAACCATTATGAACTACTAACCTAGCTTTATATAGTCATAGTTAGGTGAGACGCACTTCATCGCTGCTCTCTAGCATTATGAGGAAAAAAATTCAAATTGCTTCATGCTAATCTATACCATAACACAGTGGAGAACTGGGGTCTGGCTTTCAGACTTGTATTACTACCATTGAAGCTCTGGTCTGGGAACTGTGGGTACTCTGCTTCTCTGAAGACTGGGCTCTAAACATCTAGGAAATTATGTGAATTTAAACAATAGTTGAAATTATATGGAATCAGGGTAATATCCCAAACAATATATGAATCTCTCTGTTACAGACTGTGTAAAGTGCTTTTCTTATAAAAAGCTAGAGAATGCAAAAAAAAAAAAAAGAAATTCTCAGGAACTAATTTTGAATGAGATTTCTGTCTGCAAATATTGTGTTGCCCATCTCAAAATCAATTTTATTTAGTCATCCTCACAAATGGCGTTTTTAAGGAAAGAAAGGAATGGAAGAATAATTACAAGTTAGTCATATTACAAAATGAATAATTTATATGTTCAGTTGTTAAATATTTATTTTATTAAATGGAGCATGCAAAATAGCAGTGAGTTTCTCTTCTGACCAGAAGATTATTTCTGTGGTTTTGACTCCTTGGAGCTTTACAGATTTGGCTTTTTTAGTCTGAGTGGAAGCTGAAAGAGTCTGATCGGTGTCTCTACAGAACTCTGACTTGGAACTCTGGCAGCATCCCAGAATATTTCAACCACTGCTGAACAAAACATTACACCTACCCGTATGGCTCAGTTGGAATACGACCCACAAGCGTGACTGGAGAAGCAGTCAGCTGCACTTGGGAAGGTGAATAGTATGTTACAAGGGAGACCATCTAAAAGATATCTACGGTGTCCAACCTGAGCAATCTCTAAGAAAGTGGTTATGCCTGCTTTCCCTTTTAAGTATTATACATTAGAGGAAGATCATGAAACCTGAATTACGTGCTAGTTAAGGGATTGCATTAGCGCTCCAGGGCCAAATCCTGTCCTCATGTGCGTATGCATTGTTTTGAATTCAGGAGTCTTGGGAGCTACTTGTATGTTCATCTGAGAAAGGAATTTATCTTTCTTTGAGTTGCAGTGGTCGTGTATAGAAAGGTGCAAATTAAATTGGCACGGCTGTTAAAAATGAGGGAGAACCTGTCGCCAAAACAAATGGTCATCTAACTTCACAGGTATATGGAACATATTTTGAAATCAAACAGTTCAGGGCAATCCCTGACACAATTTCTCTTGCTAGTTTAAGTTTAATCTTTTGTTTTGTTTAAATTTAGCCTTTGTTTTGTCCGTGTAGATGTCCTCTGAGGTGTTAAAGACTGTGGCGTAAGGAACATACGGGGAATTCAAAACCTCTGTTTCATATAAATGTAGTCACTGGTGGAAGATGTAATTAGTAATTGATTCAGTGTGAAACCAGTGTAACTTGAGGTCAAGTGACATACTGGACATATGTATATGCCCTGCTATTATGCACCCAAGAATGCTGAGGGACCTGGCTGATGTCACTGTGAGGCCACCCTTGATAATCTTTGAACAATCGTGGCAACTGGGAGAAGTGCCTGAGGACTGCAGGAAAGCAGATGCCACTGCTTGCTTCAAAAAGGGCAAGAAGGAGGACCCAGGGAACTGCAGGCTAGTCAGCCTCACCTTGATTCCTGAGAAGGTGATGGAATAATCCTGGAAACCATTTCTAGGTATGTGAAGGACAAGAAGGTGATTGGAAGCAGTCAGCATGAATTCAGCAAGGGGAAGTCATGTTTAACCAACCTGATAACGTTCTACAATGAAATGATTGGCAGGGTAGATGAGGGGAGAGCGGTGGATATTTTCTACCTTAACTTTAGGAAGGCTTTCAACGCTGTCTTCCATGAACTCCTCATAGAGAAATTGTTGAAGTATGGGCTGGATGAGGAGACAGTGAGATGCATTGAAAACTGGCAGAACAGCAGGGCTGAGGGTGGTAGTCAGGGGTATGAAGTCTTTTTGGAGACGTGCACTGTGCACGCTAAACTAGTGTATGGTGTGTACACTAGTGGTGTAACCTAGGGGTCAATACTGGGCCCAGTCCTGTTTGATGTCTTCATTAATGATCTGGATGATGGGGCAGAGTGTACCCTGATGACACAAAACTGGGAGGAGTGGCTGATAGGCCAGAAGGTTGGGCAGCCAACCGGAGGGACATCGACAGGCTGGAGAAATGGGCCAACAGGAACCTCATGAAGTTCAACAAGAAGTGCAAAGTCCTGCACCTGGGGAGGAACAACTCCATGCACCAATATATGCTGAGGGCCAACCAGCTGGAAAAAATCTTTGCAGAAGAGGACCTGGGGGTCCTGGTAGACACCAAGTTAAACATGAGCCAGCAATAGGCCCTTGCAGCAAAGAGGGGCAACAGTATCCTGGGCTGCGTTTAGGAAGATTATTGCCAGCAGGTCAAGGTGGGGGTGATCCTTCTGCTCTACTCAGCACTGGTGAGACACATCTGATGTGCTGGGTCCAGTTCTGGGCTCCCTAGTACAACAGAGACATGGACATACTGGAGACAGCCCAACAAAGGGCCACGAAGATGATTAAGGGACTGGAGCATCTCTCATATGAGGAAAGGCAGAGAGAGCTGGGACTGTTTAGCCTAGAGAAGAGAAGGCTCAGGGGATCTTATCAATGTATGTCAATACTGGAAGGGAGAGTGCAAAGACGACAGAGCCAGGCTCTTTTCAGTGGTGCCCAGTGACAGAACCAGTGGCAATGGGCACAAAGTGAAGCACAGGAGGCTCTGTCTGAACATCAGAAGACACTTTTTATTGTGAGGGTGACTGAGCACTGGCACAGGTTGCCCAGAGAGGTTGTGGAGTCTCTATACTTGAGATATTCAAAAACTGTCTGGACACAGTTCTGGGCAACATTGCTCTAGGTTACCCTGCTTGATCAGGGAGGTTGGACAAGATGACCTTCAGAGGTCCCTTCTAACCTCGACCATTCTGTGATTCTGTGACTTTATTGTTAATCTTGTCTGAACATTTATATTCTAGCCCTCCTCTTCTCGGTCCTGATAGCATTTCTGGGGCAGAGATTAATTTATAGGAGGGAGACATGTCACAAAATGTTGACAGAGTAATGAAACAGGAAGATCCATTTAGATCTTTTGAGGAGGCAGTAATTCACATTTGATTGAAACTTATGTATGGACGGATCAAAAAATCAAACAAACTGAATGCTTTAATACAGTTATAGGTGGTAAATGTACACAGATACTGTACACAAAGTTGACAATAAGTTTGGCTGTGTATAAGGAAAAGAAAGTTCTCAGGAGCGCTCTCACGAGAATTTTTTACATTAGGCCCTTGGAAACAGGTATTGGTGTGTGTTTCACATGGAGGCTGCATAAAAATCCTCGTGGTTTATAAACTTGCTTTCACTTTTTGTGGTTTGAGGCTGTCTGGGTAAAAAGTGAAGTCTGCAGGTTTGGGATATCCTTTTGTTGAGCTTTTGTGGAAATATAAATGCTGAGAAGTCATGAAGTGATAATAGCAAGGTCACATAAGCAGCCTTATCTTTCCTGTTTAGCAATTTAATAACGAACTGTATACTATTTCTCTGGGATTAACCCACTATCTCTGCCCACGGGATTGTCACTTGCAGAGTGATTCCCATGTCATTCAGTGGCCCAAACGTGGGATGGATCGCATCAGTGATTGAGGCTGTGTGTGAAATGCTCCAAACATGGTTCCATAAATCTAGAAAGTTTCTGCCTCAGCTCAATTTGTTCTATATTTAACTAAATTTGAAATGTAACAAGGAACCTTTCTTAATTTTCCCAAAACTTTTCATTATGCTTGATTTACTATTTCACACACACATGTAATTCTACTGAAAACAGTTCAGGGAGGATTGTTGATGTGGAATACATACATCTCTTAGGGGCTAAAGACTAATATTTTCACTCTAAAATGCTCTCCTGGGCCAGGAATAGTGTCAGTTTGAAGCCCTCATGGGCCTCAGACAGCCTGGGGCCTCCCGTGGTCATTCTGGGTTCCCCACCTCCTCCAGCCACAAGGTCACCAGAAGTTTCTTGATTCCCACGGTTGGTTGCCATCAGCTGAAAAGTGACTCTCCGACTCCTGTGCTGCTGCCTTCTCTCCTCCCCTGTTTTTTATATGGAAATACAAAAACATCTAGAAAATTGTGTAAACTCGGAATATTCTCATTTGTTGAAGTGGTGACTCCTTTTCTTCTTTTTCTGCCTTTTTTCTTGGTTGCTTTTCCTTATTTTCTGTTCTATGTATATTTTATCTTTTTATTATCTGATGCTTATTGTTTTAATTTGTTTTCCTCCCAGCAAATCTGCAGGCTTTGTTCAGGCTGCCTCTGCTTTCGGGGAGGCCAGGACACTCTCATTCCCTGCTACCTTCATTCCAGGCTTGGGATTTCAGCCAGCTTCCTTTCCCTCATTGCCCGCTGCCTGAGTTTGGGTGGGCTCCTAGATGTGGGATGTTCAGCTGGCAATGTTTTTTTTCCCTCCCTCATCACACGTGGTTTCAATTTGATGGGTTTGTTTTTCAAGACTAATAGTACTGCTTTTCTACTGCAAGTAAGCCAAGAAGCTCAGGGATGAAAGGGGCTCTCCCAGGAGAGCCTGAGAGATGGCCAGAATGAGATGTGCATACGGTGTGAAAAATGCAGACAACCTCATTTGTTTCCCCGTGTAAGTCTGGCCCAAGTCCTATTCGCTGTTACACCGACAGAAGTCTCAGAAGACTCCCTGTGTGTGATTTAACATGCCACTTGGGTGGAATAGCATCCTGAAGCACCAGGGCGTCAGCCTGGCTAATTTTAGATAAGGTTTTGGTCATCCTTTCATAGGCAGCGTTTGTGGATAGATGTCACACATTTACCACTTCTTTCCTTGCCCAAACGTAACAAAGACAAAGATGTTCCTCAAATGTAGCAACTAAAGCACGCGCGCAGTCTTACTCTTTTTTTTTAACTAATTCCTCTGTGTTTATTGATGTCTTTTGTTTTTGCATTCTAGATCAAGATAGAGAAGGAGCTTAGCAGCCTGTACAAGAGAATGTTTGAACCTCTCCATGTGCCTCCAGAGCTCTTCCAAAGACTAACTGGACAATTCTGCAACATTCAGAGTTTAAAGACGGGTCAAGCCTATGCTGCAGAAGATAAAACATCGGTTGATGACAGGCTAAGCATCCTGCTGAAGGGGAAGTAGGTTCTGTAAAACTTGGGGACAGTCTTATGCGTTGTCTGATGGTTAAATAGATTAGAAAGTTGTTGAGCTTTTTGTTAGCTTTTTAAATGTTACTGTTTGTAGCATGTTATGGTCTATAGCCAAATAGTCTATAGCCATAGACTATTTTGTGACACAGTTTTCAAATGACAGTGATGTCTCTTAGTGGGAGCACATTGTGCCTCCACTTGTGTGTGCAGCTGCATGGATTTTAATGGGAATTCGATTTCCGTAAGACCAAAGGCAGTGTCTTCCAGAACAAGCAAGAGATTTGTTTGAGTCTTAGATATCTAAGTCTTCTCAGTGCGTTCTCAGGTTTTAAGGTTAAAAAATATTGTGCATGAGGGAAGGAAAAAATATCCCTCCAGTAGACTTTAAAACAACAGGCCTATTGGAATTGATTCATTGCACGTGTACGTGCAAGCAGAGAGGGGCAGGTACACTGCTCAGAGGCTGACGGGACCCAGGTGAGAAAGGGTAAAATAAATGCCCATGGCCAGGCTGTAATCTTGAAGCTCTTGCTAAGTTCCAGCCAATATTTTAACCGGTTTCTGTTGATGGCAACAGTGACATCAGGTTTCATTGTTTTTCTTTGAAGTCATTAGCTGCTCATTAGATATATGCTCTAGATAGAAGGAAGAAATTTTTTACGCTGAGGGTGGTGAAGCACTGGCACAGGTTGCCCAGAGAGGTGGTGGATGCCCCATCCCTGGAAACATTCCAGGTCAGGTTGAACGGGGCTCTGAGCAACCTGATCTAGTTGAAGATGTCCCTGCCCACGGCAGGGGGTTGGACTAGATGACCTTTAGAGGTCCCTTCCAACCCAAACTATTCTATGATTCATTACTGCAAAGCTAGTTATCTAAAGGAAGCCTGATTCTGGTCTGGCTGTATAGCATAACCCTGCAGACCTTTTTCATTTTGAATAGCAATGTTCTGAGGATACACACCATGTCTGGCAATTCGAATTGGCTGGCAGCCTGTTCTGCTTGGAATCGGTGGAGGTTTAGGCAGAAAATAGGTTAGCTCTGGGGCTGAAATTCCAGCAGATGAACATATTTTTCCCTGTTACCTGCTGCATTACCACTGTCAATAATCATATCCAAATTTAGATTAAATTAATCAACCTCCATGACTTTAAAATGTTGTTTCGTACATTTTTATTTCCAGAATGAAGGTGTCTTATCGAGGGCATTTTCTGCATAATATTTACCCCTGTGCCTTTATAGATTCTCCTGAATTTCGATCAACACAGATGAACCGGGGTGAAAAATTCCAGGTACGCTTCGGTTTAAATGTCACTGGATATGAGCTGATGAGATCATTAAAAAACAGAGTATAAATTTGATCAACAGTGAACTACTTGACTTGCATAATTTTGCTAGCTTTCTAGTACTGGTGTTTCATGATGGACCATATCAAGAATAACTTTTAAAATGAAATGCTGCAAAACAGTATTATGACGTTGTTCACAGAGCAGTCTGGCTTTTGTTATTCTGTTCTCTTTTACTGTTTCCAAGTTTATTTTGTGTTAAGAGGTTATTCAGGACAAATAGCTTAAGAGGTAGCTTTACTGGAAAAAGAGGTTATGTGAGCAGTCTCATTGCTGGTTCAAAAACAAAAGGAAAAATAATTATTGTAATATTTGGTGTTACTAAAATGAAAGAAAAAATTCAGGCACTAGTAGTTTGAAATTGGTATTCATCTAAACGTATTAATGTTTCTGTCATTTTGAAAGTTGTTAAAGCAACATAAGCTGAAAGAGATCACAGTATTTTAAACAAAAATATTCATGCGGGGAACAGTAAGGGTATATGTCTCTAGCAGTGTAATTATGCTACTACACTAAAGGATCTATTATATTATTACTATAGCTTGTAGGAAAAAATACTATTAGAGAAGTGTTTTTTCCACATAGTACTGAAATGGCTATTTTGCTGCTTCTTACTTGTTGTTCTTTAACTGCGTATGTGTAGTAATGACTGGACAGTGGGTGACTGGGTACATCCACATGGATACCCTGGCAGAAGGGGAGGGAGGGAGAGCAATGTAGACTCTAAAATCAGTGATTGATGTCATATGTTCCAGTCAAATACGAGGCTTAACGCCAAGGAGAGAGAGTTGTCCAGACGTATTAATTTCGCAGCAGTGAGGCGTCCTGCAGCCCGGCCGCCCTCTTGGCACAGCCTATTTCTCTCATAAGCGACTGGATACAAATCGGTCCCTCTGAAGGGAAAAGGCTCATGCCTCAACTTCTGCCTGCCTTAAAAATTATTGTAGTCTGGTGTGGCGTACATCCTTCACTCGTGAGTTCTGCTTGTTACTGCCGTATAAACACTCTCAGCATTGCCATTGCAAGAGGACGCGGATTCAATCTTAAGGTCCCCACCTGCTGGCAACGCTGGCAAATTTCTTCTCAGCCTGTGTGCTTGTATTACAGACCGCGAAGTTAAAATCCATTGATACGTGACAGTTTCCCATTATTTCTTAGGCTTTATATATTTTTAATTTTGTAGGAGGTAACGTTAGCTTGTAATAGCAGAGAGCACCTGATTTCTTTGTGGATGACCAACTTTCACTTGGAAAACGCGCCGTTGGGTATCACCCAGCGGTGCAGGTTTTGGTGTGCCATTGCCCTCTGCCGGCACAGGGAGATGAACCTGGCAGGTCCAGCCGCCCTGGAGAGGGTGCAAGCTCCGCTGTAACTATCGATAGCAGAATTGTCGGTAACTGAGCAAACGGAGCCTTAGCTCAACTGCTAGAAGGTGGTACTTGTGGGATCAGCAGGGCTGACATTGAAGAGAGAAAGGTGAAACTTTTTAGTGATTTTTTTAATTTATTTTTTTAAAACCTCTTTTATGGAGACCTTTGGATTATACCAGTTGTTCCTGTTTGGTGACAGCGACATAAAATAAAACCAAGCAACATGTAGGCCTATTGGGATATAAGTGGTGTCATCACTGTAGGACTGACTTTATATGTAAATCTCCTCTAACGTAAATGCTTTTACAGTTTGGAACTTAGGAGAGATTTTCCCCTATTATCTCCCCCCAGGTTTTCTGAAAAACAAACTGGCGATGCTTATCAGTTAAAAATATGAGGATAATAAATATCTGAGATGTTTTACGTTTGTAAATATCATGTTCTAAGGGATACCGAAAAGCTTTATGACTTTAAGAGTTATTTTAACTGGAGGCACAAATAAAATGGTATCACTTATTTTAAAGCATGTTTAAATGTGCTAATTCTGAAGCATTCTTAAATGTGCTAATTCTGGGCATGTGTTTTCTCAGGTCACCATTATCGCAGACGATAACTGCAAGTTCCTGTGCTGGTCCAGGGAAAGGCTGACTTATTTTCTGGAATCTGAGCCATTTCTTTATGAGATCTTTAAGTATCTTATTGGCAAAGATATTACAAATAAACTCTATTCATTGAATGACCCAACCTTAAATGACAAGGTAAGCAACTGAAGTTTCGTTTGGGACTTTTCCTCCCACACACAAATGTATTGTTACTTCAATTTTAAATCCTCTTAAAGCACCTTTTTTTAACCTCCTGCTATCAGCTGCTGAATTCGCACTCATTGCCTTTTAGTGCCAAAGTATGAGTCAGTGCAACGTTTCTGTCAGAAGCAATATTGGTTAAAGTTAGCACGGTCATGTGCAAGACAGATGAATAACTGAGATTCAGAACTGATCGGCTAGCGCAAATATATCTAGCCAACTAGTAGACGTGATGGCCGGTAGCTAAAAAGGTGCTTCTCCCTGGATATCCTTTCTCATTAACAAATGGGTGCCTTTGTACAAAGAAGCTTCAGGGTTTTTTCTTAAAGGATTTGCTTGCTGGGGTCAAACAACTGGGTAATACTGATTGCCAAGAAGAATAATTTTAACATGTGTTTGAGGGTTGCAAATACAAATAAAAAAAAGGACTGTTAGGTTGATAACAATGTAGTTAGTGGAAGGAGGCATGAAATACATACATATAAAACATTCAGTGGACCGAATATAACTCATTCTTCTTTGCATGTAGAGGGAGTGTGTTTTAGGTGTCACGGTAAGCGGTTGGGGTGTAGTCATGGATATATTGATTATCTTGTTTTACTTTCATTTTGTCTCCTTACTTAGTTACATGGCTTTTCAAGGTTTGGATGGTAACTCGGCTGCTGGTGGATTTTTTATTATTTATGTAGTGGCCGTAGGGTTCTCATATGTAATTTATTTGAAGAACTTTCACCATCATTTATGAAAAGCTTTATGATTTCATAATACAAAATAATAATTTTCATATTCTGTATTGATTTAACTCGGAGCAAAAATCCTTCTCATCAGCTTGTCCATAAATATCTCATATATAGGTTAAATAGTTACTTCTGCAAAGTTGTGAATTTACTGGAAAAGGATCCAAAGGGAATGACTGCCACTGCTACTATACCACAGACATCAGCAGGCTTCACCTGTAATGTCTTTATGGCTAATTAGACATCGTAAGTTTTCTCACTGTTTATACTGGCTACAGAAAGAGAAGAGAAAGAATTGCTGGAGAAACAATTTGATAGCAATAAAGCACTGCTTATTCTGCTGTCTGGTCAATGAACTAGAGGATTACACTGTCTTGCAATCAGATCCTCAGAACTATTTCAGATCACTGTTTTCATCTTACTAATGCAGTAAGATAAAAGTGATCTAGCAGGAATGTACCATCTATAAAATACATCTTATGAAGTGTGTGGTTAAAGCTGCTTTTTTTTTTTCTTTTAAATAAATAAGAATTACAGGGGAATGTTCTGTAATAAAATCCGTATCTACATAGACAGTAAGTAATTTCTGGAGTATGGTGTCTGAAAGGAACATGTAGCGACGTGCCTCCTGTGTGTGCATTCAGACTGCCTCTCCTGGGAGACTGCTGTTCTCCACGCTCCTTCTCACCTTGCCTTTTTTTTTCTCTTTTATCT
The DNA here is from genome assembly GCF_000699145.1 of Aptenodytes forsteri. NCBI lineage: Eukaryota > Metazoa > Chordata > Aves > Sphenisciformes > Spheniscidae > Aptenodytes > Aptenodytes forsteri. Next base: position 3,231,778 of record NW_008794211.1, on the reverse strand, counting down.
TTTTTGCCCTCTTTTTTCCTCTTTCTTCTTTTTCCTTTTTTTTTATGGTTTTCCTTTTTCTCTTTTTTTCTCTTTTCTATTCTCTATTTTGTTTTCCTCTTTTCTTTCCTCTTTCCTTCCCTCATTTTCTTTTTTTACACATGGATGACAGCATTAGGGTGTCATGCCTAATATACAAAGTCATCTGCAACAAACTTGTGCTGATGACTTCTGGCACTGTAGAGCTTCAGCAGTAGTATAAATTTTTCTTGAAATGGATGTGTACTAAAATACTCATTGTAAGGTTGTAACTGATTGTTTTTAAGTGAAGGGTCCTTATCACACCTTCTAAGTATTAAAAAAACCCCACCAAACTTTGCCCCTCCTTTGACTTAACATCTGCGCACTTTTATAAAAATAACAGCACAAGCATTTGTCATCAGTACATTCATTTTAGGCTTCCTTGCGAGGGTAGTGAGCTCCCCCAGCTTCTGCCTCCTCCCTTCTAATCCTCTTGTTGTGTTGCCGCCCCAGGTATTGCTGTCGTTGGATGGCGGTCCTTGCTGTTTGAAAGGTTTATTTGGATTAGCGCTGTGTTGTATGTGCACAGCCTGGAAACTCAAATGGATGTCCAACCTGTGGGGATAGGCGAGATCGAGGCTGAAAGGGACTTTCTATTTCTGTACTTAACCCGTCTATATTTCCCACTGCGTGGTTCAAGTATAGCTATATAATGTACGGACGAGTCAGTATGAACAGAACAGTTCCATTTAACTTTATTCCAGCTAATAACAGTTTTGACATTTCTATTTGCCACTTCGTTTAACGCAGAGTATATAGTTCACTCGCCATCCTAAAATCATATACAGATATGTAAATCTGGCCTCACAATTTTATGTATATTTCTTAATTAAATGATATTTTCATTTTAACTTGAGTTTGTACCAAGTCTTTAGTGAAAATAGTCACATGAATTTAAGATTATTGTAACTGTTTTATCACAGTAACTTTTGAAAATGTATGTTATAAAAATTAAGAGTGAGCATTTGGTTAATTTGTAGTACCTTTTTATTCTTCCTCAAATGAAAATCCTGTTGCACAAGCCCTTCCTACGTAACGCAGGACAAGAACTGTCTGTCAAGTAAATTCTCCTTCATTTCCCCGCTGCCAGCACCCTATGGGCATGTCACTTCTCGCAGGCTTCATTGTCAAATACACATATTATTGGTGTCTTTAATGGTTTTTAGCTGGTGACAATCTCAACAGAAAATTTTGTAGTAGACTTCCGTACATAGGGGACATACAAGAGAACAACTAAACCAAATCCAGTACAGATTATTCATAATCGAGGTGGTAGTAAGAAGATAAGAATATCAGTTCATTGCGTGTTGGAAAACAGGAAGGTATCCATTTATTTGTGAGGAACCTTGTGATTTTCTCCTACCTAAGGAGATTTTTTCACCACTGTTGGGAAAACAGTCATTCCTGGGGGTAGTAAGAAGATAAGAATATCAGTTCATTGCGTGTTGGAAAACAGGAAGGTATCCATTTTTGTGAGGAACCTTTTGTGATTTTCTCCTACCTAAGGAGATTTTTCACCACTGTTGGGAAAACAATCGTTCCTCTCTGCATGAAATAGGATGCTAATTCCAGACCAAGTTCAGTAAAGTGGAGTTACCCATTATGCTTTTGTCATTGATTACTACCTTTCACATACACCTAAAATAGCATTCTGACTTGCAGTAATACTTAACAAGGTACAATGTATGGTTTCATATAAATGTTATAGTACAAAGACTTCTCAGGAAGACTACTCAAAGCAAATGGAAGCTCCTAAGACCATTTGACAGGCAGAGGATAATGTTCACATGATGCATTTAATCTGTCTTCAGTAAAATCAAGAGCCAAATGATCATCTACTAGGAAGGAATGACATTTACCGTTTTCTAACATGATGAAATGAAAAGCCAGGAAAGTGAAGAAGTTTCTGTTAAGATTTAAATTGCTAAACTCTGTATGTAGCATGCTGTTTTGTTTAGCAAAGAGGACCGGGCTCATCATAAAGGCTGTATTTAATTGCAGAGCATCATACCTGAATAATGAATTACCAAATAATAAAAATCAACCTTTCTGTAGGAAAATATATTAAAAGTCCAATGCAAAACAGAATTAAAATTTAATAATTAATCTGAGGTTTCATGCTTGTCAGTGTTCTAATTCCAATATATCACTGGCATCTTCTATTTTCATTTAAATCAATTAATACTGCATAGAATCTTCTGCTCTAACCAGCTTCTTCGTTCATGAATAGTCATAGCTGAGACCAGAGCATCTACTGTAAAGGAAATAGTTGTTTTCCATTTTTATTTTAATTTACTTGATACCTTTTTAAAAATAATAATTATTTATTTTTTTTAGGCTTCAAAAAAGATTGATCGACAGCCTAGTCTTTGCTCACAGCTCTCTGTGATGCAGATGAGAAACAGTATGGCCAGTACCAGTGACAGTGAGGATGGCTTGCAGATGTTTCTTCGCGGGACTTCCTCTGCATCCTCTCTTCGTGAGTGCTCAAAATAGTTCATGCCAGTTTTGAACGCAACTTGGTTGATCATTAGAGATGACTGTAGAACTCCTGTTGTCTTCAGTGAGAGCAGACTGTAGCTTTTTGGATGCTGCTGTACATCAACCAAGTGGAGGGACCTAACTGTAGGGAATTCCTAAGATGCATAAGGCTTTGTATGCTAACTGAAGCTACCTCATGTAGATACTGGCAAAAAACCAGCACGTATTGTAATAATTTTTGGTGTAACGTGAATGTGTAGGCATAATATGGAATGTTTATAGCAATGGGGCAAAATTGTGAATGTACAATGCCTGTCACAGTAGTATCTCCTTTGGTCTGTGACTGGTGCTGTAGAAATTAAAAACCCCCACAAAACTTTTTCCCTCAGCAACTTGGTGCTCTGCATTTCCTCCTGAGATAGTTTGTATTGGCAGGGTCTGGAGAAATGTGGTGTACAACCAATATTTTGATGCCACCTTGAAAATCTCCAAATATCCTGTCAGGCTCTCCTCCCCTGTGCTTTGTATGACAGGATTAGTAGAGAACAGATGAAATGAGGGAAGAAACCATATCTGACCTTTTTGCTTCTACTCTTGGAATTCATTCCTTTATAGAAACTTTCTAAATTATTCTTTCTAGGCTATTGTTATTTTTTACTTTTAATTTTCCTGAATCTCAGCTTCAACAGTAGCCTGAAATCTGAAAGCAGCTTTTGAACAAAAAACGCAGAAGATGCTGAATTTTCTCATTTGGCATAAGCTGTTAGTTTAACAGAAATTAAAAGGATACTACAGGATTATTTATTTTTATTTGGGAAATATTATTCTTTAGTAATTAGAATTCAAATATATGAGGAAAAAAATCACTGCCAGTTATTTATTATGGTTAAACTCTCTGCTAAGAAGAGAAAGTGATTTAAAGTATTTGCACTTTCCCATTTAATTATCTGTTCTCCATTGTGTTCCTCAGGGTTCTCACCCAGGAGCTCCTTCAGATTTGGAGGGCCTATCTGTTTTCACTCCTTAACATTGGTATAGTCTGCATGCCCAGATAGATGGGAGCAAAAGCCCTGCTAGTGTTTCACCCTACTAGAATGTCGAGGGTGACAGCTAGGATATAGTTTGATGAAAATTCTGGCATTGTTTTCTTTATTTCTCCTCTGTTCCCTGAAAGGACATTTAGAATCACAGAACAGTTGAGGTTGGAAGGAACCTCTGGAGATCGTCTAGTCCAACCCCATGTTTAAAGCAGGGTCAACTAGAGCAGGTTACTCAGGGCCACGTCCAGTCAAGCTTTGAATATTTCCAAGGTAGAAGATTTCACAGCCTCTTTGGGCAACCTGTTCTAGGGCCTTACCTCCCTCACGGTGAAAAAGATTTCCCTTATTGCAACTCATGACTGTTGTCCTTTGTTCTTTAGTGCATGCCTCCGAGAAGAGTCTGGCTCTCTTATTTATACCCTTCCATTAGGTAGCTGAAGACAACAGTAAGATCCCCTGAGAACCTTCTGTTCATAAGGCTGAACACACCCAGTTCTTGCAGCCTCTCCGTGTACGTCATGTGCTCCAGCCCCTGACCATCTTGGTTGCTCTTCACTGCACTCACTCCAGTATGTCCATGTCTGTCTTGTACGGGGAAGCCCAAAACTGGATACAGCACTCCAGATCCTGTCTCACAAGTGCCAAATAGAGGGGGTTAATCTCTTTCATTGACCTGCTGGCTGTGCTCTTGCTAATATGGCCCAATATATGGATGGCCTTCTTCACTGCAGGGGCACTCTGCTGACTCACATTCCATTTTGTGTCCACCAGGACCTCCAGGTCTGTTTCTGCAAAGCTGCTTTCCAACCAGTTGATGCCCAGTCTGTACTGCTGTGTAGGTTTCTTGTGTCCCAGGTGCAGGAATTTGCCTTTGTTGAACTTCATGTGGTTTCTGTCAGTTCTTTTCTCCAGCCTCTGAAGGCCCGTTCTGACTAGCCGTCCTACCCTCTGGCCTATCAACAGTTTCCCTCACTACTTGGCTGTTGTCTATGAACTTGGTGGGAGTGCACTCCATCCCATCATCCAGGTCATTAATATATTGAACGTTACAGGCCTTGGTATTGGCCCTCGAGGGACACCACTGGTAGCCAACTGCCAGCTGGGTTTTGTACTGCTGTTCACCACCCTGTGAACTCAGCAGTCCAGCAAATTTTTCACCCAAGCTGTAGTCCATGTATCTGGTCCATTTCTCACCCATTTGGCTAGAAGGATTCTATGGCAGGCTGTGGAGGGCCATGCTACAGTCCAGGTAAACAACATCCACTGTACCCCCTTCATCCACAGAGCCCATCATCTCACCACAGAAGGCAGTCAGACTGGTCAGGCACAATCTGCCCATGGTACGTTCGTGTTGGCTGTTCTCAGTCACCTTCCCGTCCTCTGTGTGCTTGAACATGGCTTCAAGGAAGGCAGACTCCATAATCTTCCTGGGGACTGAGGTTAGGCTGATAGGCCAGTAGTTCCCTGGGTGCTTCTCCTTGCCCTCCTTGAAAATGGCCATGACATTGGCCTTTTTTTCTCTCCCCTGACTGCCATGACCTTTCCAAGATGATAGAGCGGGCTCTTGCGATTGCTTCAGCCAACCCTCAGCACACTTGGATGCAGCCCATGTGATTCCACAGTCGTGTGTTTGCCCTGTTGACTTAAGTGGTCCCTAACTCAGTCCAGCTTTCCTGTAAGTCAAGTATCACCCTCCCAGTGTCTACCACTAGACTCGGAGACCTGGGAGGCCTCAAGACAAACCTGTAAAGTAAAAATGGAATCAAAAAAGCTATTGAATATCTCAGCCTTTTCCATGTCCCTAGGTCCTGTGCCCCACTGAGCCATGACCTCACAGTTTCCCTGGTCTTCCTTTTGTTGCCGATGTATTTGTAGAAGCCCTTCTTGTTGCCCTTCACTAGATCCAGGTCCACCTGAGCTTTGGCTTTCCTAATTCCATCCCTGCATGCTTGGGCCATGTTTCTGTATTCCCGCCAAGCAGCTCATCCCTGCTTCCACTTCATGTGTGTGTGTTTGAGCTCTGTCAGGACTTTCCTGTTCATCTATGCCAGCCTTCTACCACGCGTGCTCAACTTTCTGTACACTGGAATGGACTGTCCTTGTGTTTTGACAAAGGTGTCCTTGAAGATCAACTGTCTGTCCTTGGGTCCCTTTGCCCTTGTGGGCCATGTCCCATGGGTTCCTGTCAAGTAGATCCCTAAGCAAGCCAGAGTCCCCTGTCCTCAGGTCCATGGTTGTAACTCTACTATTTGTCTTGCACACTTCTCAGTATCTTAAATTCCACCAGCTCCTGGACACTGCAGCCAAGGTTACCATCAGCCTTCAGCTCCCTGATGAGTTCTTCCTTGTTCATCAGTGACAGGTCCAGCAGAGCCCCTCCCCTAGTCGGCTCATCGATCACTTGTGTGAAGAAATTGTCTTCAATTCTACACTCTCCAGAAATCTCCTGGACTGCTTGCTCCCAGCCCTGTTGACTTTCCACCAGATACTGGGGTGGTTAAAGTTCCCCACGAGTACCAAGGCCTGCGATCATGAGGCTTCATCCAGTTGTCTAAAGAAGGCTTCCATCTACTTGCTCTTCTTGATCAGGCAGCCTGTATCAGATACTTGCCATGAAGTCTCCTGTGTTGGTCTGTTCTCTGGTCTTTACCCATAAGCTCTCGACTGGCTTTTCACCTGTTCTACGGCAAAGCTCCATGAAATTGAAGCCACTCCTTTGCATAGAGCGCCCTTGGACAAATTTGCATACTAAGAAGCCTGGAAGAAATTGTAAAAATGTGTTTGTGCAATTAGCTAGAATTAAAATTCTCTTTCAGGCTTAGCAGCAAAACACTTACACCAGTATTTCAGCTTTGGGAGAAAGTAATCTGAACGCATGACATGTTCAACTGTAATTACGTTAATCCCTAAGATGGATCCATGCTTAACGCACACTTGATAAATACACTTTCCTCTGTTGTACTTTTCCTTGGTTTGTGTACTGTATTTTCTGGTGTATATTTTGCACTTTCCCCAAAAGAGAGGTTTAAATGTCTTTTATGTTCCAAAATTGCTCAGTCCAACAGTGGCTGGTGTAGTTGATACTGCCACTGCTACCACCCCATTGGCAACAGTAGGTGTGGCGGCAGCCTCCCGAGTCCAATACTTCCTTACTTTTGGGGAGGCAGGGGGGTTACCCATACAGCAGTGTATCATACACCTCGGGAAACACCGTCCTTTATTTCTCCTTTGCATTTTGATTAATGCAGAATTTCTGACTTCTATAGAAGGTTGAAAAAAATTCTTGATGAAAGGTTATTTATCTCACTAAACTGTAACGCTTCAATCTTTCTTTTTGCCAAAATAGCTTGTTAGTTATTCCTGGGTACTGTGATTGCCAATGAGGGGTTTGCTACCAAGGTGAGCTCTGCTTAAAGATTTGTATTCAACGTGGATTGTGGCTATGTATGTACTTTTTCTCAGATCACAGGGCAAACTGAACAAAAAAGCTGCCATTTGCCTTCCCACTGCTGTGTTTTCAAAAACCTTCTCCTGGGAGCTGTCAGTGCAGCAGTCAGTCTTTTTTTTTTTTTTTGGTCTGTTTTTTAAGATTCGGTATGAGGTACGTGCTGAGGCATACTGTCCCAGTGCTGTTCCCCTGGATCCTCTTTCTCCAATCATACATTTGTTTATTAAAAAAAACCAAAACAAAACCCCAAAACCAAACCCAGAAGATTTAGTGAGGAACGACAAACTTTTGGTTTTTTTATTTTAAAAAAATTTAAAATTTAATTTTAAAAAAATTAGAATAAGACGTTAATAAGAGAAACTTATCTGTACAGGAGCTCTACAGGAATACTGTCTTGTCATTGCTAGGGTATCGATTGTTGTGTGGACAAAAGCTTCCCGTTACAAATACGATATTTGGCTACTACAATACAAATAAGTTTTATTCTCCTAATTTCCATATTCTTGAAAAATTGAGCATTTATATTTTTGCATAATCCAAACTTTTTAAATTATGCTTTTATCTGTGCTACAAACAATTGTCTTTGACTCATTTTCTCAAGAAATCGATATAAAGCTTTTTTCAGTGTTTAGTAGTGAAAGAGTAAAAAATACTAATTAGTAGATCCCAAACTACGCTTACTAACAAAGCTGTGTTTTGAATTTAATTAACTAAGAAACCCAACTAACTGTTTGCTTTTATATTAAGGAAATAACCAACAAGAGTTCTATAATGCTTACGGAGTGAGTCGTTTGCAGCATGATGTTTTCTGTTGATAACATCACATTAACTCAGCAAGCATCCTCAAAAAGGTATTAAAGTGGGATTTGTTTTTCACGTGGTACTTGTGCTTGACATCCATGATCCATCTGTATGTAGTTTATTAGTAAATGAAATCGATGCATCCCTTTTTCCAAAATTTGAGTTAAGCAGAAATAGTTCAACCTGATTACAAGGGTAGCTTCAGCTAACTTTCTGTCCTTTAAAAAACATTTTGGTATTAGCTTCTATTCAATAATTCTATTGCTTGATAGTCATTTGTACACTTATTAGTGATACAGTCTCTTTTTCTATGCTGCTTGTTTTAGATCACTCAGATTTGCTGGTCTATGAATCTGTATTTGCAAACTTCTAAGCTAAGCAGGAATGTACAAAGGTTTTGTTTTGGTAATGCTTTTATTGATATTATCTCGTTACATGTGCTCCTGATGTTATATCCAGCTTGTGGTTAAAATCAGGATTGGATTTCACGGGAAATGCCATTTTAATAGGCTTTTGGGCTTAGGTCCTCGAGAGAGGGCAACAGAGTAGTGTATGGAAGGCCTGGGTTCGAGGTCTGACTCAGTTTCTTGAACATCTGTCCGACACTGGATAGAGGCATCAGTAGACAAGTTTTTTTGTATTTGGAGAAAATAAGGGCATGTCTTTGAACCAAACAACTTGACAGTATTAGACTCAATATTGGATCCTGTTCAACAGACTTAAGGCTTCTTACTTCTGATTTCTGGAGAGAACTGAGCACTTTTAAACAAAAGAGAACTAGTCTAAAAATGCTAATAAACTGGTAATAAAAAAAGAAGTGCTTAACAATTCCAGTATTTAAAAACGTGTGCGAATAACCCTTTATTATGGTAGTTTTTGAATGTTAAAAGAAAATACTAATACATTGTTAACATAAAAAGCTCTAAAAAGCTAATTCCGAACAGTGTTTGTGTGATGTGACTTAAAAATGCAGTAATACATAACCCGCTGGTCTTGCCTGTAGCTGTATTTTGTTCTCTGCGTGTAACATATGCAGCACAAAGGAGTCCTTCTTCATAAATAGGCTTCCTTAGCAGAGCACTTCACTGTACATCTGATAAACTTTTTTTAAAGTAATAAGAATAGCCCTGCAATAAGAGTATGTTATGGCTATCAGTATTTTTTTCAAGAAAAATTTAATTTTTAGCTTGTATACAGATGATCTGTCAGACAGGACCGCTACCTCTTTCTCTTTTCTTCTAAAATGGTATTTCAAAGTTTTCCCTACTCTTTTTGGTCATCATATTGTAGCTGTTTACAACCTTGTACCATTGTGGTGGTTTAACTCTAGAAGAGGGTACTGAGAGAAAAAAAATGTCCAAGTGCAGATGCAATTTCAGAATGGACAATGAGAAATAAACCTGTTTGGTTGATGTCAAAGGAGCTCTCTGGTTTAACCCTCATGCTGAAAATTTAACTACAATAGAGGTAGTTTGCAGCAGTAACTTGCACAAAAACTCCATTTAATGTCTTACCAGCAATGGCTGTGGTGTGGGCTCCACTCTGGCAAGCTCTATGAGTTGCTACTTTTCTAAAAGATTGTCTTGGAGCAATGAAATCATTGTCAGCCAAAAGTTACGTGGCCTTCACCTGTTAATCTTGTTTTCTCTGTGGTTGTTTATGGGGGTATTATATTTTCCATAAGTTTTACGTTATTGTGCTTTTAAGGCTGTTAGGGCTGTGACCATGTACCCACCTGAGGTTTGCCCAGTACAAAAACGAGGAGTTTTTTCACAGCTGAGGCAAATGTACGTACCTTTTGTACTCTGGGCAGCCATTCACATCGTCGTTTGTGGAGAGGAATTAGTGGCTGAGTGTAATGGTGAGAAAACGATCGCTAGGGACACAGCGTCGGGCACCTCACGCACTCAGGATTTGCACTGAATTTGAGGAGAATACTGTGCCTGTGGCCGGCCGCAGGGTTTGAACCTCAGAGGCATGGCTGGTTCCTAGCAGCGTGGTGTCCCACGTCTAGGGTTTCCTGATGCCTGTGGCCAAATAACAAAGAAACCTTCACTTACAAAATCCTCTCATGAGGGAATTAGGACAGGATCATCAGACTGTGTACACTTTGTCACAAATAGGTGTATGTAGCAGGTATGTGCTGTTATATTAATTGGTAATTTCTTTGTAACTGTGGCAGGCCCGGGCCGGACATCTCCCTACCTGAGAACTTCGGCAAAAATGAAGCCAATAGAAGAAAGTGTTGAGGATGACGTCTTTGAAGCACCATCTGCTGATAAGCTTGAACTCCAGCGGCTGCCTTAAACAGATGTGTCCTCAGGCGTATCGGAGCTTGTACAAGGCTCCACTGCAAGAGGAAGAAGCTGAATTTGGGAGGAATCTGAAAACTAAAACCACCTCTCTGTGTTTGATTTACCACAGCATATGTCAGTGGCTTCTAGATGGAAATGTCACATTTTATTTTACTTCTAAATAAAATAAAATAAATAAAACCCAAAAACTTTCATGGGTTTTGTTTTCTGGACATGGGTATTTGCTTTATTTCTACTTTGACTCTTGCCATTGTAAATTTAGTATTAAGTGGCTGACTAGGCTGAAATTTCTGGAGACTTACTTGGTGGAGAACATCCCCAGTTTCATTTCCGTAAGTTTCTTAGAAGCCTGTATCTTAGTGCTTTTCAGTGGGAGGTTTTGAAACTATGTTCCAAAGCCATGTTGCTGTTGTGAGAGTCTCATGTGAAATACACACGCTCTTCTGCACCTTCTGGTAGGTATTTGCTCCTAATTCTGGCATTTCCCAACCTGACTGCTTGACTCTGCAATTGTCATAACGACTTCAATTTTTCTTGGCTAAATATTTAAATTTAATGTGGCCTTTCCAACCTTAACTTTTTCTTCTTTAGGTAGCTGTATTACACCGAAGTCTATGCTTTTCCTTAGTCTTATCCATGGAGTGATTGAGCTGTTCTGGATTAACCTTTCCACACACCAATAGGTGAGGTACAAATGACACTTGATGCAGGAAATTCAGTTCAAACCTCAAAACTGGGTAGCTGCAAGTACAGTAAAGCAGAGCCTCATAATGGGAGGCGTTGGGAAGCCTTTATAAGAGGCACTTGCAGCAGTCCTGTCTGTGGCATGTGGAGACACGTAGATGGTAGCTGTCCTTCTGTGCTTTGACAATTCTTGAAAATTGTTATGCAACAAATAGTATATTTTAAGTAAACATAACAGAAAACAGATACTGTTCCTTTTATTGAATTGCACAAAACTGCTACACACAATAATAGAAGTTTGGTGTAAACTCTCAAGCAGTCAGAGGTGTCGGGGTCTGGGTTTTGCTGGTTTGTGTCATTCCATTTTATTTCTGAAATTTACCCTGACAAAGCATCCTTGAATCAGCCTGCATCTGAGTTATATAACCCATTTATTCCCTCATCAAAAGCTTGTGCAATATCAAAATGCGCAGTTAAACAATTGGAAGTTTGACCCGCATTGTCAGCGTTCCTGCTTCTGTGAATTTAAATCCAGTGTTTAATATTGCATCAGTATGTCTTGTGGGTCGGTCAGTTTTGCATTATTAAAAATGTCGCACTGAGGTGAGACATACTTACTGATTTGTGTTAATAGATGTAAAATATCTTTATGCCACACATGCAAAAGAGAACACATTGGCTTCTGTTGGAGTTGATGTAGTTTATCATCTAAATCTGATTTCATGTTCTGAAAGTCTTCGTAGGTAGAAAATACGAAGTCCTCCTGCAGCTGTTATAACTTATGCACAAGTGTTAGTTGGAACAGCTTTTAAAACCACTGGTTTGATAAGCCCAAATGATAGGTAAGATCTGTTGCGAGTCTACTGGGGTACAACTGTGATTCAGCAACTAAAACGTGAATGCGTATTTAAAATTCTACCACATTTTTAGTAGCTGACTGTCAAATACTAGCCACTGAACAGATTACACCATGAGCAAAAATACAGTAGACAACAAGAAAAAATATATTAGAAAAATATGAAACATTCTCTGTGCAATAAAATGCAAACCAAAGGAGAAATATGTATCCTCATAACTCCATCAACTGCTTGGTGTAAAGCTGTGAACTTGTTTGAGTTTTCTGATGTCCTGTTTCTTTTAATAAAAAGAAGAATACCTGCAGAACATTTCAATAGGATAAATTATAGGAATATAGACTTATTTAGGTTTAGACCTCTGCAGGTCATCTGATCCAGCCTCCTGCTCAAAGCAGGGTCGACTTCCAAATGAGTGGAAATGTTGTAATGATGGAGACAAAAATAATAACAAGTGCTGTTACAAGAACATGTCTACGAGTGAGGATCATATGTCTAAAACGCTTACCTTCCTTTTGGATTGCAACACAGGCAGATTTTGTAAATAAAACCATGCTGTATATTTTTGCAGGTTTTACAAAAGCTGTTCCGAGTAGTTGATTATCAAGGCGTGTAAGTAACGCGATGGTGGGAGACTCGCAGATCGGTGGGTGAGGGCTTCCTTGCTCGCGGCAGCAGTTTCAAGCTCTGCGTAAGAACTGACATTTTACTCCCATTCCAGTTAAAACGATCCCTGTGGATAAAACATGCCAGTCAGAAGTCCTAGTGGTTAGGACTAAAAAAATCACTTAACAAACTCATTTGACCATGCTGAAAATATGCAAAAAGCCTCTCCTCCTTCCTGGATTACAAACAAAAGAACCTTTATACCTAGGAAGCAAGTGCATCATTGGTTCAATGTCTCAAGGACAGTGGCTATATCTCCGAGGTTGCCTCTTGGCTACTGGGAAGGTGAGAGAGGAAATGGGAATTATTTTACTTACAAGGAGATACAGGGAGCCATGTCCTTGTCCTGATGTAATTTTCTCTAACTTCTGCTGGTTTTCAGACTCCCTTGAAGAGGAAAACTGAGCTGGTGGAATAGAGCTCATGCAGTTCAGCAAGTAACAAGAAAAGCAGAGTGGCTGAAATAAAAAAAAGTAGTTTCCTTTCTTCTTCTCTCTCCAGCAGAATGATTTCTTATGTATTGTTATAAATTCAAGCAATATTCAATGCCTGGAGATACTGCATCTCCTGAACAGAATTTGTCTTAAAAATCAGGGAGGCTCTGCAGGAGCAGAGCTCTGCATACCAGTTGCGTATCCCAGCCTCAGGACCATAAACTATTGTCTGCTGGGAACAAGAACCCAGTCGTCTTTATGCCTGCAAAGCAGCACACGTGCTAAGGATACTACAGCAATAACACTGCAAATTGATAAATAACTGTGTTAGTCTACTGGAAACAATACATTTTATTACCTAAAAATAAGTAACTGGAAATTTTAAAATTCCTGACGAATGGATAAAATGAACAGCAAGTAAGTTCACTTGATAAACACAACTTGCAGAGTCTGTTTACCTCTGTTCCTGTTGTTTCAAATAGAGTTGTTATGGAGACAACAGAAGTTAAAGTAGACTGTAGCCTGCTTTTCTGGATTGAATGCAATACATTTTATTACCTAAAAATAAGTAACTGGAAATTTTAAAATTCCTGACGAATGGATAAAATGAACAGCAAGTAAGTTCACTTGATAAACACAACTTGCAGAGTCTGTTTACCTCTGTTCCTGTTGTTTCAAATAGAGTTGTTATGGAGACAACAGAAGTTAAAGTAGACTGTAGCCTGCTTTTCTGGATTGAATGAGGCACCCCTTTGCATGGCTGTTGCAGAAGGTGAGGAAAAGCATGCTGTAATAATTCAGATTTAGAGGAGGAGTGTTTGTGCGCGTGGGCAGAGGACGGGCTGCAAACCCATTGGTAGCTCATTTCAAGGTGTGACTAGTAAATCAAACAAAAAACAACATATACTTTTAAATCATAACATCATGTTCTGTTGGTCATGACTTCTACTACGCAGCAGATGTGGATTGTACTAGCAAATAGTGGTTTTTACTAACCGGAATGCCTGTGGGGAAAAAAAAGGTACTTCATCAAAATGTATTTTTTATAATTTTTTCAAGAATTCTGTGATTTCAGTGCATTTATATAACTACAGTAAAAAACGTATTGAGTACCATGTTTGTCAGGGAGACTGAACTAAAAGGTGTTAATCGGCTGTATCAAGAATTGTCTTGGAGATTCATTTCAGGCTCTGTCCTGCTCTCATCAGCGAAGCGCTGTTTGTCTCGCTCTTAAATCGTGTGGAACTTCACGCGGAGTTGACCCAGCGTCTCTTCAGCTGTAACTCATGCGCACAGGAGCTTGCGTACTCCTACCCCAGGAGGTAAATCCACTTTGAAGAAATTGTCCAAAGCTTGAAAAAGCTAATTTGGGCATTTAGAAGAGGATTCAGAAAATCAGTTGTAGCCCAGCGCTTGGGAAGTCAGGCATGTAAAAAATGCTCCAGCTGCGGAGCTGGAGAACCTCTAGACCTTGGTTAACGTAAAGAAAGGTGCTAGTCACTACCCGCAGCACGTTTCTACAGGCTGAAAAACAACTCTCGGGTTCTACTCCGTGATGGATATTTGCAGTAAATAGGAAGCTTAGAACAGGCCAATTCAATGGTCAAAGCAATTTCAATAATATGAATGTAGTTTAGATAAGACTATTTTTTTAAATGGTTGTTTTATAAACGAACCCAATGTATTTAAATTAAAAAAAAATTAATGTCTTGGACTGGTATGCAAATACTAAATACTTAATTTTTTTCCTATATTAACTCCCTTTAGGAAGTAAGTACAACTGAATTATAATCTCCTTATGGAAAATAGGCTACTTCATTTGATATATGCATTAGAAAGCAAAACAAAGATCTAACAAAAGAGGCACTTCAGTAAAAAAAATGAGAGTCATATAGTAATATATATAACTGATACAGTTAAAAGGCAAGGGCTCGGTTCTTCAGTAAATTTCTGGCGTCTCGGTAGAGTCAAAAGTAAAGACTCAGAAAGTATCTTCATATGCGGAAAGCAGCAGTTTCATGAGCAACATTGTGCACGATAGGCTGTCACAGCAACATTCACTGATCGTTCGGATGGAGTTTCGGGAAGTGAAATTGTAGTGACACATTTTAACGTTATTACTGGAATCACAGCAACAGTTACTTTCATTATTGTTTCAGAAAGGTAGTCATAGGAAGTGCCTTGCAGTAAAATGTTGTTTTTCCTTCTCTCATGCGATGTTGGTCGCAGCTGCTTCTGATTAAAGGGGAATGGGTTGTCAGTACTTAAGGGATTAATAAGAGAAGACAAACCATCTTAATTAATTAGCCCTGACATTTCAACTTCCTGAGAGCACGATGATGATAATATGAGAGTCACCAGAGAGGCAATACGAAAGCAGAAGTTGCAGGATCGCTCAGTATTGATTGCAGTACAGTCCCTATACTTTTTTTCAAAAAGAGCACTGCAGAGTGGCTCGACAGCGTGGCAGAAGTTGATGGGCTCTTGTTGGGCCATTTAACAGAACAAGTTGCTTTTCAGTTGATAAAGTTGTTGTGACTACAGGTAGAATAAAGCATTTTCAGTGAGCTGAAATATCAGCCGAATTTTAGTTCACAAGAACATTTATTTAGCACTTAATGAACATAAAATAAGGTACAAATCTAAGTATACAGCTATGCCATGCCATGCCATGCCTGTATGTTTGCTAAATACTTCTAGAAGCCTGAGAGCACCTGCTTTCTTTTCCAGAAACCTCTTTAAGACCTGCAAGTCAGAGCTCGAGTAGAAATTAGGGCTTTGCACAGGGATGGACGTAAGTTATCCAGATACCTACTGTAGCTACCAGATGCCTCAAATGAATACGGTCCAGTCACTGCAATTTACCGTACTTGAATTCCTCCTTAGCTTTCTCCTGGGGGATTAATATCTGTTATGGCCACATCCTGATTTCCTGTGCAAAGTGCCTTTGGGAGAACAATTCCCCGTCATCCTTTGTAGCAAAGAACAGATCAAAAGCAATGCCTCTTGACATGCATCCACTTGTATGCTACTGCATCAATACTGTTGTGTTCACTGCTACTCAGTGCTCTATTCTGTTTCAGAAAACTGAGGAATTTAATAATAGTGTAGACATTGTCTGCCAAAATACTGTGAAGAAATATGAATCTTCTAAGTTTTTAAATGCTGAAGAAAGCATGCTCTCCTTCAGTTGTTTTAAAATAATTTCCCTGATCACACCACCTTCTGGAGTTTTACATTGTACTTGGGCTTCCTTCCAAATGATGTAAAACACACAAGCAGCAGGCAAAATGGCTTATGATGAAGGGGTGAAGAAAAACTGGTAGTATATAAAATGCTCTAACAGCATGAAAACACATTTCTGTTCTTATTCCAGTCATGTGGAGATGCCTTAAGATGACAGGTTTGTCTAGATAAAGGAAAACCTGGCCATCTATCTGATTGCAGTTGCTCAGACTGGGAAGGTTCATATACCGCAGAGGTTCATGTAAATGGGAAAAGGGTGAGAATCAGCCCTAATGTGGGTGTTGCTAAACACAAACCAATCCTCCATTTTTTTCACTTTACTAACTTGTGCTTGCTACACAAACAAGTTACTATAGCATAAGAACATGGATTTCTCTTTCTAGTAGACCCCCAGCTGCCAACCTGACCTGCTTGCTGGGCGCTCAGATGTAGGACATCGTGGAGAGTTGCCAAGGTGGACAGGTCCCATGTCTCTCTTGTACTGAGGAGCCCAGAACTGGGCACAGTACTCCAGGTGTGGCCTCACCAGTGCTGAATGGAGGGGAAGGATCACCTCCCTCGACCTGCTGGCAACAGGTTCCTGAGGGCTGGAAGAAAGCAAATCTCAGTCCTAGCTACAAGAAGGGCAAGAAGGAGGATCTGGGGAACTCCAGACTCATCAGCCTCACCTCAGTTCCTGGGAAGGGGATGGAGCGGATAATCCTGGAAACAATTTCCAAACATTAAGGACAAGAATTTGTTTGGGAGTGGCCAATATGAATTTATGAAAATGAAATCCTTTTTAACCAACCTCATGGCCTATAGTGAACTGACCGGTTTGGTGGATGAGGGGAGAGCAGTGGATGTTGTTTATCTTGACTTTAGCAAGACTGTCGACCCGGTCTGCCATAACATCATCACAAACAAACTGATGAAATATGGGCTACATAAGCGGACAGTGAGGTGGACTGAAAACCATCTGTCAGGCTCAGAGGGGTTGTGATGGTGGCCAGGCACTAGTGGAGTACCTCTAGAGTCAATGGCAGAGTCAATAGTGTTTAATATCGTCATTAGTGACCTGGATGATGGGACAGCATGCACTCTCAACAAGCCGGTTGTGCTGCTGTTCAGAGACCTGCATAGGCTGGAGAAATGGGCCAACAGGGATCTCCTAAGTTTCACAAAGAGAAGTGCATAGTCCTGCACTTGGGGAGGAACAACCCCATGCACCAGCACATGCTGGGAGCCAACCAGCTGGACAACACCTTTGCAGAAAAGGATCTGGGGGTCCTAGTGGACACCAAGTTGAACATGAGCCAGCAACATGCCCTTGCAGCAAAGAGGGGCAACAGTATCCTGGGCTGCTATAGGAAGATCATTGCCAGCAGGTCAAGGTGGGGGTGATCCTTCCGCTCTACTTAGCACTGGTGAGACACATCTGATGTGCTGGGTCCAGTTCTGGGTTCCCCAGTAAAAGAGAGACAGGGACATATTGGACAAAGTCCAGCAAAGGGCCATGAAGATGATTAAGAGATTGGAGCATCTGTCCTACAAGGAGAGGCTGAGAGAGCTGGGACTGTTCAGCCTAGAGAATAGGAGGCTCAGGGAGGAATCTTACTGATGTATATAAATACCTGATGGGAGGGGAAAAAAGAAGACGGAGCCAGGCTCTTTTCAGTGGTGTCCAGTGACAGGGCAAGAGGTGATGGCACAAACTAAAATACAGGAAATTTTATTTAAGCGTAAGAAGAAATATTACTGTGAGGGTGGTCAAACACTAGAACAGATTGCCCGGAGAGGTGGTGGGGTCTCTGTCCTTGGAGGTATTCAAAACACAACTGGACACAGCCCTGAGCACCTTACTGTAGATGACCCTGCTTTGAGCAGAGGGGCTGGACTCCAGAGGTGCCTTCCAGCTTCAGCCATTCTGTGAGTCTGTGTCAGCCCACTCACTGGCTACCCCACTGCTACCGCTACTGAGCTGGCTTAGTCCTAAAACTTTTTTTGTTGTTTTTCCTGTAATCTCATTCCTTTCCTCAGCTGTTTTCACCATTTACCCAGACCTTTTCTGTACTGCTTTTCCATCTTGGTTTCATAAGTTATGTTTTTATCAAAAGTTTTTACAGAAAAATCTTTATGAAAAGCTTTTTTTATGAAACTTTTCTTGGCTAAAAATTTCCAGGGTTTGGTCACTCATGTCTGAAAATACTTTGTTTGGCTTTCAACAGGAACAATTTCTGAGGATGACTGCTTACTGAAAGCTGACTTAGAAAACCAAACACTGATCTGTGTTTATATCTCCATCCTTTCCTCCTCATATAATTTTTCAAAAGCTGTCATAGGACTACAAAGAGGGGATAAGGGAGGAGGGAATCCCTTTCAAAAGGCCCCAAATTTCATTTTCTAGTCAAGTCCATAACCTGGTCCCTTGGGCTACTTCTGCATGCAGGGGTGCTCAGGAGAGCTGGCAGGTGGCACTGCTCTTCGGCTGGGTGGCTGGCTTAGATTTAGAAAGGGCATGTAGCACACCTGCTCCTGGCTAAATGGGATATGAAGGTGGTATTGTCCTGATTTCTAAAGGCTTTGGGATGAGTGTGGAGGCATGGTGCATGCGGTCACTTCCAGGGGAGCAAGGCAGAAACCCTTGGTACTGCTCAGAGGCAGGACTTTTAAAGAGATCCTTTTAAACATTAGTTAATTGTCTTAAAATCACAGCGTCATTGTTGACATTTTCCCATCACACCTCCACCACCGTTTCCCTTTCCTGGAGCACACAACCATTGGCCTGTGCCAAAGCACAGCTGGAACCAAGCTGTGAGCTGGGCTGGAGGAACAGGGTTTTCTCCTCCACATGGGGATTTGCACTAGGACCAATGGCAATGGGCAAGCCCAGGTGGAGATGGCTGAGTCATTCGGCTGGGTGTGATAAGAGAGGAGCGAGCCAAGCCAGCAGGAGTAAGTCAACAGATGGGTGTGGTAGAGGTTATCTCTGTCTCCTTGAAGTTGAGCTAGATTGTCCTCCCTCTATGCTTGGGAAAATTCACTGAAGGAATGTTTGTGGGGTGTGCTTGAGCCGCTGCTGCTGCGGTGCATGTCTGTGGTGGTCTCACCTGTGGGCTGGGGAAAGGTAAGTGATCCTGAGCACAGGGCAAATGTCTGTGTAATCCCTGCAGCTAATACCTCCGCAGGAGTTTGTCCTTCTTAGAAAAAAGGCCAGATTTAGTCCTTTATTGCAGCTGGTATTTCATCTTTGCAAGTGTAAGGAGGAATTGCAATGATACAATTTTGCCTAAAATCAAAAGATGCTTGGTGGTGAGGATGGGAAATTTGAGTTGCTCTTCTGAAAACCCCATAGAGAAATGAAGCTCGCACAAGAATCGTGGGGCTGCCTGGCTACCTGTCTCTCTTCTGCTCCCTTCTCTCTTTCCTTCTTTGAACCAAATCTGGCAGTTAGGGACAGTTATCAAAGGAAACTGTTATGCACATTTGTAGATTTTTATATATTCACCACTAAGCTCTAGAGTTACCAACAGCAACTCTGATCAGAGACCTTGGAAAAACTCTCTTTGACATCATCTAGCATTATATTTGGAGGAATAACTAAGAAGCTACTGTTTCTTTTGACTTAGAGTGTATTGAACAGAAAATGTTCTTTCATGCAGTGTGTGTTGTAAAACACCTTACAGAATATGAAAGTTTAAATACATACCTTACTTAAATGTCAATTGGAAAAATCACATTACTCAAATAAAAAAAGTGGAGCTTGTCAAAAAGTTGGGGTTTTTTGCCTCCAAAAAATGTGCTAGTGTGTCTCAGGCATCCTTTAATTGCAATGAACCTAGTACTATGAGCTCTTTTTGAGGAGGGCAGGAGAAGTAAAAGACCAAGAAAATGTATTTTTAGTGAGTGATTCCTGGAGAACTTGAATTATTCTCAACACTCTAGTGAATGCCTGCTCCCTCTGCTGCCTTGTCCTAGACTTGGGGGGTCTGAGCCTTTGCAGGTGAAAAGCCAACAGACAAATAAAGACCCCTAAATAACCTTTTAAAGCAAATCTGTAACAACATGAGTGGGATTTATTTTTATGTTTTGTTTTAGTGGGCTGAGAACCCTGGTTTTCTTCACAGAACAGACAAAAATTTGGGTTCAGCTATTCAGTTTGTGTCCTAATGGCACATGAATACATAGGCAGTATGTATCCATGGGATATTACCATAGAATCCACGGAATTTTTCTGTTATATTCATTTAAATCAGTCAGTTGGAGCTAATTACAGTTTGTCTACAAGTTGCTTACATTGCATTCAGCTCAAACCAGTTTATTTTTACATTGACTTTCTTAATGGATGGAGACTCTGCTAAATTTTAAATCTTATCTCCACTCATCATAAGCATCTCAGAAGACCAATTGCTTTCTGAATGTTACCTTAAAAATGGAAGCAGTGAAGAGAGCTGAATCAATAGCTCTTCTCTGCTGCAGGTACCTTGTCAGGGTCAGGGAAGGTGGAGCTGGGAGGCAGTGTTATGGCCAAGCCTGTTCCTAAACTGCTTCTAGGTTGCACTCGGCCAACACAAGTGTTTCTTCCAGTGCAGCCCGATGGCCTGACTGCAACTGAGCTCTGATCGACTGTCAGATGCTGTAACGCAAACGAGTTATGTATGACAGCACCCTGGAATTTGTGCTGTTTTGCTCAGCAGAGGAGAAATCTAAAAATTACTCATGTTGGAAGAGAAGAATGCGGACAAACAGCAGCCTCTACTGGGGAGAAACCTCCCATGCTTTGTGCAAATGCTGTCGATACTAGTGGGGAAGCCAAAAAAATTCAGTTAATTAGAAAGATATTGATTTGGCAAAGACTGTGGAAGCGCATGCAAGCTTCGGGCTTGGTGATGAGCCAGATGAGTTTAGAGTATGTCTCATGGTGCCCAAAGTAAGTGATGGAGGTAACATTTCTCTAGGCAGGGGTGAATAAGTATAGTTATGATCATAAATAAACTTTTTGGGGAAACTACTAAAATGAACAGAATTGTTGTGATAATTGGTAGAGCTGTAAGCTGCCCCTGCAACAGCTTCACCAGATAGCTATTCCCATTAAAGAAGCACATAGCTACAACAGCGTACCACAGGCAACGGTGCAACCTGAATCTCGCATCTCTCTTCCCAGTTCCTGTCTTACTTTTAGAGATGCTTTCTCCACCTCTCTGAGTTAGAGGTAATAGAGCCTACTGAAGAAAGACAAGGGAAAAAATCGATTGTACAGTGAGTAACCTAATCATGTCATGGAAGGAACGATCACTAAGCTATTTGTGTCTCGAAGCAGTTGATCTGAGTTCTGCTCTTGTCCAGCATCATATTTATCATGCTATACAGTACTTTCAGCAGTCAGCACTTTTTAGTACTTCTAAATGTAATGGAAATCCCCAAAAGAGTCAAGCTGAAAAGAGACAATGTATGGGAAATATTTTAATGGCTTCCAAAGTGGGGAAAAACTTAATTTTCTTTTCCAAAGGGGAAAATGTTTCTGGAGAATTTCCACTGTCGTGTGGCACTTTCCAGCTCTAAATTAAACTTCACATTTGAAAATCAAGCCCTCTTACATATTTTCTTACACTCTTTTTGGTTTTCTTACCAGCTTATGTATATTAACCTTAATGCACTAATATCCAAGCCCAGCTCTGGCTTGTACTATGAAGAGAAAAAGATAACAACATCTACTGAGCTGTTATTAAAGGAATTTTTGGCATCTGCAGTATGGCTCTTGCAGAGTGAGTGTTGCCCTCGTGGCCAGGTAAATGGGATATTTCTCGTCAAAGCCTGCCCCATTACGACTTTGGTACATTGTGCAGCATAGCAGAGAAGCAGCAGATTAATTTTGGCAGCTAATGCTGTGGCAGTCCTTAAGGCATTCAAATTCCAGCTAGCTACTCTGCTTCTTCCCCAATGGCCCCTACCCCTTCAGAATGGGGCAGGGAGAGGAAAGATGAACCCGCCTCTCCTGGGCTTGTCTGGCCTGACCTGGGAATCCCTCCCTCGTAAGGTCAGATAGGTGAGTGTTCGGTGCTTGCCTACTGCTGACCTCTTTAAAACTGTCGCAAAAGGAAACTGGGTTTAGTGGGTTTCTTTTCCCCTCTCCTTTGGACTTGGAGAACAACTGTCTGTTAGTCCCTTTGAGCCAGCCTTCCCTGTAGAAGGAGGTTGCTAAAAGAGATGACAACATCTGCTTCTTTCAGCCTACCCTTATAGCTGGCTTTTTTCTTTTTTGCATTTATTGCTTGTACCAGAAGCTGTCACCTTATGGTGTGGTACCTTCAACTAGAAAAGCTGCTTCAGCTGGGTCCTTGGCACTCATGCCAGAACAGAGAGAATTCCTCAGATGCTTGCTTATATGATGTTTCGATGTGTATCTTCTCAAACTTTTCAGCAACAATTACATGTGGTTGATATGGGCCAGCTACTGAATGCATCACAGTTTTCCTGTTTTTGTCTTCCAGTGCTGCCAAATAATCTGCAGAGGTACTGCACCCTGCTTGGCACTATTGAAATTCACCCTGCTAAATGTGTATGTTCTTCCTCTAACCCTATCCTCTGAAGTGCCTGCAGTCATCCCTTTTAGTTTCGTCCCATCTGGGGGCACTTTCCATTCCCCCATCGGTGCTGAGAGCACTGAACAGGGCTGGCCCTGTGACTGGGGCTTTAGATTCCCTTTCAGAGGAGGAAGGTCACCGGTGTAACTACTGCAGGTGAGACTCAGCCCCATTAGGGCATTTTCACTGCTGAATGCAAACCCCATCCTGAACTTCAACTGAAGTGGAGAAGATCTATCTGGACATGGTCCAAGACAGGAGCTATCTGGAAGAGTGATGCAAAAATACATGTAATTACTAATATTAAGACGCATACCAAGACAGGAGCTATCTGGAAGAGTGATGTAAAAATATATGTGTCTTAATATTAGTAATTACATGAAAACATGAGGGAAAACACCAATTTTCCTCTTTCATCTATTGCTGATTTCCAGCAGAGAGAAAGCTGACAGCACTGTAGAAAGAAGAGAAAAATAATACAGTGCTTGTGTTGGTACGTAGGTAAACCGTGTGAGTGAAAAATAAGAGCTTATCCTACAGGGACAATAGCTGTGACTCTGCAGTGCCTTGGCGAGCACAGGGCTGAGAGCAGTGGCCGGGCACTTGCTCTGGCACCAGAGGAATGCAATGTCAGCTGGGGGTAGCTGGGAAAGTTCCTTATGCACACACTGCTCCCCCCCCGCCTTTTACACAGAGCTGTGCCTTGAGGCAGCTGGGCTTTTCTTGTCTCAGCTGGCAACGAGAATAGCAGCAGAGGCTTCAGGGTGCCAGACGCAAGTTCATTCCGTCTGGCAGGAGTGAGCTGAGTGCGTGAAGGAGGGGAATAATCCTGCTGATGCTGGCAGACAAAAATTGACTGGGGCCTCTAGGAATCGTAAGATCAGCCCACAGACTGGGGAGGGGTTGTTCAAAATCATAGATGGGACGTTATTTTGCAACATATAACCTCTATGGTCCCACTTCTTCTACTTTAGCTCAAGTTATGAGTCTTTATGCTTTCCCAGGAACATCCATTGCATACAGGGAGTTATGCTTTTTTTGGGACAATTGCTCATGTAAGTGACATGTACTTGCATGGGCTGCTGATGTGCATTAATAATGCTCATAACAGCGACCCTGCAGTTGTGTGTCCATTGAATGGGCTGCATAATGTATGTGGGCATCCCACACCCACGGGATCCTGCAAGGTGGGTCTAGATGTGTGTCTAGAGGCACACCTCTGAAATAAACATCTTTGCACAGGGCAGCAAATAGCTTTTATATAGAATAAATTCAACAAAGCCTCACAAAATCCTGAGTGAGGTGTATGCGTGCCAGGGGTTGGATAGTGTGACATTCTCCCTTGCTTTGAGCTTAAACTATGAATAAAAAAATATATCCCTCAAGCAGATGGCCTCATGTTATGGCCTGTTCCCGTCTGAGCAAGAATCATGTCACTGCTTTCTTTCTCCATTTAATTTTTTTATGGAGAAAACCCAGGACATGAATACACCCAGTTATTTGAGTGTCATGTATAGTTCAAAATCATGCTTTTTCTCATATGGCCTTAACCATGCTGCCCAGTAATGCTGCCAGGAGCTTTCTTTGCTTCAGCGAATTCTGGCTCGAGCCTTACAGCTGAAGGGCAATATGTTTGTGGTGGTTTAACCTCAGCTGGCAACTGAGCACCACACAGCCGCTTGCTCACTCCCCCCCCGGTGGGATGGGGGAGAGAATCAGAAGAGCAAAAGTGAGAAAACTCGTGGGTTGAGATAAAAACAGTTTAATAATTGAAATAACTAAACTACTACTGCTACTACTAATAGTAATAATAATATACGAAGCAAGTGATGCAAAGTACATTTGCTCACCACCTGCCCAGCCAGTCCCTGAGCAGCGGCCCCCCTGGCCAGCTTTCCCCCAGTTGATGTACTGAGCATGACGTCACATGGTATGGAATGTCCCTTTGGCCAGTTTGGGTCAGCTGTCCTGGCTGGGCCCCCTCCCAGCTTCTTGTGCACCTCCAGCCTTCTCAGCTGGTAGAGCATGGGAAGCTGAAAAGTCCTTGGCTAGTGTAAGCACTACCTAGCAGCAACTAAACCATCAGTGTGTTATCGACATTATTCTCATCCTAAATCCAAAACACAGCACTGTACCAGCTACTAGGAAGGAAATTAACTCTAGCCCAGCTGAAACCAGAACAATGTTATACTTGGAAACCCACACTGCCATTTTCTTTTGGTTAGCTAATATACCCCCATACTTTTTGCGTATGCGAGGCAGTTTTTTTGATGAGATGTGTGGGTTAACTTCAAGTGGGACCTTCTAACTCCATTACCTGTAAACATCTGTGAACGTGGCAAAGTTGCGTGGTGCCTATGCCATGAGCGGTGGTCCTGGGGATGCCTGGCAGCCCTAAGTGCTACTCTGAACACCCGGCACCTCTGCAGACCAGGTCCTGGGTTTCCAAAATTAAGTCAGCATGTGTGAAAGCTGATGCTTGGAAATAGTGAGGGTGGTGGCAGCAGAGGTGAGGGCACCAAGGGAAGAGTTAGCTGCTACTGGTGGTTGGACCAGCTCTGTGAGGCTTGGGTTTACAGCTGCTGCTTGAGAGTTGAGCGCTCTCGCTGCTGGCAGAGGGAAGGCAGAGTGTGCCCCGGCTGCACCGCCGTGTCCTGAGGGGAGCAGCTGTTGGGTTGAGGATGGGACAAGGTGGGTGTTCGAAGAGCAGTGGTGGCTTAACAGTTTGAGAAGTCTGTTCTGCTTTTGGTTTGCACAAGTACTCGCTGCAACGCCAGCCCACCACGGGTGCAAGGAGAGGAGGCTCCTTACCTGGAGGTGGTGATGAGCAGCCGTGACATTGGCATCTCTATCCACCAGAGCCCCCATCTCGGGCATGCGGATAACCTTGCGTTTCCCATAGCTTCTCATGTCCCAAGAACAGCCGGGTTAGCAACTCTCAGCTGTTGATTCATGTGCTACCTCTGTTGTTTGTGGACCACCTGGTAGCCTGATTTTGGTGTGTCCAAACTCATTGGCTACTGGCAAAAATTTGTCACAAATACTTTCTGTGGATAGTCTGGTGTTCCTGGTTCTTCATAGCAGGTATCCAAACCAGGAGGTGGTGACTCAGTGCAGGAATAATAAAACACGTTCCTGTTGGCCAGATGAGTGTAGTCTGAGGATTTGGCTTCTAGTGCAGCTAATACTATATATGAATTCAAGACCAAGTATTTTTATAATTATTAAAGTTAGTCATTTCAGGAAACCCTCTGTGTAAAAGACTCTAAACTAGAAAAAGCACCTAATGTAAGAAGTTAAAGGAGCTGTTAGACCTCTGTACGCATGTCTAGCACTAGCTCTAATATGAAATGTACAGGTAAAATCTTCTTCCAGGCCTTAGAGGAAAGGAGCAATTGCTCGGTGACTGTTAATAACAACAGCAAAATTATGCATTGAATTAAAAATAATTAAAAATACAGAGGAGGCATGTGAGTAGGTCTGAAAATTCACAAGGCAAATACCTTGCTATATAATCTGGAGGAATAAAGCAGTGCACAATAAAGAGATTTGGGGTACATTAACTGATCTCCTGAGACTCTGAACAAACCAAGCAGTGTCTGGAGAATGAAGTGCAGGAGCAGTGATTTCCAGGCCCCTGGTCTCCTTGCACTGCCAGTGCGTTTCACCAGGCCCCCTTTTTCAGAAGGGATGGGCACTTTCTGGAAGCTGCTGAAGCTGCACTTAAGACATTTCAATCCTTTTCAGAGCAGCAGAGGCTTGTCCTCCATGCTGACCTGTGACCTGGCTGCCGGGGCCTTGCTGAGAGCCAGTGAATAGCAGACAGGGGATGAGATGGACTAATTACGGTGGGTGAATGGGGAAAATGAAGATGGACCTCTTTCTTCCTTTTATCTCAAAGAGAGGAGCTAATTTAGGGAACTCTTCTGACAAAAGCTCACAGTGACCCAAATCCTTCCCCTTTTGACTCAGTGGGGACAAAAGCAGGCTCAGAAGCCCCTCTGGAATAGGTTAGATGGACACTTAAGAGGTGCCGGGTGGTGAGTGCGGGTGGATGCTGGCGGTGCTGGGAAGGGCCTGGGAAGCTCTGGTGTGGGCTTCGGGTGACCCCAGGAGCCCCGTGGCCCTCGGGACCTGCCGGCGCCTCTCTGCAGCCAGAGGAAACCAATTGAAAGAGACTCTTGACCTTCTTTATTCTCCCACCAGCCCTTTCTTGTTGTATCCTGTCACTTTGCTTTCTGTCTTGCGCTTTGTGGTGGTAGCGTTCCAGGAAATGGATGATTTTGTTTTTATTTTCAGTGAGTATAGCATGTCCCTGTGTGACTCACAGGGGTGACAAGGTTTTTCTGGTAACTACTTGTGGCTGTTAGCTGCAAGCTAATAAATACCTTGTGTTACTTCGGGGCTCAAGATCTGTGCTGATCAGTGTATTTTCTTCCATTACCTCCCCTGTACCTGTTGTGGCTCCCTGTCTAGCTGTAGCTCCTCATAGCCGTGTACCCATGTAAAAAGAGGCAGGTAGGCTTTTTTCTCTGGAAAATTTCACGTGGAAATCTGTCCTAATCCCTGCCTAGTGGAAAGCACTGTCAATGCTGCTGATTTGAGGAACTTCTTGTGCTTGTAGAGAAAAATACTTGTTTAAGCCTCAGAGATAGATCAGCCTACTGCCATTTCCAGCCCCAAGAACTCACCAGTTACTGGAGTGCTCAGAAAATGTTTATCTTACAGCCTTGTTGGGAAGAACCTTAGGCCCAGCTTTGCCACCTTGTCAAGCTGAACAGCAGGAAATGGTGTAGAGTGAGTAGTGAGTAGACAAAATACGGGAGGTTTTATGTCATTACCTGCAGAGAAGCTGCTGTCTGGTCTAACAGCTGGAGGTGGGAACTGGAATTTCAACCCCTCCCTTGCTGCATTCTAGGATCTGTGGGAGGATCTGTGGATCAGCAAAAGTTTCTAGGAACAGGTTTTTACCTTCCTCTTTGCAATGCATGGTCTTTATCCAGCTGGGATAGCGGTGAGCTCTGATGCAGAGTGCAGCACCCAGAGGAAGGATATTCTGCAGTGATGGCTCTTGCTCAGTGGTACTGGCAAGGGCCCAAGGTGAAATATTCATAACCTCTCTTGATTTTAGGCAGGAATCAGTTATTGGTGCTAAAGCACGTGGTACCAGCCGGCACATGATGCTGTGCTCACCCTTTTGGAAGCTGCACATGCTGGGGCAACTTTTGAAAGAAAACCAGATGGTGCACAGAACCCACCTGCTGCTTTGGTGCTAAAAGCTCATAGGTTTTAAGCTGCCCTTCAGCTACTCCATAGCCCCAAACAGGAATCTGACACAGCTGCTCTTACCAAAGATGCATCTTACAGATGGTCTTGTCTTAGATGTTCCCACCAAAGCCTGAAGTCAGGAAGAGATGCTGGTGGCTCCACTGGGAAGGGAGGGAGACTTTCATGGGTTTGATGGTCTCATGACCACAGCAGAGCTTCACAGAGGAGATGATGGGGTCTGTTCTTTGTGCCAAGGTGGGTTAGTCTGGTCTGAGTTCAGCTATAGACACCCTCCTGTCCTTGTAGGTACTATTTGCACAGCACTGCAGGAGAAAGTCTGGGCAATGATGTTCCCTGGATTGGGAGCCACTCTAGTTAATGGTCTGCAAATACAGTACAGAGGGGACATGTGCCCTTCACTGCGGCATGCGTGTACTTGGGGTACATGTCCAACACATACCTAGCCATCAAAGGTGCAAAATAAAACCTAGCCACATGAAGTGCTCTAGGGAACAGCTACAGCACGTGCTCCAGGGCAGGCGTGATGTGAAAAGCATTCAAGCACCCAAGGAAACAGTTAAACAGAATGCAGGGAAGTGGGGAAGGAAATAGCACGTGGGGAAATGCGTGGTACTTAGATGTCCACCGAAGGTAGTGGTCGTCCTCGAGCTGAGCTGTTGAGAGAAACAGCAGGACGTGTTCTGCTTTGTACGTACTGCTGCCTGGCATGGGGCTGGCCTGAATTCATAGGGCTGGCCCCAGCCAGGAAAAACATTTTCAGCCCTAAGTGCCTATGTCTTGTCAGCACTCAGAACGGTGAGGTGACTCGTTCAACAATAGCAGATTCATCTGGTAATGATGTACCTGATGCTTCTAATGTAGTTTGTAGCTTGCTTTAACATCTGTATGCAATTTTCTTAATTGTGTGACAAATTCTTCTTCAAATTTGTTGCTCATTTCAGGTTTTTTTTGCTGTTTCATCCAACAATACAATGCTGAGAAATGCTAGCAAAAAAAAACCAACCAAAAAAACCCAAGGGAGTGCACAGCCAAGCTGGTAGAAAGGAGAATCTCAGCCTTCCCCTTCCCAAATGCATTAGCCAAAACATTTGTGTCACTCAGGAAGCTGTACCTGTGCACAGCAAAGTTCCCGCAGTCTGTCCTGTCCAGGGGTTTCAGGACACCAGGGTGAAATGCCTCAGGGAGATGGTCTAAACGCTCCTCCTGACATATGTGCTCTCTTTAGCATGTGAGTGTGTGTGTTAAATCACCTCCAAATATGCTAATATGGCTAATGGCACTCTCTGGTGTTGGCTGAGAATGAATGAGAGCTCAACTAAAATGACTTCAGAGGAACAAGGCTGTAGCTTTTAGTAGAGGGGCCAATTCAGGGCCATTGCTTCTTCATGAGTTATTGGGAAAAGCAACCCCAATCCTTGGTCTGGAAATGAAGCTTTACTGCAGCAGCTGGAAGGGGAGCTGAGCCTATTGCTGCTCCTTGAAACCCCCTCATAGGCTGTCCCTAAACTCCAGGAGCTGCCAGTAATCCCATTTTTCCAGATTCTTTGGTCAGAAGTGCTAGAAAACCTTATCCTCTTTTTTCTTTTTTTTTTTTTCCTCCAAATCACCTGATGCTGGAACCATATGCCTGTTCCTGCAGTTCTTTTGCTTTAATTCCCCTTGGCTTTTTCTAACACAGAAAAAGATCCGAGGGCTCGGGGAACGCTGGGGTGGCGTTTGTGCCTGCCCCCTTTACCCTGCCATGCTGCGGCTGCCAAGCCCAGGGTCTTTGTGAGGGGAGCCGCTGCTCCTCTCTGCACAGCTCTGTGTGAGACAACTGCTTTTCAGAAACTCTGAGCCTTGAAACTCCACAGAAGTTATGGTTCAGCAGGCTGGACTGTGACTTTTTGTCACAGCTGTCAGTGTAGGTCAAGGAGAGATGAAAGAAACGGGGGCTGGATGGAAAGGGACTTGCTGTGCTTCGAGCCCCCACCCTTGCTGTGCTGCCTTGGGGGAGAAGGAGCACTTCTGCTTTCTTTCATAGGCAGCTTCCAAAATACTTCCAAATGTAACCTATTTTAAGTTACTCCAGTAACTTTCAGCCAGCATTTCCCAAAATGTCTAGTTGGTCTGATTGCTCCAACTAAAGTTTTTTTTAATTTTGTTTTGTTTGGTTTTACTGGGTTTTTTTTAGCTAGTTGCTTTAAAGAACCTAGGGCATGATAATTCAGCACATTTCTAAAAGGGAATGAAGACAAAAGAACTAGTTTTTTAGAATATTGAAGACCAAGAGTGTGGCAGTGCAACCACCTGCCATATAAATCTGTGTAGTAAGCCAGATCGACTGAAAAAACTGACTTTCGTGTAGTACTGCCAGTTACAGATGTACTCAGCAATGGCCAAGATGAGTCACTTTCGTGTAGTACTGCCAGTTACAGATGGACTCATCTTGGCCATTGCTGAGTACACCAGTTCTTTCCCAGCTACAAACCATCTCTAGACATTTAGTCTTGAAGATGTCAAAGGAAAGAAATCACAGTCCAACCCCGTGCCTTGGTTGGGGGATTGTTCTGCTGGTTAATTATCTTCACTAGTGTCCACGTACTTCTGGCCCAGGCTTTTTGCCTTTTCTCCTGCAGGGAGGAAGGCAGTGTTCAACTTCCAGCAGTGGCCCAGTAAATGCTGTATCGCCATGGCTAGTAGGACGACATTGCTTGGCTAGTGTCTGTTTTGGGTGACGCAGCCTTTGAACCATAGTCTGCCTGACTGAAGACAGGAGGCTGGTTTTAAAGCCAGAGCTGGATACACTATTCCAGTATCAACATTGAAGGACTCTGGAGGAGGAGAATAACAAGTTTCTCAAAGTGACTCTAAAGGAGGAGGCAACTTATTAAAAAAAAAAAAAAAAAGATACTGGGTCTTGTCTATCATTTTAAAAAAGAAAAAAAAGGGTTTTGCATTTTCTTGCTGGTGCACAAAGGGACTTTTTGCTCTAGCGGACAAAGACGAAGAGCTGGAAGTTGAGGTCAGAGGAACTGGAAATGAGGCACTACTTGTTAGCAGCAGGTGATTAAAACAAGCTGTCACGGAGCGGAGCATCTCTTTTTTTTTTTTTCTCAAGAGCATTCAGGCCTGATCTGAAGCTCAACTGGAAAATATGCTTAAAGCAGCCAAGCAAACAAGCTTGCTCAAGCAAGCTTGAGTTAAAGCTGAGTGCTCAGTACAACAGTAACTGCCCTGAATTTAATAGCCTGTGTCACGCAGCAGGTCAAACTAGATAAACTACTGATACTTTCTGGCCTTGAATTTTGGATTATTTGGAAAAAAATGGGTTGTAAGCATCTAAAGCTGGATGGACACCTAAGTTCAGTACTTGTTACCCTCTCTGCCTAGTCCACCTTCTCCTGGCTGGTAAAATGGGAGTAACGACACCAGTTCATCTGCGTTGGTTTATGAACTGTTTGGCTGCTCCAGCCCTGAATATCTAGGCTAAGTGCTGCGCAGCAAGTAATGCCCGGGGCCAAATATCGAACGGCCAGGGAACAAAAATCGACCGTCCAGCTTAACTGAGCATCAGCAGCCTGAAAACGCGCCTGGGGCTTGATGGCAGCTACTCTGCAATCATGCAGTGGGCAACGCTTGCAAAAAACAACCTGCTCTCGAGGGCACCGATCGTCCTGGAGGTCAACAGCATTGCAGGCAGCAGATGCCACTGGGCACAGCAGAGCGCTTTGCTGAAAAGGTCTTTAAATTAATTAATCAGGCCATCGCCTAAATGATAGCAATAAACAGGAGCAGGACAGCCACAGAATGAACTCCCTCCTCTCTGCCAGTTTCTTTCTGTGCAAGCATACAGGAGAGTTTTAAATATGTAAAGCAACTTGAAAGCACATGAAGTTTTTGCATCTGGGGTATTTTTATTATCAGGGAAAAGATGACCGGGAAGGAGGAAAGGAGATAGGTATGGAGCCTTTCATGAATTAAGAGTAATTTTGAAGTGACTGGCTTGTGTATACAGCCCCTGGTCCCAGCAGATTGCAGGAAAAATACAATTCTTTCAAAAAAGGCTAAATTTGTTTCAGTACTTAGGGTTACAGAAAGGCTGGAAATAGCTTGGAAGCATGCGTCCTAAGACCTACAGAACAGGGAAGCAAATGAACATGCTGCTTTTATAATTATTTCAAAGGGCTGCTGTGATTTTGATGTTACGCTGTTGACTAGTTTGGAAGCTTCAACCCAAGAATTTCTTCTCGTTGGCATGAATCAACATTGTTGTTAATGTCACGTGGCAGTTACGTCTTCTGCAGGGTTGGGAAGGGGGGGTTTGGCTTGCAGCAGTGGATTCAGGTACTCCTGATGATCTGTCTTTGCCTAGTGCACAAGACGTGGCTTCCTACCTTTAACATGAATAGTTCTTAATGCTCTGGGGGAGCTGCTGAAAGGATAAAGACCACTGACTTTCAGGTGCTCTGGGAGGGAGGCATGCACATGTCAGAGACTAGATGGGAAGAATTAGGTGTTGCTGCTCTTCCAGGCGCTTTGGTTTCAGTCACTATTAGGCACTGCTGGAGGGGGGGAGCTTTCTCCATTTTACTTGTTCCAAGGGCTTCTTACATCTGTGCACGTCCAGAGCTGCTCACAGCTCCCCGAGGTGACTTGCTCCTGCCTGTCATCTTGCGGGGTGGTGCAGAAGCTAGATGGTGGCATGCCCAAGGTGTCCCCTCCCATTCCCCTAAACAGTGGGGTCTGGCAGGCCAGGAGCATGCATAGTAACGCGGTGTGAGCTGCATTCTTTAAAGAACAGTCGTAAGACATTTTAAAGAAAGCCTTGCTCCTCACGACTGACCCAAGAAGTGGGACATGTGGGAGATCTTAGCCAAGGGGGTTCAGTCGCCTCTTCCACTTTCCAGGAAAGTGATGAAACCATTTGGCTACAGGTTGGGAGTGGGGTGGGGACAGGACTGGATGTGATGGGACACATGTTAATAGCTCACTCTTTTTTGAGGCCATGAATTAGAGGGGTGGGGGCGGGGAATAAATGAAGTTTTATGTGACTAGAAGAGTAGATGATGGAGTGGGTGGTAACTCTTCATGCAAACATTTGTACAAATAGAAAAAAACCACTTTTCTGCCATGTATTCAGTAGAGATTGTTAAATATTGCTATTAATTACCTATATGTAGAGCCCTGTATTGAAACACAGAGGCACTGGAGCTAGCATATATGAGCCCTCAAATATTTTAATATAGAATGACAAGCTAACGCTGTCCAATTCACTCATACACTTTATGTAATTTAGAGATGGAAGTTCCAGGTAATGGTAGATGACAGTACTTTCATTTCTAAAAAAGAAACAAGTCTTCAAATAATTTTAAATTAGCATGTAATAGATATGTACAAGCTTACAGATTATGGAAGAAGTAATAAAGACGGGATGAGCCCTAAATACCAAAAGCTTTTCATCCCAGAGAATAACCCGAATGTTTGGTAACTTTAATAACCAGTGTATTCTCACAGAGAGTAAGTACCAAAAGCTATAATCTTGCAGTTTAGTTTCGATAGCTGTATAGGGTTTGGGGTGCAATTTCTGCAGCATTGCTAGTATGATCCAGGTATGCATTAATCATTTATTTCTCCCTCCCCCCAACAACAGCTTATATAACTAAAATTACCTTTTCTGAAGGTAATATCCTAAAACTAAGTGAACATAGGTGCGTATGAAAAGTCTGCCCGGTGACTGTACGGTCCTGTTTTATCATGCAAATAAAGAAAATCTCAAAGGCTTGCTGTAAATGCCAATGTTATATGTTTTATTTTTAATCAAGTAATTCTTTTAAACCTCACAATATCCATGACTGACAGGAAAAAAAGACATTAGGCATGAAATGAGAATATAAAATACATGATATGTAGAAAGGCAATCAGTGCTTTAGTCCCTCAAGACAGTAAGCAGGTGAAATGACCTTCAAAACTTCAACTCGCTGTCTTTTTCTTAAAACATAAAATTCAAGTGATTTTTCTTTTATTTCACCTTGTAAACAACATACAAGTCAAAATGGACAATGAGGTAATCTATACTACAGAAGATAATTTAAAAACACTAGATAAGACACAGTATTAAAGACATATAGAAATCAGTGTTCACTTTGGTCTCTAGTATGGTTATTGTTATTATTACCACAAGCAACACATACTAGTTTAAGCCAGTCTGGTGATGTTTGTCAGCCAGTTGTTTAACTTAGTAATCCAAGAGGTAGTCAAAACCATTATCCTTTGTAAAGATGGTTGCTCTTACGTTTGGTTCAATGACAATGGTAGCAAATACCTTGGTACTTTTCAACATTCTCATAAAAACACTGCCGAAGCTGCTAATACACAGCTCCGGTTTAGTATAAAAAAAGAAGCGTGTGTTCATAGATCAACCTCTTGTCATCACTCAACAGTTGTAACAGGGGTAACACAACCAACGGATCTTAAAGAAGAGGCTGTTGATATACTAAGCAAAATAAGATTGATGCATTTAACAAGGCTCTGCTTGTTTCTAAAACAATACTCAAATCTCATTAAGACTTCTAGAAAATTAAAATCAGTGCATCTGCACATGTACATATCTTCCCAATTACTTTTATATCTAGCACAGGGGAATACATATATATTTTTTATGATAAACATTTCTTACAGATAAATTAATTAAATTAAATTTAAGACTCGATGAGATTTCCCATGTTCTTTTATAATTCTTCTTACAAAGAATGTTACAAGATCTATAAACACTTTTTATGGGGCTCTATTCACAAAACTAAGTACGACTAAGCAGGAACTCCAGGATAACACTGGTGCAGAGTAAAACTGGGCTGAAAAAGGTGGCCTGCAAAGGGAAGAGGTAGGATCCAAATGTGGTGTTTGGCACTCCCTGAAAGCTGGCTAAAAGCAAAATATTGCAAATGGTATTACAACGCCAGATTTACCATCAACTGCAGCAAAAAGTTATCTGGCTCTTCCTCCAAATACAAGTCTTCCTCGTGGCCTAACTTGTAGTGTGTAAATACATACCGTGACCTCTCCTTGGCGGAAAAGTAAAAAATACCTCACAATGTCCCTTACGGTTAAATCAAATTGAGTATTTTGGGGTGGGGGAATGGGAGGGAGAGATATTCTTGTTCCAGGTTTAACCTTATCTCCACTATTGTTAGGAGAAAAATGCATCTCTCTCAGCAGATATCTGAACTATTTCTACTGAAACGAGTTTTATTGTAAAGCATTCTGGCAAGGACAGGCTGGTGAATAGGGGAAATCTAGGCTGAGCCAATGCTGCAGAATATTAATTTTGTCCTTAGACATGAAGGAAGAATCCCAAACTCAGTTTGTGGCCTTCTCCTTCAAAGTGTTCTTTGCTTATTTGGAGCAGCCTATTGAAGGAGTATAACTAGATTTTTTTTTTTTCTACTGCAGCCCAGTGCTAAGTAGTTACCTGCCGCAGCTTGCGCTGCTGTATGTTTAACTTGGGCATGTACAGTTTTGTCTCTTCTGGAGATATATTAATTTTTGTGAACAGTGCCCATAATCCTTTAGACAGAAAAATAAAAACTTTCAAAGAAATGTTTGGAAACGTCTCATAATTTCAAATGGATGCTTCATCTTAAAACAAGTATTTGCCATAACGTATGCAGTGGTGAACTATCAGTTACATATTTAGTACAGATAAAAAGTATGTACCATAGATCAACAGCCACCTTTAAGGCTAGAGCAGCACAAAGGTGTGTTTATGCAGTAAATATGAGGTAGCCTTTTGCTGTAAACAGAATAATAATTTTATTGTCACCTATGTAAACAAAGTGGGCTTGATGCTTTTGTGTTTTTATTCTTCCCCCTCCACCCCCCGTCCCCCATCCCTCCCCTCCTAGAAAAGCTAAGCACCAGTAACTCCGACTGGAAGTCAGTGGGAGCTGGGGCTGGCCCGCATCTCTGAAAACTCAGACCCTGTGAATGTAAAGACACAAATGCTCACATAAGCAACCAGTACAGAATACCACTTTATCATTTCACAGGAACTTATAATACAAAATGCTGAGATCTGATTATCAGAAATGTAGGTCTATGTCAACTCAGAGGTAGTTACTAATATCAGTACATAATACTTATATAGAGATAAAAAGGTCTAAGACTATTTGGTTTGTTCTGAGTAAGCAGGTCTGTAGACTATTCTGTAAAGAAAAAACGTTACATGGTATATTCCCTGAGCAAAGTTCTTTGTCCTGAGTATGTTATGTAATAGTGATAACATTCTAATATATAAAAATAAAACCTTAAGCTTTCAACAATAAGATAGGGTTTGGTATGTGCTCTTAGCAGTTCAGTCTGACTTTGGTGCGCACAGTGATCTCAAACAGCACCAATAAAAATCTGCATGTTGAAAATATTTCCTTATCTCAGCTCTGAACTTCTTACATATAAACAGGGAATGACCAGTTTTCAAATCCACAATTGCCTATTTCTATAAGGAACTTTGGTTTAAATTTTCAAAGTGACCTAAGTTTTGCATCTTTGCTGTTTAACCTGGTTTTTACACCGGCTAGAAGGTTAAGCAATGCCACTTCGATTTGTCTACATAATTTAAATAAGTTTACTATCCTCACGTAAGGCAAGGAAGTTCTTCTCTATAGATTATATCACATTCAATATCGTCAAAGGTAAGCTTTGCATTAGCATATTGAGAACTTCAGTATAAACCATCAAGATTCTCGCAAACACTGGCAAGGAATTCACGCAAAATAATTTTCTTGAAATTGTGCCCTTCACTGAGGTGTTTGATTACTACCTGTTTACTGAAGCAGCAGCAGCAGCAACAGTAAAAGTCTCACCTGACAGGACAAGTGGGAAGGGGAAGGCCATGTAATGAGCCAGCTGCACACCTGTTGTAACTATTGGCTGCAAAAGAGTTACCATGGGTAGGACTTTGGCTCGCTGTAGCCTTTCATGCAGGCTGTTTCTTTAGTTTGATTATCCGAGCTTAAACCTACCTGACTCTTTCAAGCTTTAACAGCCTGTGTTTATTGCCGATGTTAAGGATTATACAGGTTTCTCTAATTAACTTACACCCGCAATGGGATTTGTCAAAGTACGTTATCTTATGTATGACTTGGTAATTCAGAAGTTACAAATGGAAAGCGACTTCAAGTTTTGATAGGCTCCAACTCTATTAACCCTGAGCAAGGGCTGCAGCCCAGGGAGTCTCACTCTGAGGCCACCAATCTTTCTCCTCTTTAATGCAGAAGTGTGTGGTCCCAGTGCACTCTGGACCAAGGCTGGTCAGCAACAGTCTCCGGTTCACAAGAAGCAGATGATGCCCAGGACTTCTGGCAAATTTGCAGGTCCTTTCACTCAGGCTTGCCTGCAGCAGACACCTGTCCTTCTTGACTATACACATACTGTATCATCAGCAAGGAAGACTGGCTGAGCAACTGCAAGTATCCATCTACCTTTATTCTTAAGAAACTATTTATCCCAGGATCTCATTAGCTTTGCATTTTGTTTTCTTTAAAACCAAAACAGACAACAACAACAAAAATCCCTAGGGAGTTCTCTCTATGGCATTTCAACAGAAAACAAGGGGGAAGTCCCTTCAAATTGAGGGGCACTACTTGGGACCAAAAGAAGTTGCTGCTGCTGCTGCTGCTACTACTGCCACCAAGGTCCCCTAAACGTTCAGAGAATACAAAGGGTTAAACAGGATGGTATCCTGATACTGCTCAAAAGGGTCTGTTCGGTAACAACTTATACATTCTCCCCTACAAAACAGTCATCTAAATTACAGTTACAACCATATTAATTTAACAAAACATTTTGAGAAACCAGCATGGAAACTACACATTCATTGTCTTTTCTGGAGCTTCGAACTCCTCACCAACAAAGGATGGTGGCAATGAGAGCTGTGTTGAGTCATGACACTGCCCTGCATGGGCATGGGGAGGGGTTTTGCTACTTTGTGGAGATGAGAAAGAAAATAACTCAAATTGATGGCATGGGGGATGTCTTAGTATCTTTAGTACCATATGGCAGCTTTAAAATATGAAAGTATCCTTTGGTTCACAAGAGAAGTAACAGTCTTGATCTCAGTTCTGTGTGTGGTTTTTCAGGTTTGGTTTGTTTTTGAGTGAGATTTCTTGGGTTTTCTTGTTTGTTTTTTTTGAACACGTTTGGAAATAGGTTCTAGGAATGTGTTCAGGAACGTTTGTGGATACTGTGCCTATTGCTTCACAGTAATGTCTTGTGGGAGCTGGAGAGTGGACTGATGGAAAAAAAATTATATTTATAGATATGTACACATACACACACGCGCGTGCACACTCATACACACACATACAGAAGGTAAAACGTAATGCACCCTGCTCAAATGTATTTTGCTTGGAGTGATTTGTCTATTAAAGAAAAAAAATTCACAGTTCCTCAACAGTAGTTAAAATTCCAGGTCAGCTACTGATAATGAAATTATTTCCCCTGTACTTGCATGAGGTAGACATCCCAAGAGGATAAAGAAAATGGAAAGTTATGACAAACGCTTTAAGTTTTTTTCCTTTTCTGAACAGAAGGCCCCTTTCTGCTCGGTTCCTCGGGCGACGCAGACAACTTACTCGACGAAGCCTCCTGTGGTGACCTGCCTGAGCGCTCCGAGATCTCCAACCTGCCCTCCTGTGAGTATGATGGAGACGAGTAGCCGTGCGTTCCTCCCCCTTCTCTCGGGAAAGCAGAAGTGGAAGGCTGCGGTTCAGCTTCGTGTCTTCCCTGAGAACTAGTGGGCTGCTGCGAGACAGTTTTATGGGGGCAGTTAGCCACCATGTGCATGATGCTCTGACAGTAATGGCACTTCTTTGGCTGCGGAGGTAGACTACATTCTTTAGCGTGGTGGTCGAGGCCACCACAGTTGTAGCATCTAAAAACAAAGAGAGACAGCTAGTTATAAAATGCAGTGTTAAACAGTAAGATTTTCTACATCAGGTAAGCTCAGCATGAGCGTGCACAAGGTCTGATGGTGAAACAGTGGGGGCTTCTGCACTGATATCCCACTGCCACGGGCTGAGGTACATTTGAGTTTTGCTTTTTAAGTCACTTGGAAGGTGCCCCTTTGTCGCACCGGTTCCAAAAAACACCTTGTGCTTGGGGCCGGGAACCTTTTACCGGGAATCCCAGCCTGCCGGCTCAGCTCTCCCCACAGGGCCGCCGCCGGGGCGCGGCCGCCGCCTCCCGGGCAGGGCCCCGGCACTCGGCCCCACTAGAGGGCACCAGATATTCAAGCATTCCGCCGCCGCGAACACCTCTGTTTACCCAGGTATTTATAGCATTAAACGCCTGAGAGTACTAGTGTTTCAACGCCTGACAGGACGAACATCGCAAAGCGGGGCGAGGAGAGGAGGCGAGGCAGTCACCAGCACCGGCCTCCTCACCCTGAGGCGGCTTCACCCGGAGGTGGCTTCGCTCTGCGTGTGCCCATCGCCGGGTCAGGGCCATAAAGAAACGTGCAGAGAGGAGATATTCAGCCTTAGATGATGTAACCATGTCCTAATGGACACGCTGCTTTCAGCCAGGGAAACCCAAACGTGGAGGAGGGATGCGGTGCCCTGTCACTAGCCAGGCTCTCGCCCCCGGGCCCTGCACCTTGCCTCCTCCAGCTCAACCAAGGCACGGCGAGCAGGGGTGGGGGCCAAACTTTTACAATGCTTATGTTGCAGAGGGTTTGTAATGGCATTTACGGTTTCGATTCAAAAGAAAATAAATAAACACCCAGCAAGAGTCATAAAACAGGGTTGGTTTGTTTTCTCTCGAAATTCCCAAGCCACGTGCATGTGGTGGTGACCTGCCCAGGAGCAGACGGACACAGAGTGCCTCCCCCACGCTGCACAGGCAAGGCCTCCTCCCCAGTTCTCAAAAATGGCTAAAATCCACTAAATACTCTTCTATTGACCTTGTTAGGCAGGGGAGTCTTGAAGAAATCTCCAGCAATTCCTGACTGAATCCTCTCACTTTGTAACACACGCCAGGAACGCCAGTCCTTGGATTACATTATTCTAACACATGATACGAAGAAATAATTATACGCCTTTGGCATGGTGATCCGATGCCGGTCATGTTCACCATTGAGCTTTCTATTTTGGCTATTTTTCTATGGTTTCCATTTCTTTGTTTTATAAAACTTGCACTGAATGCATAGAAATTTAATTTATTATAATTTAACACGCTACTGGAGAGAACTAAACCAATAATGATGATTTTTATTGCTTGCCCTTAACCATCAACTAAATTAAAAAACAATTGCACAAGTACTCAGGCCTGGTGGAGTCAACTGAAGGATTACAAAATACTGTAACTAAACTAACTAGATGTACAAAATAGTGCAACATGTTCTGGCACGAGCCCACATCCAATTATTTTAAATTTTCAGATTCCTGGAAAGTAACAAGGCACTGTTTCAGCTAGCATTTAGTGGTCACTACTAGTCTGTACAAAACCAAGAAGTTTAGTCCATGCAAAGCTGTATGTACAGCTGGAGTCTCACCTACAGAATATACTTTACCTTCCAAAGAAATGCTATTAATAAAACTGGTGTAATTCTTAAAAAGACTGCAAAATTGCTGTTAACATTTGCAAATCCATTCCAAGAAACAATCCCCCCCAGCACCTCCCTCTTCATCTCTCTTCTTCACTATTAGCAAGATACTAACCATATCTTTATTTTAACAGACAAATGAAAAAACAGCATACGTTGCCCATGGCATGCTGTCATGTCCTACAAGACTGACCTATAATTTAGAGAAGTTAAATGATGAACAGAACTTCATTATCCTTTCAGAAAACATCATTGTAATTAAATTGTCCTATCTTCCCTAAAAATCAGTAAGAAACAAGAAACCAAACCCATTATACTGAACTCTGCACTTCTATGACAACTGCAATAACATATTTTAGGTGAACTGGTTCCATTTTTATGTCACCACTGCACAGAAGTTTTATGTGATTTTTCAGTGGAATTTGAAGGCTATGCTTACACTAGTCTTTCTGCATATACTATAAAATAACCCATGAAGAGACACAGAATATAAAGCTTCCCTTGAATCAAGCAGAAAATAACATGTACAAGCCCCATTGTCACTTAGTATTGATTTCCCTAGCAAGGACATACTAAATATGTTGTAAAATACAAACATCTTGATCTAAGACCAAAACATCAAGCTTTTTTCCCCTATAATTAAAAAAAAAAAAAGTTGTTTTAAGTTATGAAACAATATCCATCTGACTACTGTTTCCTAAATCATTGCAGATATTTTCAAATTAGTGACCCCCACTTAACAGTAGCATTCAGTCTTCTTAACTGGCATTCAGCTACGTTTCCCTGACAAGCTTTCTAAACACCTTCTGGATAAAATAATACGGAAGTAAAACTTGCAATTAGAAAAACAAAAGAACAGCAACAACAAAAATCCTTAAGTGTTTTACTTTACCCCTCTCTGATAAATACACCTAAGAATTCACAAATGTGGTATTTATTATAATTTAGGTTATATTAAAGAATGATGTTTATTATTATCTTCTTCATCGGTTTCTAGCAGTGTACTTGTTCCTGGGCTAAGTATAGTATAATACAGTATAACATGGGAGTGTGCAGACGTTCTGGAAATCGTGCATTTTATCTTAATTCAGAGTACAGAATTTTATAGCTGTGAATGTATTTGCACTTGCTTCCTTCCCTTAATATCACACGTATTTAAAGTGGTTTAAAAAAGAAAAAAGTTTGAAAATAGGTTAAAGGGCCTCAGTAGCAGGGTAGGCGGTAGCCATGGACAAATCAATTTAATCAGTCACTATGGTATGCACTGTGTTATCCAATTCAGTGAACCATTTCACCTCACCAATTGACCAAGAACCTGCTGTCAGGGCCCCTGCTTCCACTCAAGAGGCCTCCGTCACCTTTTGCATGTATATTTAGCAATACATCCTACTTGCAAACTATTGTAATTCCCTGCATTTATTCAAATCACTGCTAAAACGTCACCATAAAAGAAAAGTCTATCAGAAGCAGTTGTGATTAAACTATGATTTGGATTTTCAGGAATGTTTTTTGTTACCAACCAACTCAAGCATCTGGCTAAAGTGTCGCATTAGAATATATATGTGCCAGCCGGGGTGTGCCTGGACTTAAACAGGAGGGTGGTATTTATTCAGTTCTTTTAACTATTTATTCATTCCTTGTCAATCACTCTTACCAGGAGAACAGATCACACCCCGCTCCGAAATGCCTTCCCTCTCAAGGGATTTACACCAAAATGGAAATGGTCAGCTACCTCAGAGCTCACAAATGATACCACATGGCATCATCCACGCGCATTAAGATATGGTATTAACCCTTTTGTCCAAAATTCTTCAACTCTTGGCTCCTCTCTGCTGTATATACTTACATTACAACATAATGAAACCTAACAGCATATGATATGTGCACACGAGCTTATACATCCACATCTCTATATCCATAAATACATAGAACAATACACAAGCTGGCTCCTGCTAAGAAAATTAGCAAATTCTCATTTGAGTATGTTCTCAGAAACTCTAGATTAGTACAACCATAACACGTATTTCTTCACTTCAGAAGCACCATGGAAATAATGTATGTCAGCTTAAATGCAACATAAAAGTTTATACGTAAATTACACCATGAGATTAATAAACCACAGAAAGCCCTTAAAAGTGCAATTATAGTAGAAGTAACCCTTACAAAAAAGCAACAGCAAGAAGGGTTTGTTAAAATAGGCCTGTCTTTCTCACAGTAGGCTCCCATGATTTACTAGGTAGCTTCAGGCTCAAAAAATAATGCAACAGAGTAAATAAAGAGATGGCAATTATCCTAACGGGGAATCCTTTCTTCACTACAGCACTGACAGGAAGGTGAATCGGGGTGATTTTTTGATATAAGAAAGATGAACATTTTAATAAAGGAACACCTTGAGGAACTTGTCTAGCACTGTATTTCAATATTCTCAAGAAAACAATAACATTAATACCTACTAATGAAGAAAGAAGAGAACATATAGCAAGGTTAAAAAACACTTCTAAATTCTCCTTCACTATGGATTTGTGATTGCACAGAACTATACATATTAAAGGAAACATGAACAAGCAAAAAGTGTACAGATTCCAACATAAACTATGTTGTATTAATTGCAATAAGCTGATGACTGAAATTCATTAGAAGTACTCAATTTCACAACCAGATGCAAACGCAAAATAAAATATTCTCTAGTCTTCAGCTTTTTTCCTTGTCCCAGCAGTCAACTCCTACTTAGGAAGAACACCCTAGCCCTACCCCTTTTAAAATGACAATACCCCTGCCTTGCAAATACATTCGCCACAGTAACAGCTCAGCTGAGCTAAGCAGCAGGGAGGGTAAGCACAACTGCTTGCTTCTCCATGATGCTTTATAATATGATTTAGATCATAATCCAATACATATGACAAGTAGAGAATAATTTGTGTGGCTCCACACTATTATCTGTTGAGAGAAAAAGCTTTAAAATTACCCCGATGACTGACTTTTTCTTGGCGGGGGGGAAGGGGAGGGGTTAACACCTAACAGGAATAGCAATGGGAAGAAAACGGGTATAGTCAGAGGAAGACTAAAATAATTCACCAGGACATCCCCTACACCAACTCCCCTTTTGTTTTTCCTTTTTGAATGCTATCAGACAACAAAAAACTGCATCTTGGCTAACAATGCTCCATCTAGCAATGTTAATGCTTTGAAAAATGGCATGGTATTCTAACAGCATGTGCAAGTGAGATGTTTTTACAATACACTGAATGCCAACTAAGCAGTTAAAACATAAAGGAAATGTTTAAAATTGTACCTAAATGTGCTGCCTTTTTTAGTAATTACTTTCACAGCATACCTAAAGAAAGGCTGGTTCTTGCAGACAGAACATGCAGCAGATTGCTTGAACTACCCTATTTTGCTGTAAAGAGAGGTTAAACTATCCATGATCTAACAGAAATGTGGATCTTTTAGACAAAACTAAGATGTTTTACTCTTCAAGGGCTTCAGTGACTTGTCTTGAAAATCAGGCCGTGGGGCAGTGCAAGGGGACACCTCTCGCTGGTGGATGTGAACGCTTGGAAAAGCTCGGGTAGGCGTGTGCTTGCTCAGGCACCACCTGGGATGAGTGAGAAACACCTCCAACACCTCCGCAGGACTGAAAGAGTCTTCTGGACTGTCGAGGATCTGCTAAAATTGTCTTTGAGATAAATACAAGTATATTTTAATAGATGAGTTAAAC
The DNA here is from genome assembly GCF_000699145.1 of Aptenodytes forsteri. Taxonomy (NCBI): domain Eukaryota; kingdom Metazoa; phylum Chordata; class Aves; order Sphenisciformes; family Spheniscidae; genus Aptenodytes; species Aptenodytes forsteri. The sequence continues at coordinate 3,187,599 of NW_008794211.1, read as the reverse complement.
ATTCCAGTAACCAAATCCTGGATATCAAATCTGTCACAGCAGCACTCCAAAGACTGACAGGATCACGGGTGATTGCTGCTAAATGGGCACCTCTCGTATGTTACTGTATTATAAAAGGACTAATCACTTTTACTTAATACAGGTGTAATATGAAAATCCTTCTTGCTGAGAAGCCTACACTTAAAAGTGAAAAAACAGTTTGAATATTTTTTGAAACAGGGCATTACCCTTATGCCTTAAAACAGATAGCACGTGCAGACCTCATCCTTTTACAGTAAGAAATGCTGAAACTAAATACGAGGCTGCAGTCGCTGCAACTTAAAAACAGGCGGCAACTGTCTCTGGAAAATAAAGAAGTTTGGTCGGCTGCCAGGGCAACAAGCTGCAGGAGCAGCAGGAGCAGCAGCAGCGGCAGTGCATGGCAGGGGAGGAGCGGGAGGTGGTGGGGCGCCCCATGCACCCCGAGCAGCGGCCAGTGCCTGCCCGCAGCCCCGTGCCGGGCACCAGCTCCTCTGGCATTTCACTCCTTCCTCCACAGCTTTTACCGGGGGATTCCCTTGCAGGCATTATTTTGGGAGATTGCCCACCACCCCTCCCGAACCTTCTAAGCAGCATTAAATCCCAGGAGAAATAAAACCAGCCTGTGTTTTTAAAAAATCATGGGGCGCAGGAGGGAGCATTGCTGAGGTGCATGGCTGTGCTCCCTTGCTGCCGACTGTGCCCCGCAGCTGCACCCAGCAGGGAATTAACCCACAGAAACGTGGCCCAGCTTTTTTTTTTTTTTTAAGGATGAAAACCCACCGGTGAGTCAACGAGACATACACAAGATGCACCGAACATACATGCTCTGCCCGCGCCCTCCGAGAGGGAAATTGTTGGAATGTTTCTGCTTACATGCACATTGCTGGGTTTTATGTCATTTTGTTCATCAACCTTTAATTCTTAACCTGTAGCTGAATGCAGGAGAGAATACAGGCAACTTTGAAACCACTCCAATAAGGTACTAGTATTCAAAATACTGAATACTGAAATAATACTGAAAAAATCATTTAAGGTCAAGTGAAATCGTCTTGTTAAATAAACTAGAGAATGGAGCATTTAGCATCTTCAGAGCATTTATGGTGCGTCCAGCAAGCAGGGTCACACTAAGGCAGAAAAGTTCACTAGCAAACTCATTTATCAATCCATGGAAAAAAAAAAATCAGTTTGATTTTAAAACTGTAATTATTTTTAGTCAAGTATGTTGGAAAATGGCATATTATCAATTCAGAAAGCGGCACATCAGGGCCACATTTAGATTTGTGCTGATCCTGTGAGTATTTGCTACCCTGATCCCCTCGTTCACGCAAAACACTGTGCAGAGGCGACATGCTGGGAAAGTTAATTGCAGGCTGTTGTTCTTCAATAAAATTCAGTTTGAAAATTTCCTGTGTTTTACTAGCTTTTTGAGATTAACAGAAATATCATTTTCTAAAAAAAAGATAACCTCCTAAAGAAATAAAGATGAAATAAAATAAAAATGCTCATTTATCTATTTCTCCTCCGAATCCTGTAAGACATGATAATGTATCAGAGATTGGAGACTTTCAATTTCGTGAGAAAAACAAGGTCCCTCCATTTTTTTAAGCTTGCCTTCTTTCATCTTGCAGATAGCCCCAGCACTCTGACACAAACCCACTGTCTGCAAGGCTTCCAATAACACAGAGTCGAATATTGATGATGTTTACTCTTGTTACAAATAAATAAATAAAAATGCTCCGTTGTAAACTCATCAGATTGACTAGTTTTCTGTGGTTAGTTCTAAATCAATCTATTTTCCCCGGTGTATCGCAGAAGTAATATCAATAGGTTACGGTCTTTTGTTGCTTGGGTTTCCCCTCCCCCTCACCCCCCAACAAAGAAGCTGACAAACAACGTGGGGCATTTGCCTGATAAATCAGGCCTGTTAGGATACAATTTAGCTTAAGTTCATGAGGAAATGAATTTGTTTAAAATCTGCTAATATGATTTTACTGGAAAGTGGATTTTTTTTTTGGTGAACCAAGAACAACAATGAAATAGAAAGGTGGTTCAAAATGCACAAAATGCAGTCTTTCTGTCCACAAAAATGAAAAGGACTACATGGACGGCAGCTCTTAAAAAACAACCTCAACAATGTTGTTTCCATTCTTTCTTCCTTTCCATAAAACTTTCTCTCTGCTATCCACTCAGCCCTCTTTACAGGCATGGAGGAAAATTATTTTTCACATAATCACATAAAAATCCTTATGAAATGCATCCTCATGGAGGAATGCTTTGGATGTACTTTCATTTGTTACAACAAAAGGGTTTTCTTTATATTGAGAGTTAAGAACTCCTGAAATAACAATCTACAAAGTGAGGTCTTTTTTCCAAATAACATGAAAGATGGTTTTGCTCCAATAGTATCAATATAGTGTGGAAAGAATGTGTACATTTTAATGGCTTTAACCCATACAGATAAAGCAGATACAAGATCAGTGACAGTTTAAGTAAGTTATGTTTTAAACAGTCGTATATCACGCATATCAAACATGAAATGTTATACCGTGATTTCAAATAAGTCTACTACTGTTAATCTTTTTGCATTATGAAACCACACACACAAATATTCTCAACCACAAATTTCCCTTGTAACCCTGAATTTCTGTGGGAATAATAAAAAAAGGGATTTCAAATTAAAACAGTTCTGTATGCAGTACTTTTAAAAACAGTAAGTATTTTCCATAGTTCATGTTGGTGAAAGGCTGCCATACAGGTTTGCTCTGGGTACCGCTGCAATGTGTACCCACATTTGCAGCCTATTGCCAAAGTTAGCTGGGGTGCAGCGCTGGGCAGGCGTGGGGGTGGCCAGAACTAAGTAGACCTTGGCTGGTTGTGTTTGAAACCACCTCCACCACAGGGTGCGCCTGTTTACAGAAGCATAGTTCAGTAACACCAGAAGTCTTCACAGAGGTGGCTTGAGCCTCCTGGCCATATGGATAAGGATGCACGCTGCATAAAACCGGCTCAACTCTTTCTGGGTCAGTGAGGTGCTGTTCATGAGCTAAAAGGCATGCCTGACCTTATCTGCCTCTCAGCAGAGCCGGTTCCAGGGTTTCTACGTCCACTGATCAGCTAATCCACAGATGAGATAAAAGGGTAGTATGTAACTGGGAATTAGTTGTTAAAAATTGCCATTTCCCTTTTGTTCCTTATTTTGTCACTAATGTTAGCAGCAAATACAAGTAACATCAACTCCTCACAAAAGCAGCAAACGGCAAATAGCATCCTGGCCAGTAGGTTGGAGCACTGAAGCAAGTAGTGGTAGAGGAAGAGGAAGGCTGCTCTGGAAGTTCATAACCTATTCTTCTTCCCCAAATACCAGTTTAGGGTCATATGACTTTAGGTATCCCTTATAAATCGGTATCATGCATGAAGTTTCAGAAATATCTGGAGACAGGAGTACGGACTGACTTAGATACTAGCCTTCAAATGGATTCTCCTGCTACATTCACTGAATTAAATGACTTGCATGAATATAGGCTTCACAAGCGTTAAGGATTGCAGGATTTGACCAGCAACTCACATCTTCATTTCATTCTTCAGAAATAAAGGGACGGTTACTGTCTGACACACTTGCTATGAGGAGGTCATGCCAGCTATCTCTATAGGGGTTCCTTCCAGAGCTCATGGAATCGACAGAGTAAGTCGTGTCACATGAAATACATGCAAGGCTTCCTTTCCCAACTGTGTAACAAAAGGACATCAAACATGGTGGTTGGTTTTCCTTGAAATGGCACCTGTAAGTTCACATGTTCAATACCTGCAAGAAGAATTAAGCCATTCAGATGCTCTATAGCCACATTTTACTGGTAAGGGAAATCTGTATCACTCTGAAGCACTGACTGAGAAAGAAAGCAGTCAGTTCCTAATTCACTTTTCCAAACTTGCACCTTAAGATGTCTAAAATGGAATAGCTCCATATATTGACATTATTACTAAATAGTTGTTCAGCATTTTCTATAACACATTTTTAAAAGGCTTTCAGCATCTTAAAGAAAAAAAAAATTTTGAAACTTTTCACATCAAAATGCAGACGCAACAGTAAAGCATGAAAGAGGATTTCAGCTGCAACAGGATTAAGCCTCATATATTAAAGCTTTTAATTCCCACCTGAGGCAGGTATTTCTGTTGTCCCACACTGCCTGATCCCTGACAATTAAAAGTGAAATAATGCCATTTTCTACTATTCCACCCTATCTCACCACCAGATTTATCTTCGTTATTAATTCTCTCTAAGATTGTGTACGCAAAAATAACACACACATTCGTGTACATAAAAACAACATTGTTAATTCAAAATCTGGTGTTTCCTTTTTCTTAGTTTGGCCTCAGGACAGCAAATCTCATGCACAGGTTTGAATTTAATACTTCTTTCTCTGAATTCTGTTAATTCTGCGTACAGTTAAAAATAACGAATAACTGAAAGCATTTCACTATATGTGGTAAACTAGATCGCCTTATCCCTCTTGGTTGTGATTACGTAGATTAAGTGATATCACTCCAGTAAAATGATAACAATGAGGCTAATAAAACTTTTTTAAAAGACTGCATCTTCCCAGAAAGAGAGCAACTTAATTCTGCTCTCAGTCACATGGATGTAAATCCAGAGCGATTTTGATGACTTCACTGAGCTTATTCTCCGTTAATTTTAATAGTGTAACCGAGAAAAGATTTTCCAACTGTGTATGAATGCTGAAAAGTCACATTGCAGTAGTCAAGGCTGGTTGCAGAGGTCAGGCTAATACAACCTGCAAGGCAACGCAGCAATGCAGGCTGAAGCCCCTCAGTTCCACCTGTAAATCTGTGTTTGCTGGTTGATGTAACACTTGAAAGCATAACGCAGCACAAATCGCAAAGTTGAAAAAAGAAAACCAAAGAATTATAGCCAAGGTAGAGAAGTGGTGTGTTTGATTCTTCTGCCCGTTTATGCTCAGCCTTTCAGGTTAAGAAAGAATGAATGAACGATTTCAAAAGTAAGGATGTTTATAGGCCAAGGATCAATTTTCCTGGCATGACTGATGAACTCTGCATCGGGAGATTTAGATAAAACAGGAACCCTAGACTTAAATAAAATGTTTGAAAGCAAAGAACAATTCAGATAAGGGCACCCCAATCGTGATCAATGCAAGGAGACAGCAGATTACAAGTCAGACACTGAGTGCACCGGCCAAAGAAAAACGCAATGGATATGCTCATCGAGCACAGCACAACCAGCTGTTGTAGTTTTGATCAGAAATTCATACCCAAGCCACAACTTCAACTATGGAAGCCCTGAATTTACAATTTTGAAAGCAGTCACAAACCAGAAGAGTGATTAATGCCAGCATTGTGTCTGTGCCTTAACAATTCATCCATACTCTAAACCAACCAACCTTCCAGTTATCCAGTAGCACTCACTGTGCAAGGCAGGAAAACTGTATGTTAAGACTGGAAGCACATGGAGGCAGAAAGGGCCACACATTTTTAATGCAAGCCCTGAAGTTGCTAGTGATGAATCAGATGAATCAGACCTCTGGCTGGGGTGGAAGAAGGCACGTATGTCTCTGCAGCCACTTATGCGAAGTGTGCACAGGCCAGCAAGGTACTGAACTTCTGTAGGGGGGAATGGTTATGAGTTCTTCCATTTTGGAGGGCAAATCCCGACTTCTGGCAAAACAAAGGATTACTCAGTTATGCTGGTAGCCTGTCTGCTCTCCTCCAATCCCAGGCTCTGGGGGCAGGTTAGAAGACATGGAAAGGTGACTGGGACATACTGCAGTGGCTACGAATGGAACATATAACATGCCAAATCCATAGGAATCCATAGGATTTCATTAGCGCTGACTGAAACCCAGTTTCTTTGTGTTTTAGTGATTATTGGCCATACCGCTACAAGGTTATGGAGACTATTCATTGAGCAGTTGCATTATTCCAGTGATAGATCTTCCGCAGAAAAAATTGAGAGTATCCTTCTCCCTCAAGACCTTAAAATAAGGCAGCTGAACCAGCTGGGGCAGTGGATTTGAACTCACAGCTAGACAGAGAACTGGATCTATTTTTTTTTGCATTCTGGATAAATGCCCATCACTTGGTAGAAGGAGCAGGGAGTTTGCCAGCAGGCAGAGCGAGGGAGCCCAGCTGCTCAGCACCAGGCTGGAGCAGGACCCCTACCCCCAGCCAGCATCCTCCATTTGTGTGAACCCTTCCTCCTCACAGCTACTCAAGGGGTGGCATACAGATGCCACAACTCTCAATCTGTGCAATAACAAATTGTATCGGGTGACAGTGTTAGGTATCTGTATTACTGCACCATAGTAAAAACCGCAACACCAGTCTTAGGAGCTGCCATAGGCTTGGTAGTTGAACTCTTCACCCTGTACTGCCCATAGCCTCCATCGCTGCCTGCCCTCTTCAGGCACAGTCTCCCCCCACACCTCGTGGTGCTGCTTCCACCACTGGGTGTAATCCTCCTGGAAGTGGTCAGTGACCCCTGTTCCCCAGAGAGTGAAGATGAGAAACCCCTGTCTCTTACCGACAATCTACTAATCCTTCTTCAAAAGGCTGAACAACAACCATCTGGAGATCACAGCAACCTCCTCACGGAGGGAAGACTTGCATCCAAATATGTCTTTTGCACGGAGCGAGGTATGTGGTGAACCCTCGGGGACCTTTTGTGTACGGTTAAAGTGTGCTCGCTGGCTTGGGCCATACAGGTGAAGGGAAGGGCTCAGGAGTCAACCTGACAATTTTGTGGGGCTCAGCTGTAAGCTAGAGCACTGAGTTGCTGGCTGATCAGTAGAAACTCCAACCGATACAAGACACAGACAGTAAATTTGGGTTTTGAGGCTCTTGGCAGCACCCAAACATTAAATCCAGGAACCCAACACCTTCTGTGGGGTTGAAAATAATAATACCTGGAAAGTTTTAGCCATAGAAGACAAGGGACCAGACCTTTAAAAGTCTGACACTTCCTACACTATTCCTGGATACTTCCAGGAACAAACCCATTGTTTATTAAACCAGCCTCACTCTTGAAAACCTGGAAGGCCAGAAAGCCTGGCTCCTAAATCAAGATCCCTTTGGCCCTCCTCCTTACAAACCTTCCAATTCTAAATATCCAAAGTACCTGGAAATACCCAATTCCAAGTAAACACAGAGTGGAGGGAGACTGTGTCCCCCACCCAGGACTGTGGACCTCAAGCACAACCCACAAATTTCCCTCATGAAAAGTCTCATCCTTCCCAGGCTCAGAAGTTGGTGAAGGAGAGTGTGGCATCAGCTTCTTTCTCTGTCACAGAGAGCTGTGTGACCTTGTCGTGTATAAGCAAATGTTTACAGGTATTTAAATGCTTAAGTCCCACTGACTTCAGAGGCAAGCAAGATGCTCATAGCTTTGAGGATCTGAGTCTGTGCCCCTCGGGATTATATCTGGTAAAGCAAGGGAAAAAAAAGTTATGGTACAACAGCATACAACCATACGGTGATCAGGCCACAAATCAATTGGCATTCACTGAACTAGAGCAGGAATGAAGCACATCCAAGACAATGCATAAAATACCTGATTTTGAAATTGTCATCTTTGTTAATAGCTATTTCACTACTGTCCAACTATTGGGATGAAAGTCATAGACAAGTTGTGAAAAGTCATTTCACTTATGTCTACAATCCAAACATTACATGGAAAATGAGGGCTATCAAGAGCTTAACTGGACTTTGCACAAATGCAGAAAAACCCTCCACGCATCTTTTTCATTCCCTGTTGGCAGGAAGCACAAAAATGAGAATCAGATGCGGAAAACACACACTTTCTACACAGTGCAAAAGCCTGAACCAGGATGTCTTCAACAAACTACTGTGCTTAGCTTTCATCCCAGTTTCCCACAAAGCTTTGCACAGCACGTGCCACCGCTGCTTGCTGTCTTGGCATTATCAGCAACAGCTCCTGGGGTGCCCTTCTGTTTTCACACTCCGTACTGTGAAACAAGCCAGCAACAGTATGCTGTGCCAGGCAGGACACAGGGAACTGCCAGGGATCCTGCTCGAGTGCTGCATCCCATCCAGAACTGTAAGCAGTGACCAGGACTCCAGCTCAACTACTTTGCATTTCATTCATAGCTCTTCTTTGGTGATGTGAAAATACGTGGAAGATAATCATCCAGTAAACAGCCCCCTTTTCAAGAATACTTCCAAAGACATATGATCTGCTTTCAAAAACTCCTGAGGATGATCCATGCAGTAACTAAAACTGCTAGCCAATTCTCAACAGCAAAAGTTTTCAGTTAATTCATCTACTTTTTTCAGTTTGTAGTGTTTGTTTAGCTTGGTTCACATCACATCTCCAGTTTCGAGGTAAAATCATAAACCATTGCATTGGCACAACTGTGGGTGTGATAAACACTGGCAGGAGGTGGGAGGGAGTAGATTTAAGCAGTGAGACTCCCATCGTTCCCAAAGGCTCTTGCCAGAGGAACTGCAATGTGAAACTGCACCCTGTGTCTGGGACTTACCCCTGGTCACAGCACACGCACGGCCTTTACACAAATCTATACTGGATTTCTACCTGGGTTCATGAATATGTCAATCATAATATTTCACTTATTTAATCTGCACCAGTAGGAGTGTGTATGTGAAAGATGGATGAAAGAATCATGCATTGGAAGTCCAGGCACAAGATGCAGATGTTGAGCTTAGTTTTGTAAACAGGGTGGCTGTGGCTGAATTCCCTTTCAGTTAGAGACAATGAGCTGGAAAAGAACTTAATTGACAAAAAAGTAGCCGATTTGGCTGCAAAGTGTGCTTTGAGTTAAATACACGCTAAATGCAGCACACAGAGATGCATATTTTCCCTCCTCTAAGTAAATATGGTTTTATACCATTCTTTTACATACTCCCCATAAAATCAACCATCCCTGTTTCAGGTTAACTAATCTTTTTTTTTGTGAACTCTCCCTCTACTCACACCTAGCATAGCTGGGGCACTTCCCACCTTATGCACATGCAAGTGCTACTTCCAGCTGGACAATTTCCCTTCTACCTCCTTCACAGGTTCTGCCTTGCTGCATTATTTGTTCTTCATTTCCCTTCCACTGCAATGCTTGGTGTGGAAGCATTGCATCTGTCGGGACTCAGCAAGAATAGGTCTCTGACTATTTTCTTTCTGATACTATTGTAAAGACAGGGCGCGAGCCAAAAGCTGCTGCTCACGGACAGAGAGCAGTCTGGTAGCTAAAAAGGAAGAAGAGAAGGGATTGTCAATGGTTTGTGATCATGAGATGACTTCTCGGCTCCATTTACTTTGCCTGCAGTTACCTGAAATGCAGCGGGCAGGAAGCCTTTGAGAGGAGCTTGGCAACTTTGACATGCCCGTCAAATGGCATCTTACAATAATCATGGCTATGATTACAGGACTGCTGCATACAGTCAGAAACGAAAGTGTCATGTTTAAGGATATTCCTGTCTTTGTAAGAGATATGAAAGGGCAGCACAGAGGGGCCATGAGGGTAGGTCAGAGAGTTGGACAACAGAGGAGGAAGAGGGACAAACAAGCACAGGGCCATCCACACCAACCCCTCTATTAATGCCACGTAACAGAGGCCATCATGAGTGACAGTGGCTCGCCTGCTGGCAAAGCTTGGAAGGCGCAAAGCAACTGCAGGGCTGTTCAACGCTGGCGGGGCTGAAGCCAACCTTTCAGCAGCATGCTCGAGAGGAAGCATGCCCTGTCACAGCAGTACCGCACAGCTCACAAAGGAGGAAGTGCAGCGCGGTGGGCTGCTTGCTTGGGGCCTTCCTATGTGAGACTACCGATGTCGCTAGGATAACTTAGTCAACAACATCTGCTGATTTTATGGTACACAAGTTTAATTGTTTAACTTCAGGAGGAGTATGAAGTTCTGCTCTGTTACTGAACTCATGATTTGGGGTCGAAGGCAGACGAGATGGCTAGGTTTCTTATATTTGTTGTTCAGTGCAACACTTGCCCTGCTCTGTGGATTGCCTTGAGCACCTCTGCAGCCACAATGGATGTATTCTCTCTCTAGAAATTACCTTAGATCTTTACCACAGAGTTAACTGCTCAAGTGCTTGTCTTGCAGAACATAAAACAGCTTCACAATTGAATTATCAACTTTGATATTCATTCAACAACAAAAGAATTTTTATTCAAGAATGGGACAGCCTACAGGACAGCTGGGTTCCCTTGAAGAATCTCAAAGCCAGGACAAAGAGCATGATTTCTGCAAAATGCCATGATATTTCCAATGCTTTACTACACTCAATGGCATAGAAATTAACAGGCCAACATACCTGTTCATGTACTACTAGCTCTCTACAACTAAAATTTTTTAAAGGTTGTTATTTGCCATGGTTAACTGTGCTATTAGCTAAGTATTTTGGTGGCTCTGAAAGCAGAATGCTTTACAACAGAATACATTTCCGTGTATCAATATGCCTTTTAGCTTAGAAGTGGATTGGATTTTTCTGGTTACCATACCAGAAATGCTGGTGGTAACATTTCTCAGGCCTCCAATAGTTTTTGCTCTTAGCTGAATCCAGCCACTTTAATGTCCTTAAAGTATTTTGAGTAAACAGTATTTTACTGTAATTCTAATTTGTTGACAGGAAATTTTTTTTTGGTAAATGGTTTAGCCAAAAAAATCTGCATTTTCCAAATAGTACTTACAAATTATCTAAATGCTACTACTCTGTATCTTTCAAAGAGCATCAATACCAAATGCGTTTACCACACATGTTAGGAGACCCTTGCCACGTGCGTTTAGAGTGGTGCTCCCTCCGGTCCAGCTCCAAAGTTAAAGCATCTGAAGTGTAAATTGCGTGTGACACAGCCAAGGAAACCCACTTTACTTTAACCTTGTTAATGGCGAGCCAGATGGAACCGCTGAGGCCACCCATTGTTCGGGTTTGCATTTTTGTGTAATACCATGGTGTAGGTCCATAGGGCCTCATGAATTCCCCTCCTCTGAATATATACTGTGCTGTTAAAGGCACTGAAAGGATCAAGCTCTGCTCTGAGAGCAGCTGGCTTTGTATTTTTTTAATGGTTGTTAGCAGCAGCAGCAGGTCCATTCTACTCCCCCATTCTCCCCCTGCCCTTCTTAAAATCCTGATCTGTTGGTTCTCGAGTGAAACCAAACCCTAACTCTGTCCTATGCAGCACATCATACATTACCTCAGGTTCATTCCCCCAAATATTCATCAAAAAGTCCCAGATTCTCCCTCCCTTGCAGCCTCAGACCCTGCCCCAGAGGTTCTTAATCACATGAATAATCATCACCGACTTCATCAACAGTCAGGTCGTTAATTCCTTTCCTACCAAACCCAGGCTACCTGTGCCTGCATAATTTTCGTTACTGATCATTGCCTTCTGAAAATTTGGTCAAATTTTCCTGTCTTGACCTCTTTTGTGCCTTTAAGATGAAAATGGAAGCAAGAGGAGTTTTGAGTAAAGATAGCCCACAGCAGACTTCTCAGTCTGAGAAATAAGGGGAAGCTTGCGAATTGTTACATGCCAAGACACATCTGTACAGTGCTCGTGATGTAGAGGATAACATCTCACAATGCCTGCGCCGTGATGCAGCAACATCAGACGTTTGCTGATGAAAAGCTGCAACACACGATGTAACAGAGGTAGCGAAAAACCCACAAGACTACTTGTGGCTGCCTAGCAGGTTTCCAGCTGCCGTGTGAGATATCATAAGGTTGGGAGAGGGGAGTACTGTTCTCCCTGTTTACTCCAGCTGTGGTGCATGCTGTTCTGAATGGGATGAGAAAAGTATGAAGCCATCCCTCCAGACCTTCCTCCCCAATGGGCCTGCCATCAGAAAAGCAAACTGCACCTCACCAAAAGGAGACTGCAGCCAGAAATGACTGAATTGTACCACCAAGCACCAAATAATGTGTCTGCCTCTTTGCGAGAGGACTTCAACATACTGGCTCCTGAAGACAATGCAGTTAGCATAACCTGCAAATGATATTAGAGGGATGCTGCAAACAGTTATCTGTTGTTACCGAAACTACACAGAGGCTTTTGCAACACTGGGGCTGATCAGTTTATTAAAAGGACTGAGAAACCATAATCAATACTTTAGAGCAAACTCCCTGACCTGTTCAAAGAGACTTGCTTTTGCACTACACTGGCAGAATAAGGAAGGAAATCCCCCTAGCCAGATCCTCAGGTCAGTGCCTCATCTGGTGTAGGAGACACACTGCTCATTGAAATATTTTCCTGCCGTTCCCAGCTGCCCTATGTGCCTTTGGGAAGAGGAGCCAGGGGCCACCTGAAGCTCAGCAGCGCTGAGCCTGCTGTGGCATGAACCAGAGTAGGGAATCAAGGACCTGATCGTTTCTCTTCTTTTCTTTCCCCAAGCTGCTCTAGACACCGTTAGGAAGAGCAGCTTCCCCTTTCCTACATGCTCCCCAAAAGCAGAAAAATGGCAGCCAAACTCCTCCTTGGGGTTCCTATAACCTGACATAAAAGCTCAGGGGCAACCATAGCTGGCTGCCAAAGGGGAAGACCAATGAACTGGGGAAACACAGGAAAGACACACCGGCAGCAAAGGCAGGACATGGTAACCTCTACTTTCTCCCCACAGAAAGAAGATCAGTTTAAATCCTGTCCTTCACCCCTTTATCTTCTACATAAATAGCAGGGTGCAACTTAGGAAAGTTATTTTTAACTTGAATATTTCTTTAACATGGTTGTCCTTAAAGGCTGCTTAGATGCTATGAGGTGGCTCAGTTGGATACACTGCACAAGGCACGGCAGTTTTATACTATGTTAAAAACATTTCTAATTCCAAATCATAAATTACAGGGGAGCACAGGAGGTTCAAAAACAAGCGAAGCTCTTGAGGTCAGTGAACTATTTTTTACCCATTTCAGAATTCATGTGGTAAACCTTATTTTAACTGATAATTTTCTCTTGCACACTGTAACAGATCCTTTTTGAAGGCCAGATTACATTAGTACATTTCCATTGTCTAAGAAAGTAATCTAGTTAACAAAATACAAATGCTAGGTAAGGTATGATAGTAAAGGTAAGGCACGATTTGCAACTGATAAACTAACATTGCACTTCACCCACTTTTTCTAATTTTTCCAGTCTTCTCTATTAGTAGGATGCAAGGCTGCCATATATATTTTGAGATCGGACTGGCTTGACTGCCGTTGCCTGCAGTTTTTATGTCTTTCTTTCATGAGCACGCTTTAGCCCTAAGTCCATAAAGAAAAAGCTGTTAATAACCCTGGACTGATGTGACGCTTGCTACTTCAGCACCCTAGGATGGAGATTATACGCCCCCCTTGATTTCAGCGTGCTAAGCTTCCTTGAAGCTTTGTTTCTTTCAGAGGCAGCTGTCTGCATTTCCATACCTTACCCTGCCTCTTGCCACCAGAGTTAAAATCACATGTGTATCAGTTAGAAAAAACAGCTGCAAAATTATTTTTCCTATGAAGTCTTGTAGAGTGAATTAGTTCAGCTGGTAACTTTCCTCTGATGATGATGACAACAAGAAAACCTTAAGTTGTCTTATAGAAAGGGGAGTCATCACTAAATCAGGACTTCAGTTGCCAATATCACACTTTTTGTACAAAAGGAACTCTGAATAACATTAGTATCACTGTAGAGCTTTATCATAAATTATTTTTTAAAAATGAACCAGTTTTTTTTGTTTGTTTTGGTGTTTTTTTCTTTTTTTCTTTTTTTTTTTTTTTTTTTTTTTTTTAAGGTACTTGTTTCACTTTCCTGGTAACTGAGAGTAATTGAAAGATTTGCAATAAAACTAGTTTGCTATCTCAACATAGCAAATTAGCATTTTATAACAAACTTGATCAGTATTTATGACTGCTTTGAAAACTCACTGATTCTTAGCAAAGACTAGGAAAATATGCATGTCTGGAAATATCATGGAATATACACTTTCCTTTTTTGGAAGCCTGGAAAACATAACATTGAATGGATTATATACTGAGTTTCAAAAAGGTTACTGACACTTACGTGTACTTTTCAGCATTACAGTACTACTAGCTTTAAGTGCTGATTTTATATAATCCTTTCTTTCCATTCAGTGAGAAAATTTCTTTTGAAGAACTGTCATTAAGAAACCTGAAACATTAACTTCTTGTGTATTACACACAAACACTCTATAATTGATGCATATAGTAAAATTAAATGGAAAGAATATGGCTCCTGCTACTGTGTGTGAAATTTATATTATTTTCTTTCTTGTCACAAAGAAGGCAGGTTATCATTTCAGTACATTTAAGTTCCGAAGTACAACTCAAACTGTAACACACTTAAGATAATATGATCGATGTGAAATAGCAAAACACTACAACAGGAAATGCTAGTTTTCTCCAATTGTCTTCACATCATTCACAGCAGTTCAAACTAATGCAACAGAAGCAGAAAAAAAATTAAACAAATTGCTTAGAGGAAGCTGGCGGGGAAGGAAGAGCTGTGATTACACCACACGCTGCACTCCTCCCAAGCCTACCGCTTACATTTTGCAAGTTTTGAGCAGCTGCTGAAAGGCAGGAAGGGAACTGAGAAATGACCACTGCCTATGCGCTGCTCTGCCATACTATGAACGCCAGACTAGAAGTTAACAGTGAATTAAGCCTGATCACTGCAGCTTTTAAAGGTTGCTCTTCAGCTCCACAGGGATGTCAGGCACAGAGCTGAGGAATGCTGCTCACCTTCCCAGTCAGTTGCTGACTTCCTGGTACAGTACAGTTTAATAGAAAAGTTAATGGTGTGGTGGCACCAAAGCATCTAAAATAGGTAGTATTTTGCTTTTCTCATCCTGTTTTCTTTCCCAGGCCAGGAAAATCACAAGCTGCAACCCTGCTAAAAGCACAGACCATCGTTCTTGTGGGGAACTGTTGTGCAGTGAGATCTGGTACTTCAGATCTGCGTGGCAGTCCGACAGGGGAAGCTTGAATATAGAAAAGGCCTTGCCTGGGATGCTCCCCAAACCCTCTGCCAGGTCTTGCTGATGCCTATTTACACTTCTGGCCTTTTGGAGGCCAAACCCAACTCCCTGCTGGGTTTTGTGCTCCTGACGCTTTCCTCCAGTGAACCCCGACGGCTCTTAAATCACCACCTGTCACCAATGAGGGCAGACCTTGCATCGCTGCTACTACAGGGACTGCAAAGCCACCACCATGTTGCGGGGAAGGTCTCTGCCATGCCAAGCATAGAGCACAACACGTTTCATGCAGAGCTGCCCGTAGGGTTTCATAATCCAGATCAACCCACCAAAAGCAGAGCTGTTACCAAGAGGCATCCTCTGCTCTGCCACCACTCTGTTTGCTCCTTGGTACCTTTTTTTTTTTTCAAGATTAGTTTCTCTCAGTTACTCTCTCTGAACTGGCTCTCTGCAGGATTAGATCAGCACCAGTGACGCTGTGGGGAGAGGACCACAACGCTGGCTGAGGGTGCAGGGAGGCCATGGCAGCTGGCCGGCCCCCTGTAATGTGAAACTGCATCCTGGCAGAGATCTGGCTTACAGAGCCAGGGGCAGCATCCATTTCTTTTCAAGTCACGGTTCCCCTACAGGAAAAAATAACGAATTCAATCTGTTAATGCTGTCCAGTACCTGAGAGATTCCCGTTTCTTCAGCTTGTACAGCACAGTGCAGAAAAATCAACAACAACAACAACAAAAACATCTCGTATGCTTTATACTTAATACTAGTGCAGTATCGCTTTCTGAAATTTACAGTATTTTCAACTTAATAGTGCCTCTCTAGCAAGGAAAAACACCCTGAAAGCTGTCATTTGTCAGCCACACACACAAAAAAAATTCAGTTGCATTGTGAAGCACAGCTGTCTGAGTCTTTGGGCTGAAGAGTTTTGGGGTGATTGTTGGGGAGAGCTTTGGCAAGCCTGGACCAGATGTACTTGAACACTAGCTCTGTGTCCCCAGGGGATGTCAGCGTGTGACGAGGCAGAGTCCCAAGACCTGGCTATGTATTAATGGACACAGGCATGAGATACAGAACCAGCCGCTACAAGTTTATGCTCTTGATATTCAACATATATGATTTACAAGCACATACAAAGGAAAAAAATTATCTCAGGATGTTCAATGCCTACACTGACAATAACCTAAATGTACACATTTACTGCACGTTTAAGAACACCATTATTGATGCAAGAAAGTTTAAGTTAACCCCCATATCTGAAGGAACCTGTCTTGAATCCCCCCTGAGAAAGGGTATAGCCTGGGGTTGGGCCAAGGCCATCTCTATACCTTCCCCATCTCCATCTTTCTTCCAGAGAGGCTCTTCTCCTCTGCAGAAAGAGACTGCGGCATGTGCAGAATTAAGTTATTGGCACGCTCTGCCAAACAGGTCTCTAGGGCTGGATCTATTACAGCATCCTCAGGAGAACTCTCCTGGCCACGATGCTTGACTGTTTCAGCAGTCTCAGCCCGTGGGTGCGTTTGGCAGTGTCACAAGCGCTGCCTGTCTAAAATACCAAGAGGGGAATTTTACAAGCGCCTGCCTTTTTACAGCGAGCACCGTGCAGCCCATCCTCTCCCAGGAGGGGCCGCCCTGCAATACCTGAGCCTGCTCATCCACATCCCACACAGCAGCAGCAGAACCCCTACCTTCAGGCCACACACTTGGCCTCCTTCCTCAAATAGTCTGTGCACAGCCAGGAAAACTAGCCCTCCCACTCCCCAAGGCTACACACCAGCCACAGCACACCTCCAGGGAGCCTGGCACTTGGCGCCAAGCCATTCCCTCACCAGACTTTAGCGCACCACAGCTGTGGCACACGTCTTCATTTGCACTGGCTTTCACAGATAATGCACACCCCACACACAGGCACACAGAGTACCTGGGGCCCCTGAGCAGCTACAACGGGGTGAGCACCCAGCCTGCCCCAGCAGAGAGCTGTATCCCAGATGGGGAGAGCCCTGGCCAGTCATGCACCCTGGATTGCAAGTGCAAAGCACATAGCTACGACCTGTGCTGTTCTCTGTCTCTTTGTCAGCTTGTGGCTGACCCACGTTTGGCACTCTGCTTCCTCTGAATCATGTGAAATATGCACGTTAAAGAAGCTTCTCTAACTATTCCTCAGCTTTTCTGGGGGGAAAATAGGGGCAAAAGGAAGGTGAGCACTACAGCCTGCCTGATTCGGGGCAGAAGTATACTGAAGACCTGTCTACAGGCACTGGGAAGTCATCAGTCCACAGAAAGCATCAGGTCGGAAGCAGCCCTGCCTCTGTCTGCCGTGGAGAGGCGAGCACTGTCCACCCACCATTTCTCTTTAATGCAGTCAGCCCCAGTCCCACAAAGTACCTAGTTCATATCCAGCAATCCCTTTTACCACATTTCCTCCCCATCTCCAGTTCTTCACACTCCCACCTTCATTTCCATCCTGATTCTGCTCCTAATCATCACATTAGCTTTTACATACTGATATGCATGAACCATTTCAGAGGTCACAGCTGGCTACTTCAAGGAAATGAGGATTTTTAAACTGAAAAACTTGAACTATTGTTAAAAAAAAAAAAAAAAAGGCACTGCTTTATTAAACAGATTTGTTTCAAGTCTTTACACATAAACCTGCCTCTGTGGAATCTTTTATTTTCAGTTTAACTAAATGAGAGTCTGCTTTAAGAAAACAATTCCAAGTTAAATGAAAATGGATTTATATGCCACACACAAACTGTAGTCCTCTACAGTGTAACAAAATATGCAAGCTTAAGCAAATTTACCACCTGCTACCATAGAAGGGGAACATGGTGGTATCCTGTTCCCAACACAGCATCTCATTATAGCAGCCGGATGTTTCCACTACAGTGATTAGTGCGCGTACAGTGTCACGATTAATTTCCAGTACTAACACCACCTTACAATTCATATACTTCTTCACTTACAGTCTCAACCATAATCTGTAATTCAAGAATTTTTTGCAGGTTTGTGAAAACTCTCAACTGACCTTCTTACATGGGCAAGACCATAGATGCAAAAAGCACATGTCGTGACATCGTTACTTCTGTTGTTACCTGGTCAAATGAGAGCAAGCTAACGCAGCTATATTGGTATAGCTTCATTTTGTCTAATACCTCATACTGTAAAAGGGGAATAATGTAAAACAATGCACTCTAGGATGCACCAGCAGAGAGAACCGGGAGAAAGGAGCACACGCTGTGGCCATGCTGACTACACAAGGCGTAGACTGGGAACTGTCGGCTGGTTAGAGGAAGATGTCCTACTAATGCAACACATGCAGCATCTTTTAGAAGCAGCCACTCATGGAGAGTCTTAGCTACCAGCGACTGTAATAAACTAAACTGGGTTACAAAGCCAGGATTCACTACGTTCCACAGCATCACTTTATTAAATGACTACCTGTACCAAGCTCACCTGGTAGAAGTTTGGAATACAAAGGGAGTATCACTGTCAGCATAAGGAAGAAGCACTAATCAGTTCCTGTCAGCTTTACCTTGCAACTATAAAAATAACTTTTTATTTTTAATCGATGAGGTCATCAACATGTACCTCTCATTCTGAACAGATCTTTTATTAAGTCATCTTCCTTTTGATACCCACTTTCTTCAATGCAGCTGACGCAACCTTTCATACATCTATTGTGTATACATTTATGCGTACACAACATGTATACAACAGATTTAATAAATTTTTTTGGGGCTCTTCACAATTAAAGTCAATCTTCTATAAAATGCACCTTAACATTACATTAGTGTAAAGACTATTATTATTCTGCCAAATTCAAAAGCTTTCAAATTTGACTCATTCATATTTTATGCAAGAATTAAGCAAGAAATGTGGGTCATTAAGAAAAATTAGATATAACAGCTTAGATACATTACGATACATTATGATACATTTTTAAAGATTTTATGGATAGCTATCATCTGAAGTATCTCATAGACATTCATGTTCACCTGGCAGTTGGGAACTATAACCACTACTTACAAAGAAAACCAACATGCTGCTTTGCTGGCTTCTCATTCAAATTAGCAGCTAGAAACAGAGGAGGAACACAAAAACCAATAGTCCCTTCAATGAAAAAGGCCACCAAAATCCAGATTTCCGAAACCCTCTAAACTCGACTGCATTACTACAAAGGGTATTTTCTGATGAGTTCTTATTTTGAAAAGGAGGGGGGCAGTGCAGGCTAAACCCTAGAAAGCAAAGCAGAAGAAATCATCTCTTTATGGCAGTTCGTGGTAAGGAAGTGACTCAGCTGAGGCAAATTACAGAGCCCATTTGGAGACACTGATTCCAAGAGCACTAGGGGCTGCAGTCAGAAATCTGGCACAGCTGCACTGCCAGAAATGTCAACCTTCACAAGCACATAAGCCTGAAAATACTATTTGCAGTAATTCTGATCAGTTTTGACTAGCTCTGCAGCGATTTTTTGTTGTGAAAAAGAACATGTGAGGGAACTGAAGATATATTCTCTACCTACTTCTCACACAGATCAAGCAAAAACAAAGCAGGGTTTCATCATAAAAAGTCAAATATAATTTCTAAGTCATTCAAAAACTGTATTATAACTTATCTGAGTTTTGAATTCCCCCTTCCCCAAACTCAGCAAGCAGTCTACTCTGCCCTGCAAGCTACTGCACACAAAACTTGCGAGGCAGTTCTTAGTACATTTAGAACTAATGCAACAATAATTAAGGGATGAAAAACCTCCAGCACCCTAGAGCAGTTTTTGATCTGTAGATCTCAGGTATCTATAGACTACTTTTAAAGGGTGGGCAAAAGATAGTTAAGAAAAGCAGGCTTGTGGACAGGATGTTTGAATCATCAAACATCATGAAACAAAGAGGATACACACATCCAACAAAAATCCTGGGGAGCCGGTCTTCCAGATTAAAAAATGTGTGTGTGTATCACTGCTCTCTAATAACTCAAGTAGCCAAGAATCACAATTACTATTCTAATTAAAAACAGCAGTGATTTTAAGTATTGTATGGACTAAGACAGAAACCAATTCTGCACTGAAGAGTTTACTATCTAAACAGACAGAACAGAGGGAAAGTATAGAAAAGGGCTTAGGCAAACAAAGTTTTTTAAGTCATGTCAGGCACACTAACTTTGTAGTTGCTTAACTTTTTTCCTTTATTAATTAACAAGTCCTCTGTTCCTTCACAGTGATTCACATGTTCTCACAAGTGGGTAACCAAAGCCGTTCTGTAAAAACAGAATTAGCTCTCCATCCATCGATCCTACCAATTTATTTAACGACAGAGAGGGCTGACAAGCAAGGATCACAAAATGGCTGATCAGAAGCTACCCCATTTTATCCCAAGAATCCAAACGGGGAACAGATATCCAAGATAAAACAGCCTTCAGGGTTGGTCCTGCCCCTTCAAACGCTCCCTGTTTCCCCTACGCCTGTGGTACTCCTGGGGATGTGGGGCACAGCTGGTTGTGGTAGTACCACCAGGGATGCAGGGCACACCCGGTCAATGGTGGCACCGCCGGGGTCGCGGGGTACACCCGGCCACAGCCGCCCTTGCAGCTGGCAGAGCTTCTCCAGCCACCCCAGTGAAATGGCAGGAAGGAAACAAAGCAGTGGCTGCGTCCGTGGGAACGGTCCATGGGCTGCTGCAGTCCACAACAGCTCCTCCTGCTTTCTCTTCTTTTCCTTCCATGAAGGAGGAAGAAACGATGGTGATCATTTTGCTCAATTTCCCCTCAGGTGCAAGTCAGGGCTACAAACTGCAAAAGGAAGGTTTTAGCCTTTAGAGGAAGAGTTTGGAAAGTTATAAGCTTGCAAAGGGGTTTAAATCTCATATCTTTCACTATCAAAGGAACAATAACAACATGTGGAAGTTACACTGAGGCTTACAGATGGCTGTCCCGCTTAAGTTTAGCTGTATTTTATAGTACTTCAATTTAATTAGTAGCCCTACCTATAGGAGAAGTACCATAATCCACACACTGTTAGTCAGAGCCTGAGCTGTGAGGTATCCATAACTTTTTGTTTTCTTTCCTGCTAGGTGGGTTTGCATGCTGAAACACTAGTCTGGCTTTTGCACGGGATACTGAAACCACTTTTATTTGCACTTTAAACAAGCAAGACAAAAATGTGATTGCTTGCAGAAATCCTTGAACTTGCATAATTTTCAGATGTGGAAAGGTGTCTTTTTCTAGATAATATCATCTTTGAAATCGGTTGTACAGATGAAAGATGAAGTCCTCATTCTTCTAAAAACACATACTAATGAGTTTCGAACTATGACAGACAAGAACAAACAGACAGTGCTGTTTTCTTTTAAATAAATTTATAACCTATGAAAGAACATTCCTTGGTGACAAGTTTGCATTGGAAAGGAATTCACATTTGAAAAGCTGTAACAAAAAGAGATGCTTGCAAATGTTTTTAAGCATCACAGTCAGGAAATTTTAATATGGGAATAACTTCTCCCATGTACTGAGAGCACCTGCATTCTCCAATGAGAGCAAGGCATCTTCAGCAGACCACAAGCAAGATTCAGGTTCCACAACACTTACTATTGCTGTTTGTAAGAAACAGAACTAATTAAGTGCATACAGACTGTATGATCAGATCCTGAATTATTATCCTAAAAAATGTTGCACAAAAGCATTTAGTATACAAAATACATAGTGTGTTTATACTGAACAGGCATTATGTTTCTTCAATAAAAAAAAATTCTTCAGTGCTAATGTCCTCAAATAATATAAATTGCTTGCGTCAACAAACACAGTACAATTAGCTTGTTACCCTTAAACTGAGTTTAAAATAAGCAAATTGTTTGATGACTTTGATGTTTTCCACCCAAAATGTGCTGGCTAATTTTTCCATTCCAGTTCCCATTCCAATCTTTTAACTGCCTTAATCTCCTGCCCTCAGATGTTGACCTCCTAAGAACAGAGGTCATAGGTTAGCACAGACAGACCGCAAAAGATCTGGACTATCAATTCATGCCTGAAAGATTTCTCTTCCACAAAAGAACGACTAAAAAAGCAAATTCCAAAATCCAGCTCCCCAGGCTGCATAAAATATAAACTTGTTGATATGTTACATTCATAAATATTCTAAAAAGATTGGATCTAAACGATTATTTGTTTAGAATTAATTTCTGTAGGATACAAAAATAAATAAAACCAATGGCAGTGACTTGGAATAATGACTGAACTTCAAAGATAAAAAACGAAAGCTCTAGACAGGAGAGAATTAAGAGTCAGCATCTTTAACCACAGATACGTATGTTTTAAATGTTTCTTCTCTACATTTGAAAGTAGCATTTTTCTCTGCCAGGCATTTTTATACACAATTTGTTTTCTTGTAAGGGTGAAAGTATGAGATTAGCTAACTCAGAAAATGAAACAGCACCAGTTTATACAAATTTTACTGATTATTAGTGAGACTACTACCTCATTTTCTTGCCACAATCAGCTATACAACAGATTCCTTGCTGCTTGTTTGGTCAATGAGCATACAGCTCTCATTAAAAAAATGCCAGATGTTTCTTTTCTATGCATAAATGAAATGTATAGATTGTAAAGGAGAAAGATAACTTCATGAGGCTTCAGTGACTTAGAAATACAGGGATAACAAGAACGAACCATTTGATAAAATTATTTCTGAACTCCAAGTAAAATTTATACATTACGCAATGTACATAAGGACAAAAATTCTAAAAGTGAAGTGATTAATGATACTCCCACATCTAGTAACATAAAATCTCATTGAACTATTTAACAAAAAGTAAATTAAAACACTCTGCGGATCCTTTAGAAAACTAAAGTGCTTAGCACATTTTAGGTAATTATTAAAAGGAGACGTAGGCACATATTCCTATTATTCCAATTATTACGTGAGCAGCTAACCATGACTCTCCAAAAATATATCAAAGCACAAAAACATGGCAAATCAGCCTGATGAACAGAAAATTAAAGGTTTTTCATATACTTACTTAGTAAGTTATCACTATACTTACACTTAGAAAGAAGTGATTTACAACAAACAACTCAGGAAAAAGAATGTAAATAAAATTAAACCTTTAAAAAGGTAAATAAATAGGCTTACATCTGAGCTATATACAATTTCTAAACCTATTGCCAACTACTGATGATTCTGTCCCATTGACAGAAGAAGTAACGCTGCATAATTTTATAGAACAACTCGTCTCATTATGCAGACACAGACACACACACACTCTCATATAATTATTTAGTAAGTTATCACTATACTTACACTTAGAAAGAAGTGATTTACAACAAACAACTCAGGAAAAAGAATGTAAATAAAATTAAACCTTTAAAAAGGTAAATAAATAGGCTTACATCTGAGCTATATACAATTTCTAAACCTATTGCCAACTACTGATGATTCTGTCCCATTGACAGAAGAAGTAACGCTGCATAATTTTATAGAACAACTCGTCTCATTATGCAGACACAGACACACACACACTCTATTGTTTTGTTTTACATTATTAGTTTAGCCCAACAAAAAGGCAGAGATACTGATTTTAAACACTAGCAAATCTGAAGCTGAATTTGAAACATTGAACTATTTCAGCTTTTTATATTGGTCAAAAGATACCCATTTATCATTGAGGAAATCAAAGCATTCTGGTTAAACTTTGATGCAAAGGCTGTTGCAACATTAATTGCAGACAATGAAATAAGAGCAGTCTGTGGTTTGCTATTGTTTTCAGAGCTGTCTGAAGTAAATTAAATGCTTAGCATTTAAACTGTCCAACAGCTAAAAGAGTAAAACTCTAAGTAACTTCTAGGCTAAAGAAAGCCATTCAGCACAAGACCAGCGCAATTTAAATCAATTTTTGTACTTTCAACTATTCATTGTAAAAGCTCTAGTGCCAGGAGACTCAACACCAATAAGATTATAAATGAATGGAGATCAAAGAAAAGAAATTGTTTAGCTCACTCCCATATTTCATAGTGACCCTTCGCAACTCTTTCCTCCTTAACCGTTCCATGGGTCTGTTACTGAGCAAACCCAGCTCCCTCTACTCCATCAATAACGCCGGCCTCAGCTCGCTATTCTTCCAGCTTGTCCACGGCCACCTTTGTTCTCTCTTGCACATGTATGTGCAATTTCTTCTGCAAAACCAGCCCCTTCATCCTCGTCCTACAGTGTCACAGTACGGTTTCAAAGAAAAAACAGTCCAAATCCCCAAGCCTAGCTGCTAGTCAGAGGAGTGTTCAAGCTAATTTCTACCCATTACCTACAAATTCAGCATTCAAAAAAGAAACAATTTAGTCTGTAGTAACAGCCTGTGAACCGTATGATGACATGTGAGTTCTCCTACATCGCCTTTTCTCATTTGCTGCATGAAATATAAGATAGTTATTGTATACTTCTTTAGCCTACTCAATTCAATGCCTAGACTCACCACTAAATACAGCTAAATCTTGAACACGATACAGAAGTACTGACTTTGGGGCTCTCACCAAGATATCTTCATGCATTACAAATATTAATTTCTTTGCAATGGCTGTAGGAAATTGTGTGGTTTAATTGGTATCAAGGAAATGCACAGGATTCTGAAGCACAAGAAAAAGGCCAAAGTTGTTTTCCCAACAATTTGAAATATTAGAGCCCACAGAGCACTTACTATTTCATAGCACCCAATACGTTTAGGACAAAGCTCAAACTGAGCAACTGTTACAGCTGGGAGCATTTGGTGGTTCTGCAAAACAAACTCCAGATGTGTCACGTTTGTCACCCGGTAAACGAGGAACACACAATAAGCAGACTACTGCAAAAAGTCCCATTTCAGATCCACTCTCCCAGATCCGCTGGAATCACCTCAGTCTTTGCAGGGCTGCAAAGCAGGAGCTTAGCTCCCACTTACACTTCAGCTCCTTGTACAATAGCTCTTGACTTGCAGCAGTCTTTCAAAATGGAGGAAACCGATTCAATCCCTGTTTGTGCCTGAGGGGATTCAGGATTCTCTGCACTCCCTGAAGAGTGCCCGAACTCCCAGCTTTGAGGTGATCATTTGGAGACTGGGAAAACTCTGCATCTCATACTACTACCATTTTCAATGGTCTGTCCTCCCCTCCCCAAACCCTTCTCTTCCCTCCCCTTCTGATCTCCCCCGTGTCTGTGTTTTCATATTCCTGCTCCTTCCTAATCTTCTCCCTATCCGTTGCCCTTGAAATATCTTCCTGTCACCCTGCCTGAGGGATCATGGACATCACAGGAGCATTTCTGTTTGAGCTCCACTGTCTCGTCTCTGAACAGCTTCCCATAACCAGAAGAAGCAATTGCAAAGTCCCGCTCAGTCCAGCTACTTCTGGATGGAGGATGCCACATCGCTGTGCAGGGGTGGCTTAAACCGGCACTTTTTTCCCCAAATAAATCTACCTTTCCTGGTGTAAATACGCCCTTAAACCCATGATTCCTTTCAGTACATAGCCTGTGTCTTACTACCTGCTTGAGAAGTGCTCTAGCACACTGTAGATGCACTTGGGGGGTGGGGGGTGTGCACAGTGGGAATAGCAGTAGCGTGCCTGCACCACCACTAGAGAGATGACTACCTCCGTGACACATTCCTCTTACATAATGAGCTGCTGAGCTTCTGACAAAGTAAGATATTGAAGTAAATTAACATTTTTAAATGATTCATATTTAAGTAGGTTTGATCTTTAAGTGTCAAGGACAGAAACATGAAGCCACAGCTAATAAAAGAAACAGCTGTAGCGATTTGGAATTATATTACTGCACAGACTTTATTAATTTGAAGTTAAAGGGCTCCAGAACTTTTATTCCTTCTGAAGAGCCTCAGATTCATCAACAGCAGTAAATCAAAGGCAACGTTTTAGGAATATCTGATTTAGCAGCTATGCTATAATTCAGTTTTCTCCAACTTTCAAGTTCTTGGTATCTTTTTCAGCAGGCCAAGATATATGGCAAATTTTTCCATCATCTGGAATCACCATTATAATCTTTCCTTAGTGTTATATATTTATTACATACTTTGAGTACACTTGCTAGGCAGTGGAGTGTAACACATCAAGAAAAGCAAGGAAATGCAACTGTTTTCCTAAAATAAAAGGGATTTGGGGTTTAAGTATTTACATTGAACGTTTTTGTAATAAAATATAGCACAGACTGTGTGCACCTTTTTAAAAGACAATTCGTCCTACTCGCAGTTCTTTTCCCAGTTCATTGATAGCTATAGTGTGTCACATGAGCAAAAATCAGCACAGTCTATAGTCATGGTCAACATCAGCTTAAAAAGAAATTTCCATGATCGGGGAAATCTTTTCAAATAATGCCCTCTTCCCTACCACTTTCAAAGCACAGGCTTAAGTATTTACTGAGTTGGGCCCTGAAAATGTATGCACTTTTTTTGTTTATTCTTGTCTACTTGAAAGTAGTATATTCGTATAGTAGTAAGAAATTAAACAGTGAGAGAGAAATTTGAATTAAGGAAGATGCCAGTTATATTAGGAAGATTTTTAGAAACAGAAACAATGTTTCATAAATTATTTACTGAAATACTTTTAACATACGCTCTACTGAAGTTATGCATACTTTCCATTAAATTGTGCAAAGTTCTCGATTCTTTCTTGCTTCTAAATTCCTTCAGGTATGGGCAATCATTACTGCAGGTGAGACTCCAGTGTGATCATTAGGCATATCAGTATACCATAGCAAAGGCCTAAATATATGTTGGTACTTTACTGTAAATGAGAGGGAGCTCGTTCCTTGATGAAAGGGGGTGAAATACTCAGAAAACACGAGGCCTGAGAAGACATCCGATTAAAGAAAAATATCCTGCATTCCAAAAACAGTGTATGTACTTAAGAAACCCATCTGCTGTGCAGGGACAGCTTTACTCTACATGAGGCTGCATAAAAACGACACCTTCCTACTCACTTCATCTGTTCCTTGTACATTTTCAGATTTGTATCTACTTACTTTAGCATCAAATTTGGATTTCTTATTATAAACACTATGAAAAATTTGGGGCCTATCCCTTCTTAACTGTATGCTCATACAAACAGATACCAAAGACAACTTTATTCAGACTTTATTCTTAATATAAGCTTGCAATGAAGAAAATTAGGCTTAGATATCACTTCATGATATCACTGCCACCAGGTTCCCAGTTCTTGCTTTAGCGCAGAAATTTGCATTCACTTGAAGTATGTGAATAGCCCTATCAGAAGGCACATCTGATGGAAAGGAAGCACGTATTTTTGTGTGTTTTGATTTCTGCACCTAACTGCAAAGGCCAATTCCCACCCGCACCCGAGCGAGCAGGCTGAAACACTGCATGGTCACGCAGGTTCACCAGCAATGGGGTATCTGAAATGAGCCCTTACTTTCAAGTTGCCTTCTGGTGAATTTGGTAGTTAAAAGCGTGTGAAACAAGTGAACGGCCCTTCAAATGAACGAGGAAATGCCTGTATCACCACCCAGAATACTACAGTGTGCCTGGGTACCCCGAAATAATTCTAACTGATCTTGGTCTCAGAAGCAGTGCAGCTGGTAAGGGACCAAATCAAGCTTTGTAGTCTGCATCTAACTATGGGCACTTAGCTTTGCAAATTAAACAATGTTCTCTGCACTGTCTTCTGAAAGACAAAGTCTTTTATTCTAATATTACACATATTGTTATGCACAACTGTAACCATTCCTACACCTAGCTCCGACATTCGAGTACTGATCTTTCAGCTCTGCATCCTGGCTCCTGACTGACTGAGCTATGGAAGTAGGCAGGAAGGGAAAGCCACTATCTTTTGAGGAAGGCAACTCCCGATGCTGTGTGCTGGATCTGGGGGTAGAAGCTAGGCTAGCCATGGCTTGCTATCTTCTGAGAGGTGAGGCTTTCCTGCTTGTGCTCTCGCTCTGGGGCACTTATTCTACCATAGCTCTACATCTGGCATTTCCAGAAGGCTGAAATTTAGCTACACTCCAGGCTGGAGATGAAATCATGCCAAACAGTGTATGGTCCATAGATATCGGGCGCTATACACAACAGTCAGTGGCAGTTGTTTTGTCTTTCCTCCCTTAAGCCACCTTCTTTTCATATTTTGGTGAAGAAAATACCCAGTCTTGGAGATCTGATTCTGTTCTCATCAGGCTGGATGGACTGAGTCCTGGAAGCACGCCGTGTGACTGGTATGCAGGAAGGCTGTGGCTGCTGAGCTCCCTTAAACACGGATGGGTGATGTAGAGATTTTAACAAGGGCTGTCTAATGAATATATGCAGTAATACTTTTCAGAGGCTTCTGCCTTAGACTTGGATGGGTCTGCACAAAGACAAGAAAAGATTAACCCCCTGCCCTAGAGATCCATCTCCAAGCCAGCTTTCAAGCCTCTGATCCACAGCACCAAGCGGCAGCTATTTTTAAAAGTTACCTCTTTTTTAACCCTATTAATAAAGCCCTCTGGTTTTACCCCACTCTTGGAAAAACCTGAACTGTTGCTAAACCTTCCAAAAAGTTGTCAGCCTGAAAAAAAAGAGCAAGTACGGGAAACTTTGTCCCTAATGATTGCAGTCCAACAAAGATACAACCTGCTTAAAGTACTGGAGTAATGCAAAGCTCTTGGGCTTTTTGGTTTTTGCCCCTTTTTTAAAATCTAGCAGCATTCTGCTGCTCCTGTTACGAGCAGTTCATACTAGTTTAGTGGCTTATTATGGCACAGTCAGCAAATACCAATAAGATCATGTAAGAAAGCACATCTCAGACTGGTGTTTATCCCCCTTTCTAACCTATTGTGTAAGTGCGCAAATTATTAACTATATAAAAGTCTGCACAAATAATCTCAAATTTTGCTTGGGGATCCAAGAGGAAGTTGCATCCAGCAACTCAGGTACTTAACACATCATCTAATTGTCTTTTGCAGATTAGGTGTTGATGCTGAAGAAATGCCTAAACCACTAATTGCTACCACTAATTAGTACTTCAGTACTAATTGCAAGAGATGGAAAGCTATTTCTCCCTATTTCTTACAATCTCTCCTTAAATACATGCTCCTGTTGGAAGAGGATAGTAGGCCGGAGGGACCTCATTTCATACAGCAGTTTTCATGTGAGACAACAAAAATTACAGTGGTCTTTGCAGTCCATAAGCCTAAGAGGGGTCTCAAACATCACTGGAAAGAGGAACTGAACACCCAACAGAATCGCTGTGAAGCAGGGAAAAAGCAAACAGCCAAGAAAATGCCCTATGCTTGAAAAATGGGAAAAGCAAGAATGAAAACTGGAAAGAAATTCTTACCATCTAAAATCAGGTGAAAGAGAGTCAGGGAGGAGGAGGTGTTCACATTTTAATTTCTGAAGCACCACCCTCGAGTAAGGTCCTTTTGCAAGGCTGTATTTTTAAGAAATCTGTGTAAAAGCCATGCAACTTCTGAATTACTTCTGTGCCAGCTTCCTCTTTAGAAAATGGCAGAACTGTGAATGTGATCTACCTCGGAGAGGAGCAGAAAAATGCAACCCTTTGACAGTGACATGCTGACACCATTTTGTGCCAAAGGCTACAACTCCCTGAACTTTTCATTCATTTTTCTGGATGGCTGGGCGCTCTTGCTTCGTCTGCCCCCCGTTTCACCCCAGTGCTGTTCAGGACCTGCCCAAAGCAGGTCCCCGGGGCTGGCCGAGGGCAGGAGCCGACGTGCCCCCTGTGTCATAGCTGTGTGTGGTGACCGCTGGCCTGGCCTTGCCTCCCAGCTCTCGGGCAAAGGGACTCCAACGGGCTTTCCCCATCCGCCTTGGCCCCATCTGTCTGTTAAGCATGGTTTTTATGAGCTTCTCCCATTTCGGTACTAGTTCAGGGCTCTCCTTCCCAGCCTGTACCACTCGCATTATTCATGTCTCCTTCACAAAAATCTGCTCGGCTCAAGCCGTAGGAGGCTTTTCTATGAAAATTAAATTATACACTTGAGCGTGATTCAGTCAGTAGAGATGGAATTGATATAATCTCAAGTTTGAAGTGACTTTGTATCATGTAACTTTGCTGTCCTAAACTAGCTCTCCTAGTCCTGTTAACTTCAATCCAAATGTTCTCCACAGCACTCCACCATGCCATCATCTCTGCCTGCATCACACTGGTTTAGTGGCTGTTTGTGCAGATCATGAGCTTTTAAAGATGACTTTTAAGATTTTCTTATTATAGTCTGACTTCAGATCATCTGCAGAATGTCTTCAGATATTAAATCTGTTTCTGTCTGACTCAGACACAAACTAATTTTAAGTGACAGTTCATCAGGGAAGTATTACATTATTTAATTACAGCCTCCCTTCCCTAAGTGCCTCTATTTCCACCCAATCGGTGGTTTAGAAATGTTTTTCTTCATTTGAAAATTATGCTTTTGGTCATGTCCAAGAGTTACTGGCAAACACCATTCATTACATCTTAACACAAACCCACTTCTTTTCTAGTTGTCTCTCCTTTGTAGATGTCTACATTGGAAAAAGGTTTTTGAAGTGTTAAAGTGATGCTGCAGTGGTCATCACTATTTAGCCAACTGAGCTAGAAATACACAGCTGTTTCACTAGCCATATTCCCAGAACATAATTCAGCATTACTGTGTAGCCAGTGGCAATGCTTCATTAAGCTCCCTCATTTCCAGCAGCTCCCAGCTCCCTCCCTCACAGTTTACTTGCAGGGCTGCGCTATAAACCAAGTCAGTGAAATGTTTCATGTCAAACCCAAAATCTCACAACATACTGCTTACTTATTACACGTTTAAATCCAAACCACTTTCTGATACAGGTCACCTGTGCTAGAAAGCTTCCCTGCCACAAGTGTGATGTTAGCAGAGGGTAGCATAGGACTGAAATGTCATAAATTAGAACTGGGAGATGGAGCTACACCCTTAATTATTTCTTCCTTGTCCCTTCCTTCTTGCTTCATTTTATTGCTTCCATTTTGGTGTAAATACTTCAAAACAAACAAACAAAAAAAGTTGTGATCCTCCCTGTCCCCCTGAAACGTTCCACGTGAAGCAAGTGCCAAGCCAAGCAGATACAGCACTACAGACACTCTGCTGAAAAAGTATCCAACTTTGAGGTCCTACTAGGACTATTTACAGATACTGGATAATACCTCTAGGTCCCAAAGATAACTCCAGCTTCTAGTCCTGTGAGCATCATGCATCTTCTCGGTTAATATTGTGCCAAAGGTCTGTGGGTAAAATTTATTTAAACATACACTGCACTAAAGAGTATTTTCCCCAGCTATGCAAATTTATAAAAATAATCTTAAATAAAAAATTACAACCGTTAAAATGGTCCTTTACCTGGTTTCATTTTAGGTCACATACAAACACCGGGAGTGTTTGTTCAAACAAACAAACCAACAAACAAACAAAAAAAGCATAATTTTTTTTCCTTCCTCCCTTTTCCCTCCTCCAAACCTTATTCTGAGATGGTGGGCTAGGTTCTGATTTCAGTTACTCTACTGTAAATCAAGATTTCACAGACTTGTCTACAGGTTACTGAGCAGGTGATTAAGGTGTGAATTCAGAGTACTTTATCTTTTCTGCATCAGCTCCCCGCGGTCATTCCTAGAGAGCAGCATAACGTGCTTTTGTGTCAGCTCACTGTCAAAGCTGAGCAAAACACACTGTGTTCAGAATGTGTTAAGAGTTCCTACGAAGGGAGCTGCAACCTGCCGCAGTGTAATGCGTTGCAAATTCATCCCCTGGCTTACTCAGGTAGAGACCAGCCCCAGGAGCTGCCACTGTGCATCTCTGCCATAATACACCACTTCTGAGCCCAGCACGTGTCAGATGCCAATCCCAGCTGAGTCTTGTTTAGAAATCCCCCCTCTAGCCCAGATTACTCTAGACACTGTGAAAAAATATATACCTAAGACACATAGATATTACAATAGCTTAAAGTAAGGTCTGGGAACTTAAAGCCTGCAGGCTTCTTACAGCCGCAGCTTCATTTCACACGGACCACAAAAGACTTTCCCTTCCTCGTACTGGCATGTGCTAACATGCTAGCTGGGAAAGATGCTGAAGTGGCCAGTATCACCAACAGCAATTACAAAGCCTTCCCACTCATGTTATAAAATTAATACAGCCCACAGTAACGCTGAAGGGGAAATATTATCATAGCAAGGACCCCACAGCAACAACACTCTGCAAATTACAGAGACTCTGAGTCTATTGTGGAAGCACCACAAAATCTACCAAAAAGCACCAATATTTGGTAACCTCAGTGTCATGACTTTTTTTTTTTCCCCCTCTCTGCACATATTGCTGCTTTTCCCTTTCTTTATGCCACCTTTGCCATCTCTCTTTGTCAGTCTTCCCTTCTGCCTTAAAGCCCGCCTACACCACTAATAGAGTCACGGGATCCATTCAAATGGGATCCATTCAAAAAGATGCAGTGAGGCTGGGCCCTCACACTGTTACACTGATAATGTAGAAAAGAGATAAACACAAGAACATGGAATTAGCTTTCATAAATGGAGGCAGTTCTCACAGTACAACAGCAATCTTCAAGAAAGATGCACTTTTATTGGCTAGGATTTCAGTGAAGACTAATTTTCCTTCAAGCAAAGACACTGCTCCTCACTGAGTGATAACGTCAATGCTACTTCAGACATTTCAAATTTCAGACCTTTTTGGTGTCTTATGACTTAAGCATAAGAATTTTGAGACATAAGTGTGTAGATGTTTTTGCCCATGCTTTCATATTCAAATCAATTTAATTTTGAATTTTTCCTTCTTTAAAGGCAAGTGAACATGAAAGAGTACATTGTCTCATGGATCACCCCTCTGCACTGTTTTTTAGGGTATATCCGTTTTTTCTATGCTTTAGCTATCAAAAAACGTCACTGAAAGTAGGACTCATATCGCCTAACTTCAGAGACTGTAAGAGAAGTATCTACAGCAGGCTCCCTTTGTAGTCCCTGAAGAGAAACAGTCACAAGGCAAGACTGATCCCCAATATTTTAGATGCTTCCCTAGGATGAGATGAATTGCACTCTGAAAGTACTGCTTCCTCTGCCTTGACTATACTGTGCACTATAGATATCTACATTTGTTCAAATCCCTGTCTCCTTCAATATGTAGTTTTTCCTGGTCTACTTACAACCTGTCCATTTAAATTTCAAGGTTTTTGAAGCAAGGACTGCCTTCACACACATCTGCAACAAACAGGACAACAGTATCATGACTGCATGACTGTGGCCTTTATTTGCTGCCATACTATGAAACATCAATAACAATGGTAATGCTAATACCCTAAACAGATTAGTAATTACAGTCTAATTCTCTGGAAGCCTAGCTTAAAAAAAAAAGATTTTTCACAGCCTTTGCATGCAACACAACTCTGAAAGGCCAGATATGGTGAGCAATCAAAAAGAAAGCTTTGTCCAGCTTACAAAGTCTCTCCTTGTTGTGGTTATGGACTCTGATCTGTTACAGCAGCAATAAATTTTGTTCATGGCCTTTAGCTTTTACGAAGAAGGTGAAAGAGAGACAACTATCATGTTGTCTCCAGTCCTTAATTAAAAAAAAAGAAAAAAAAGAGAGAGAGAAAAAAAAAGAGAAGGCTTTTAACAGAGGTGGGGACAAGTGGAGTTCATCTGTAGCCAGCAAAGGCTTCTCTTGCCCTGTTTCTCGAGGCTGGGCTACACTGCCTTTCCAGGTGACCCCCTCTTTCCCAAGCTACTCTTCGCTTCAGAATTTGCAATGGAAGAGAGCCACTTCTCAGTCATGCCATACATCAAATACTGCAGGCAAAACTTGGCTGTTTGGGTGTTCTCACTAGGATCCTTCACAAACTATATATTCCCCTTGATCTCAGTCATTACAGCTACTGGGCTGGGCAATACCATGAGGAAAAAAAGGAGATTCACCTAAATACAAGAGCTTATGGGCAGGAAGGCTGTCCTTGGGGAACTAGGTGCAGGTGGCTTTGTAGTGAAGAGGATTACGGAACTTCTTCAAGCCATCAGAGGCAGAAAGTAAAGTAAAAGAGTGCAAGTCAGACTGCTGCACCTATGTATAAAGAAGTGCAGCTCTCAAGACTAACCTGGTGTCCTGGTTTTGGCTGAGATAGAGTTAATGTTCCTCCTAGTAGCTGGTACAGTGCTGTGTTTTGGATTTAGCATGAGAATAATGTGATAACACACCGATGTTTTAGTTGTTGCTAAGTAGTGCTTACACTAGTCAAGGACTTTTCTTTTTCAGCTTCCCATGCTCTACGAACGAGGAGGTGCACAAGAAGCTGGGAGGGGGCACAGCCAGGACAGCTGACCCAAACTGGCCAAAGGGATATTCCACACCATATGATGTCATGCTCAGTATATAAACTGGGGGGAGCTGGCCGGGGGGCAGCAACTGCTGCTTGGGGACTGGCTGGGCATTGGTTGGCAGGCAGTGAGTGGTTGCATCACTTGTTTTTCCTGGGTTTTCTTCCCCCCCGCCTCTC
>NW_008794211.1:3124936-3153020 GCF_000699145.1 Aptenodytes forsteri | reverse complement strand
GTGGTGCTTGGTTGCCGACTGGGGTTAAACGACAACACCTGGAATTTGTAAAATATTATTACAACAGTTCTTCAGACCACCAGGCATTAAAACTTTTGGAAACACCTGATACTCTGTTCGCTAAGTAAAAATATAATTAATCAAATTATGTACATCTCAACCCTGACTGCACCACCTACACTTTCTTCTGTATAAAACTACTGATGCACAGTTTAAAACCCCACTGCACACAATAGTCTCTTTAGCATGCACAACTCTCACCTAAACATGACGTTATTTCACCTGTATTCAGACTGACCTCTCTTCTCAGTCTAACAGTAATATTTTCAAAATAATATTACATTCCTTTGCAGGCTCCCTCTAATTCAATAAAACCTTCTCAAATAAAACCAATCAAGTGGGTGATTTATGTAGTTGTATAGATACAGCTTAATAAGTTTAACCAAACTGCTAGGCTACATGTAAAAACCAAATTTACATAGAAGGGTTTCCTTTCACAAATGAATAAATGCTGAAAACATAATTTCAAGAAAAACTTGCAAAGAAAAAAACGGGGTGGGGGGATAGCAAAGTAAGGTAATTACCTATCTCCCTTTGGTTTTCTTTTTTGTACTGTCTTCCCTTTGGGTCGTCTTTCACTTCCTAAACAGGGGCTCCCACCAGGGCCTGTTACCCGTATTGATTCAAGGCCTTTGGAAGATTTCTTAAAAGTAAATTCCACTGGTTCTCCTTCTTTTAGGCTTCTAAATCCTTCCATGTAAAGCTTGCTCTGTAAATAGGAAAAATACTCTTGGTTACCATTGCCTTAAAAACAATATTTACATTCATAATCAACAGGACAAATTATCCTATCTACTGTCCTAGAATACATACAGGTTGAATAACAGTTTCCTCTGTGTGAGCTATAGCAGACGATACTACAAATTACAGTCCTGGATACACTGAAAATGCTAACACTAAGCAAGTGACAAGAACCTATTTTCAGTATCAACAAAACTGAAATAACATTTTCCTTTTCTGTGATGAATGCTATAGACATAAGAAGCAGAGAAAACGCTGTATCCTTAAAACCCCTGTCTAACAGACATCGGGAACTGAAAAGGCTTTAAACAAAATGGCAAGAGAGCAAATGTTCACTTCAGAGCTAATTCATTTATGATCAAAATTATAATTCATATTCCTTATATGTGGGACATGGCTCTGCTGCTCTGAAAATGAATCAGATACAACAAGCATGAGAGGCAGGAGGAAGGCATTCTGAACAAATTCTACTGAAATGGGCAATTCAAATATCCCCAGTGAGCTGCTAAATTTCTGTTCACTACCCCAAAAATCTTATCTAGTTAGCATGATTCAGGTATTTGTATTTTCATTCACAGAAAAGGAAATTATTATCATCAGGGCAAGTGAAATAAATACTGATAAATCTTTTGATATTACACTGTAGCATCATAATCTTGGACAAGCTGAAGTCAACAGGAGCTCACCATTGATTCTGAGGCAACGAAAATTTTCATCTCAATTCCTAATAAAGTTATGTACAATAGTAAGTCTACATTCCAGGACAAATCTGATGAATCAAACTCTTAAATAAAATGATCATCAAGTTAAACGAGAGAATTTTTTTGGGGGAAAAAGATACAATGATAGATACTGGTTGCACTAAACATTTATTTTAGAAGTTACATATTACATAAATGAGATCAGTTGGACTCACAGAGAATATTACAAAATCTGTCAATTTCCAAACACTTGTAGTTTTGCAGGAGAGTTATGAAACATGTTTTCTTCCTTTGCTCATGAACTCTTCATAGCAAAGAGAAAAATGTATCCTGACTGATTCTTACTGTTCTCCAGCATTTGCTTGCTGAACCATGGAGTCAAGAAGGGAATCTTCACTGCAGGTGCCATCCCACTCAGTTGCATGTCAAAAAGAGCCGAGCCAACACTCGACTACGTACGTCACATCTACTACCCCACAAGTGCAACTAGGGAACATGTTCAAATCAGATGGCAATCCCTGACATGGGCTCCCTGTATTCATGTTATGGGTATTGGAGGTCTGCAGCACCAAGACACTATTTTAGCAGAGCACAAGAACTGACACCTACAGAGTTCATAGTTCATAAACAAAGAAGGAGCTGGTATCTTCACAAGGATGCACAGAGAACAGGAGGCAACAGGCCTGAGCTGCTTCAAGGGAAACTCCATCCAGACATGAGGAGAAGTTGCTCACTGTGAGAAGAATTAAATGGAGAAGCCCAGAGAAGTAGTTCCCTTTGCTGGAAATAGCTAAGACTCAGCTTAACAGGGCACTGAATAACTTTGCTTTCAGCAAAAGGTTGGACCAGATGATCTCAAGAGGTCCCTTCCAACCTAGACTTTTCTGTGATTCGGATATCTTAATCCGGAGCTGAATCACACCCGGTGAGACTGGAAAACAGGATTCCAGTTCCTGGTTCTGCAGCAGTTACCTTGGGGAACCTGTGTCACTTAACTTCTCCCTGTCTTTCTAAAGAGGGACACCACTGCAATGTCCATTTCCCACAGCACTAATAGACTAAGTTAAAAATTATAAGATAATTGGGAATATTTATTTTAATGAAACCATGTGAAAGCACACGCACCTTTGCTTCCAAAAACCCCAAGTACCGGACCAGCTGAGTTCTCACAGTCCACCCAGCAGCAACCATTCATAACGCAACAAGACACTACCGATGCCAGTCTGACAGAGGGACTCAGTTGCTTATAATTTTTTCCAGCAGCCAAAAATAAGCAAGAACACAGCCCCACTGGTTAGGACAAAGGCTGTTTTTGCTTATCCAGTTGTGCAGCTCTAGTACACGTGGCTCTTCCACCAAATGTTGTAACATTTGAAGCATGAGACAAATAGTTGACTTTCTAGGTGAGAGGTTGAGCACTATTTAAAAAGCGGGGGGTGGGGGTGGGACAGGGGGGAACACGCAGTATGGGGCGGGATGGGGACACATGAAAGAAGAAATATATAATACCTGTTCCCTGAATCATAAGCTTGTCTTTTTTTTGAAATGAAAATATAAGGTATGAAAAAGGAAATATGCAAATTCTCTCACTAATACAACTGGAAGACAGTAATCCTACATAAACCAATGAAACAAACCACCCAGGAAGGCAATAGTATTTCAAGCAAGCCCTCCACTCTTAAACGTCTGTATAGCTGTAAGGGGATCTTTGTCACAATGAAGAAACATCCAAGTTCAGAATATGCCCAAAGAAGACACCACCACTCAACAACTGAAACGACAGATTCTGCCTGTGGCGTGAATCCATCCTTAGGTCCATCCACACCTCTTCAGCCTTCAGCAGCCACCAGGGAAAATCTTGTTAAAAGGAAAGAACTGAACAACATGTATTTTGTCCCAAAACATATAGTTAAATGTTCAAAACTAGACAATCATTAACACCACAGATGGGTGCTAATCATAAGGGGAACCCCAAACAGATATTGTAAGCCCTTATTTCTCAGTAATACTGAACACGGCATGGATGCTTTTGTTTTTTTGTTTAATTACAACTTAATGAAGATATAGTTAAGTCTCACCAAGACTTACGTGTTTTTCCTGAGTTTCACTGTTATAAAACAAACACCAAAAGGTTGACATCTGATATGCACATAACATTATGTCTTCTACTTTACTTCAAAAGAAAGAAGTACTTAAAACGCAACCTAAAACAGGGCATTTTCAGTAATCTAAAATGTTTTTATTTTTCTCATTTCACTTTTAGCAAGAGAACTTTTATTTCCAAACAAAGCACTATATATACAGGAGGGATTTTTTAATATATTTAAAAGCCAAATTAATGGAACAATTATGCTTTCATAAATCACATATTATGCAAGTGTACATTTTTTGCATGTTTGTTTTTCAAGCACTTTTAACAACAGAAAATGTTGAAAAAACACTCCAAATGACTTGCACAGTACTCTCCTTGAATACACCTCAACAGCTTTTCAATGTTAGAGATGGATTTGGTGCCGTGTGACTTACTGTGTAAATGTATACTACCACGCTGTCAGCCAGCTCATGGTGAGATTCTCTGAGGGTGCAATAACAATTCAAAGCCATAGTGAAAAAATGGCATTTGGAAGCCAGCAAAACAAATCTAAAACCTGAATCCCTCTTAACTTGTTTGAAGAGTCGGACAAAAAATGTTTGTAAAGTTGATAGTTTAATGTTGAGAGACCTAGCTCAGTATTTTCCTCACATTACTTAAACAAATAAAACCCACACAATTAAAAGCAGCCAGAGTTTCAAGTCAGTGAACCATTTCTAGAGCCCTGAATGGGGTGTATAGGCATACCGCC
Source organism: Aptenodytes forsteri (assembly GCF_000699145.1). Taxonomy (NCBI): domain Eukaryota; kingdom Metazoa; phylum Chordata; class Aves; order Sphenisciformes; family Spheniscidae; genus Aptenodytes; species Aptenodytes forsteri. The sequence goes on along the minus strand of NW_008794211.1, from coordinate 3,148,675 downwards.
AATGAACAAAGGGAAAAACTTAAAAGCAACATGCTTTTCCTCCTTTCTCTCTCTTTCAGCTGTCAGAGACTTTGCTGTTATTTTTACCAGCAGTCAATACAGTGATTTCAGACTAGAGCCTTTTTTCTTTTTCTTTTTTAACTTGACAATGCCGTTTCTATTTTTTTTTTTAATAGGTATCCTATTATTTCTTGGTATTTTAACCTGGAATGTGAAGTCTCACATACCTCTGTCACAAGCAACGGCTTGGTCCAAAGTGCTGGCAATTTCCTAAGAGTATTAGCAACAACAAAAAATAAGAGTGGAAAAATCCATGATCACAAGTTCTTGGAAAAGCATTTCCTACTACGAAACAAAAATCAAAACTAACAAATATAAGCTGTATTAGCAAGATGGTCCCAAAGAAAAGTACCATTTCCTGGGCAGCGTCAGGGCGTGCTTACAACTCTCACCGGGCTCTACGAAAGAAAGGAAGTTTGGAATTAAGGTTCATTACAGGGGCCCGATCGCCTCCGATATGTGTGCATTACTTTTATTAACGTGTGGGGAGTGAACAGGGTCCCAGTAAGCACATCCTCACAACTTCTTTGTCATTTCTGGTCAGGGCTGTGAAGAACTGCTGTCGCAGACAATAAATTCTTTAGTGGGGGGGGAGGGGGGGAAGTTATTCGGTGGCATTCTGCTTAGATCGTTTATTTTCTGTATCTCTCACTTCTGCCCCTTTTTATCTAGTGATTGATTGATTGCTCGGTACAATGACCAGATGCCACCAGTATGCTGCATTTCCCAAAGTAAGGAAACGGTTTTCCCTCCAAAATTATCTACAATTAAATCCAGACATGAAGGAAAGCATATCCTGAAGCCCAACCGCACTGAAAATCGTAAGAAATTCTCTCCAAAACAACCTCGTACAGTTCCATCAAGAGCTAGCAAACTTTGAGTGAAGCAAGAGTACAGAGTAAGAGGACACAGAAGTAAAACAATTTACACTGGATCTATACTAGCGCTCTTACCTGCATTAGGTCAAAACCAGAATTTAACTGTTGTACACTGCAAATGTTAGGGGAAGCACTGCAACATAGTATCAGTATCAGTTGCATGTTACACTAGTCCTGCTGTAAGGACTTTGGCTGTCCACCAAAAGTTCATTTTGGCAGGTTTGCGAAGATCATGTATTTTTGCAGACAGAATGCTAAAACAAACGAAAAATCCACTACACTGAACAGCCGCCCCTCCAAGAGCAACGCGCAGCTCTGCTGCACTAACACAGAGTTCGAAGGCCAGACAGCCACAAGACAACTCACCATTGCTCCCGCTGACTTCAAGGGCTTTTTCCTGCTCGTAGAAGCTTATCTTGCACCAAATCTGGCACTTCTTGGTCCTCACTATAGGCCAATTTAACTCACTAATCTGACAGGAAACAAACTCAGTTTAAAAAGGGGGGGAGGTTAAGAAGATGAGGAAACAGGAATAGATTTTTGTTTTTTCCAGTGAACTAAATCTGTTCACAGAAAGGTTCAACGAGCTCCAGGGCATATACAGTAGAAATGGCAACTTCTGAGATCAGAATGTGTTCCTTAATATTTTATGTAAAAAAGAACTACAAGTATTTTTTTTAAAGCTCAACATAATATAAATTAACTTTACTTTAAAAATAAGGCTATAAACCACTCTATTTCTCAAAGATTTGCACTTCAGCTCTTAGGCAATGAAGAGCCACGTACACTACGTGTATACAACATTTATTAGATAGAGTGAGCTATTGCAAGTAACTTTACAGTAGGGAAAGAACTGGTACGTAGGCAGTTACTGCAATGCAGCTGGTACACTGCAATTTCACATCCTTATTTACTTGGAATCTGTTTCTGTCTTGAATTTCCACCTTGACCGTAGTCATGTTCATAACCTTGTTCCCATTCATCATCCTGTCACTGTCCCCACAGTTACTCTTCTTACTGAGAAATGTGCAAAGGTATTTATTTAGCTTTTGAACTAAAGTCTCTCTCTAATTCAAAACCACCCTCCCTATACAACAGCAGAATTTCTGTTTTCTCAATTTATTTATATGTCTAAAGAAACTTCTACTAACTGCTTTAACTCTTAAGAACTTTAAGTAAATTCTAACTCAGCCTAATACTTTCAGTTCCCGTTCCACCACAACTTCCAAGAAGTGACTTCCTCTGGTGATCTACTCCTCCTTCCTTTCGCATTACCTTCTCTCTACCAATATCCCTCCCAGGAGAAGGTTCTCTGCTGGAAGGGTTAGGTAATTTCCCACAATTCCCCCTTTCCTTTAGTTGGGATTCAAGTTGAACCTTTTCTCCATTTAAGCCTCCAGTACCTCAGCTCACCCATGTTCACTAACCAGTTCTCCTAATTTAACAAACGTTCGCCTTAAAAAAAAATGTTACTGACCTTTTATCATCCCATTTAACTTCAACCAAATTAACTCAGTTCATGATTTGTCTTCATTTTTTTAAAGAATCACGTTTTCTATAAGGTCAGCAATTCCTTCCAAGTCCAAAACAACACAACTTCTATTCTGAATTACTCTTTTGGTAAGAAAACTATTTACTGCCATGTACAGAAATATCACATCATTATAATATCATTTGTGCTTAAATAAAGATCTGGTCTTCTACATAGCCTACCTATAATGTTACTACTCCTACTAGTATTCCTCTCTCATAATATAGTTATTCTATTGTCTGTATACAAATCCTAAGCTAGAAAGTCTACAACAGGTCTTTCATAATTCCTTCCCAAAGTGATTTTGACCAAACAGATTCTACTGTGTCTGTGCTACTGTTCGTTTCTTTACATGGTGCCACTTCATTCACGACACCTTACTAATTTTCTGCATAATTTTCAGTATTTGTGTTCAGGCCACGAATGCTATTTGACCGTGTTTCCGCTGCCTCTGTATCTGGTTACACATTCAGCACCAGCTGTTCTAGTTTTGTATACTAATGAAAAGAGCCTGGATAATAAACCTCTCATTTGCTTTTCTTCCCTGACCTCACCCTCTTTTCTCGATATAGTAAGTATATTTTTTTTATTAGTGTAGCACCTACACAACTAGTCTTCTACTACTAGTTTTTGCCCTTCCTTTGCTCATTTGCATAGACCATTTGTGTTACTGCATGTGCAATTCTCATTTACCCAATTTTCCTTCTTCTGTGCTTTAATATCAGGCGTGAAAATCAAGCCAGCCTCTTCTCCCATTTCTTAGTTTAAGTATTTTCTCATCAGTCATGCTAGGCACAAGATAGAGTTTTAGGACTCAGTTCAGTCAATTCAAAGGGACGGTTCCTCTTCCCCCACCTCAGTCTCACATTGACTCAGGAAGAAAACCGTTTACCTCTTCTTGGTAAACCTTCTTCAGGTTTTCTGCTGTGTTTCTGCCCCCTGAATCAGTTCTATGCAGTTAAAAAAAACCACCAGCACACCTCAAAAGAAGCCGTGCAAGTGTGCAGCCATGGCCGGTAAGGCTGTCCTGTGCAGCACCTTGCCACCTTACCACTTACATTGCCTCAGTCATCTCCTGAAACCACATCGTTAATCCCAGTTTATAATACCCTCTGAAGTCCACCCATTGAGAGGCATCTTCTCCTGACGGTCTCCCAATGGTTGAACACCTCCAAGCTCCCTCCTCACAAGTGCTCCCTTGCTACCGGCTGACCACACTGCCTTTGGGAGCCCCACAGAGCCCCCCAGGATGGAGGCCCTTCCCTTCCTTCACTCGCCACTGAGCTATTCCACCCTCAGGCAAGCGCAGTCACTTCATGCAACTGAAACCACCTCATTTTCTGGTCCAAATACTCATCTGCTGTAAGGCAGTTTTGCAGAAACCTGAAGGCTCTTTCTACAAAAATTAGGAACAAACATGACCTTTTATGCAATCAATAAATAGGGCAGATTACCCTCTTTATTTTCATTGGGAGGAGGCACTTTTTTCTCCTGTTTTTTCTTCTTTCATGAGACAAGGCCTGAGGTCCAGATGAACAAGCTCTCTGAGGCACCCTGATACTCAATTCATTTTAGTAAAGCATCAAGTGCAAAACTTCCTGACAGGGGAGAAAACTAGCACGGCTAGACTGTGGGCACGGTGTACCTCTTCCCCTGATGACATGCCGTACACTGAAAAATTCATTACAACGGTGAGCTGAGTACTTTCATAGTGTCCACCTAGGCAGAGTATTTTTCAAGCCTCCTTTCTGTTAAAAACCCAAACCTCCAAGGTAGAGGTCAAAACAAACCATTCTTGCAGCTTGTCTTCTATAACCTGAAGAAAAGAGGTGCCACACAGAGTCCTAGACCTTTTTTCCCCCCTTCCAGGGAAAAAGAAAGGGGGAAAAAAAAAAAAAGAGATAAGGAAAGAAGTGTGGGCCACCAGAAAATTCATGAATGCCACCAAATCTGGTTCTCTCATTTCTTCCACGGGGGATACAAATACACTGAAACTTGCACGATGGATGTGGCTGAGCTGTCTCCTGTCTGGCATCTCTCCTGTGAGTTTAATGGTGAGGACACAACACAGTATGGCTATGATTCACTCATTTTAAAAAGCACACTGAATATATTGGAACACAGTTCTCTAACAGATCTAAAAATCAGCTAATTTCAATGTAGATCGTCCCATAAACACAGGTGGAAGTGCAAAAGCACAGGAAGGCGCAATGTACAACCCACACAGTTTGCTGCATTTTTCAAGTACTGAAAACGTACTCCGGTAGAAAGCACAGACTCAATGGTAGAGTTGTTTCACCTAAAACTAAACCACAATTTCCTCCAGATTTACTACACCTTTCTGGTGTCGTTAACCACATTTTCAGAAACAACTGCAGCACCTCTATTTTCCACGCCTGCCCTACGATGTCTATAAGCTTTGTTTCTGTGCTCCTCTATACATCCCCATGCATGGGAATGACAATCCCCTATGCCAGGAGATGTTTTAGCTATATAAAGCTTTCCTATCCACCTCCCTCACCACCTCCTACTGTCCCAAGAGACTGCATGTAATTAAAAAGAAATTAGGCCCAGATTGTGCTCTGCTAACTCAGGTGTAGCAGGATCTCTCTCTGCACATGCACTTTCCCTTCCCTTGCATAAAAGTGGCTTGAAAAAGAGTCATGTTTTCTTACTGCAGACCCTTAACATCCATCTCTGGGAAGCTGTCCTTAACCTTTAAATTGGATACCAGTAGTGAAAAATAGTACCGGGAAAATACTGAGAAAGCGGTTCATCCACCTTTTTGCATCCCAGCTTTAAATGAGAAAACTGAGCGGTTCACGTCTCATCGGTGAACAGAGGAACAGCTAACGCTGTGGGCAACTACAGAAGGCACAGGCTGACACTGACAAAAGGCATTTCATACAAATGATTCAGCAAGTCAGCAGTACAGAGGGAGTCCTGAACCTGTTAAGACAGTTCAGCTCACCCTATTCTCATGGCAGAATATATCCCGATTATACCAACCTGCCTCTTTCTTCCTGAAGTGTGGCATAACAGGTAGTTACCAACTCTGCAGACGAACAGGGGACCAGCAATTGGGGAGAGGGTAGCTAAGTTGTGTTGGTAGATACAGGCTAATACATACCCAGGATAGAGAGGATCTTACTTGTGAGCAGTAAGTTGAGGTAGGACTGTGGGGTGGGAAGAATGAAGGTAAGAGAGAAAATGGTGGTTGGATCATGCTGGAACTCAGCAACTTGACTTTCTCAAGGGGCAGGGTACAGGGTGGTAGAAGGGCTGGGCTATGCCGAAAGACCAGGAGTGGTAGCCTACAAGGAATAAGGATTCAAGCTAAAACTGATCTGTGGAAAAGAAGTGGTTGACAGTTACAGTGGCTACAGGTTCTCGAAGCCACAGAAGAGCCAACTCCCCTCTCTTCCCAGGCTGCGAAGGTACACGAGCAGCTCGAGTCCTGGAAGCAGAACGAGGGTTTACAGCCCACTCCTGACTTAGAGTGTGCTAGCAGTCCACCCCTGCCACTACCTCCTTTTCTTTCTCCTCCTCCTCTGGTTGGTCCCAGCTACCTATAGGCTGGAGCCCGAAGAACTGTCCTCACACCACCACCACCTCCTCTCCCAGGCCCTGGGCTGAGAAACGGAGCCCGCCAGCCCAGCACAGTGCCACGATTGCAACCTCATGGGTCCTTGCCTCAGAGACTCGAGATCCCTGCTGTGGAGGATGCTTTCTGAGAACTACCATCAGGTGCATTAGCGCAAAGCCCCTCCATGCTTCAATGACCTCTTCTAATTCTTCAGAGAGAAAAAAGCTGTCTGCTTGAAAGCTACCGCGAGCTGGGGAGCGAGGGAGTAAGTGAGCACAGATGATACTTTAGCCAACTGGGAGTAACTATGCCCTAAGCAATCCCAAGATAAAAATCCATTATCTTGTAAACAGGAACCTCTGTTGAACTATTCTCAAGCTTTTGGGCAAATATTGTTTTTAGTTTTATGGTACAGGTGTCCTTGGTTCCCACCGAGGACTCACACTGCACTGTGCAAGGTCCTGCACAAATGATACAAGAAGGCATGGTTTATCAACAGGCAATATACCAATGCTGCTAAATCATTTGGAGGTCAGAACCTACATTTACTACTTATTTTTTAATTCAATTCATTTAAAATGCCAATATATTAAGTGTAACACAAAAATAAAATACTGGTTAGAATATTTGTTTACTAAAATCAAAGTCACCATGCACATAAAAATAAGACAAGAGTATCTGACAAAAGTGGTGGGGTTCAAATGTCATTGCTCCTAAAGCAAAGAAGTGATAAATAGGCTGAAATTTTCATTGGGGCAGGTTTATTTTTAAGTTGTAGTTATTTTCACAACATTATCTATACTGTAAAAACAAAACACTTTTTCCTTTACTATAAAAGCAAAATTAAACAGCAACACTTATACTGTATTAACAATTCCTGACTTATGATTCGAGTTCTCTAATATTTTTATGCTTTTTTATTATGGTTATTCCTCCTTAGCTATTCTTGTACAGCAGATTATACATTTACTAATTTTTTCATTTTTTAATCTAGTACTAGATAATCCAGTATCCCATCAGTTCTACCAACTTAGCAAATCTCAATTAGACACAATTTTATCAGAATTACAAATATTTATTAGATATTTATATATTTGAATAAAAGAACATTTTTGTCTTGGAGGAAGAATGAGCACAAGGTTATTTTACACTTCAAACCTTTATCACTTTTTTTTGGAGGGAAGGAAGTGGCAGATCATCTAAATACATGACAGTTAAGGTACTAGAGAGCAGTGAAACTAGTAATAAATGTCTAACATGGTCTGGACATAACAGGAAATGAGTGGGTGACTTCAAATTAAATTCCTTTTTAGAAATACACAGCAGTAGAAGGAGATGGTGTTGATGATTCAAACTTAGCAGCATCTTTAAAATATTATTTGGGAGAGTACTTAATTTGTAACTTTACTGTGAACTAGTTCTCTAAAGAGCTGCATTTTAAAAGCTGACAGAAATGGTTGGTTTGGAGTAACTTCTGTTATCAAAGCATAAGCTATATTCTGTTACAAAGGACACGTCCCGTGTTTCAACGAAACACCTCTGAATTTACAGTGATACAAATAAGTAAACAGCACTTAAGGCAAAATCCTTCTAAAGTAAACAGAAGGCAGATTTAAGCGATTTTTATGGACGATGACAAAGGATTTTAACTATAAAAGATAAACTATTAAAATTTATTAGCATAGGTATTGGGGAAGTACTCAGAAATGCTTGAAAAACTTTACTTTTAAAATAGTATCTTATTGCTATAGTTATATTTATTGAGGAAGTAATTGTGAAACTGGAATATCATGCATGCAACTGCATTAATCAAATGACAGTAATGTTGGCTTCTGCTCAGATTACACAACGCAAGACTACTTAAATATTATTTAAGACTCCAATATTGAATCTGTCATTTTTATGCCCTAATTTTAGCATGCTCTGCCAAAGAATGTAAATGTTTTCCGAGGCCTCCTGAAAGAGGGTCAGACCAGCTGCAGCAGAAAGACACAAAGGGGTTCCTTAAGGACAAGTCCTTCCTCCTACAATCTGCTGACACAGCTCCCATCAACACTTATGGGGGAGAGCAGACCCAGAAGTATCAGCCTGTTAACTCTGAATTTGTTTGCTTTTGTGGGTTGGTTATACCTCAGACATGCCAGACACATCTCATGAAACGCAGGCAGGTGACTAGTTCTGATGCAGTTATAAGGCAAATATTCCACAGGAGAAATCCTTCCAAATACACCTTTATGGTTTAGCTGTATCACCTAGTAATATACTTTCAATATCATGATTTGAGCTGTGGACTCTCCCCCATCCTTCTTTCAATACTAAAAGCACATTGTTTCGTAGGGCACCGGTGGCATACGTGGCACGCTCAGGTTCCCACTGCCTGTCAGGGGTACAGATCCTGGCTGGTGAAGGGAGAGCGAAGAACGAACGGGTATCTTCTTTTCCAAATACCCTTTCCAGACCAAGGTATCACAAGACCAGGGACAAGACCATCACAAGACTACTGGCTTTGCAGTAGTTATGTTTTCTTAACTTCTGAGAAGTTTATTTCTATTGTACCCATCTGTAATAACATTAAAAGTTCTCTACGAAATGATTTTGTTCCTCTCGGTTCTGGCTGAAGACTTTTCCTCCTCGTAACATTACACTTTATATGGGAGAAAAAACAGAACTGTATAAAAATTGAAGTTTCTTCACTACAACATATTTATTTATGTTTCCACTTAGTCTTTTTGCTGCATTAATGCAATGGTCTGGCCTCACGGACTGCCTAACATCAGTGAAAGCTGCCAACCCTCCCCAAACCAACAGCTCAGTACCCCCAAAAAAATGAAACTCACAATAAACAAAATAGAGCCTGAAATCTCCACCATCTATATTACTCCTTTACAGGTCCAATAAAAGTTGCCTGCTCCCTGAGCTGTTTGCTTTTAATACTAGAAGTAAACAAATTCCAGGCTCTGTTTTTATTGGACTGTTTGAAAGAGAAAACTCCAAAGGCTAAAATCAGAGGTACATAGCATAGTAACTAAGATGCAAGAAACACAGCTGAGCTGTGGGAAACAATAAATTCTGTGTGTTATTTCTTTATTTAGACTCCTTTCAGTGACACATCTTATGACCATATTCGCACCAACATTTATTTTCTGGCTACTATGTAAGATGCAGCCATTTGGAGCTGAAAGCACAACACATTATGTTGGGGGGGAGTAGTAGGCGATCATAAAATCAAGTAAGTACAAATTGAAGTGAGAGAAATAAAAAGAGGTTAGACTTGCAGCTGCATGTGCAACTTCAGCTTCAGTATTTTCTAAATTTTTTCCTCCTTGACTGTACAAACTCAGTTTTCCCTTATCACAGTTTATATACATGTATGTGCATGTGCAAACGCACGTGTAATTTAAAACCAACTCCATAACCTAGCTTGATCAAATAGATAAATCAAACAGTGGCCAAATTAAACACTAGGCCACACAAGGTGCCCATTACAAAGTATAATAAAAGGTTAGCTAGAAAGCTCTTGCTGGCAGAAAAAATTACTTGCCAGTAACTTGAGTTCTGCAAATGCCTCTTGTACATATTATGCTACGGGGGAACAGGTATGTTGCAGTATTTAACCACAAAGGGTTTTTTTTTAATCCAGGCAGTACCTACCCTGGATGCATGTGCCCAGCAGTTCTTGCACCAGCAGCTTCCACACAGGTATCCCATTGGGAGAGGAAACGAGCAGAATCAGGGGAAGAGGCACAGGAGAAGAAAGGCTACCAAGCAACTGCTCAAGTTCTGTTTAAATGAACTCTAATGATTACCAGTAGATTCACCTGAGCATGGGTCAACATCCATTTGTGCAGTCCTTGACTCTCAGTTATAGCTATAAATAGCTGTGGAGATGAGGTGAACTTGGAGATGCAGTGAAGTAAACTTACCAGGAAAAACTATCTACGTCTGAGCTATAAATAATTCACCCTTGACAGAAAAGGAAGGGAAAATAATAATGATAAAAGAATATACAAAACAAGTGATGCACAGTGCAATTGCTCACCACCTGCTGACCGAAGCCCAGCCAGTTCCTGAGCAGTGGTCGTGCCTCCCCTGCCAACACCCCCAGTTTTTGTTCAGCATGACGTCATATGGTATGGAATATCCCTTTGGCCAGTTTGGGTCAGCTGTCCTGGCTGTGCTCCCTCCCAGCTTCTTGTGCACCTCAAGCCTCCACGCTGGGAGGGCAGTATAAGAAGCTGAAAAGTCCTTGACTTAGCGTAAGCACTGCCCAGCAACAACTAAATCATCAGTGTGCTATCAACATTATTCTCATTCTAAATCCAAAACACAGCACTATACCAGCTACTAGGAAGAAAATTAACTCTATCCCAGCCAAAACCAGGACACTCAGCTTTTGGCAAATGTAGTTTTGGAGGATGGTAGATGAAATTGTTATGTGAAATAACTTGAAAACCTTGAGTAGGAACATGCTGAATCCTCAACGAAGATTTATTACTACGGTCCTCTGCAATCCCAAAAATACCACACCACTTCCCAAAAATATAGTAGTAGCAAGCAGACTGTCATCAACACGAGTAGCAGTCCCACCTGAAAGGCCATTCATGTTCCACCTTAATTAGACCCCTGAAAGTACTGTAACATAGAATTAGAGAAGATGTAAGTACCAGTGGTGAGAACACAGAGTAGACACTGTGATCTATTTCCACCAGGCTTGGATAGTTGGAGAATACGCTCACTTTTTAAGCTGAGTCAGATTTTGCTCACTCAGTCAAAAACCATCTCCACCTTCAGGTGGAGACTCAAAACTGCTACAGGTAAGAAAGGGGACGAGCAGGAGCTACCAGTTGTCAGGAGTCATCCAGGCTCCATACAATGACAGGGAGGAAATACAGATTTGGATTGCACATCCCCCTCCTGCTGTGAGACAGGAGGCGTGAGAGCCCTGGGGTTTTACAGGGGGTGCACAGGGATGAGCTGGGGAGCAGACCTGCCTGCCTCGGCCAGATGGGAACATGAAGAACGGAGAGTCTCGTTTCCTCTTATAAAACACATGTAGGATTAAAGGCATAAATAGATGAGCAGATTAAGAATTTCATTGACTGAAGGACAAAGAAGGTATTGATACCCAAGCGAGGCTAAGACCTCCTCTGGAAAAAAAGTTCCAGCAATTTTGGATAATGCAATCAATACGTCTCTAATTAGACAGGCACAGTCTAAAAAAAAAAATGGAGAGCTCTTGCATTTCTGTTCACTATGCTGACAAATTTAACCTGATTAGTATTCTGAAGGTTCAAAAAAATACACTACTAATGGCTGTATCCACAAAGAAGTAGTGCACTAATTCCAGAAGCTGATCGCCACCTTACGCAGCAGAGAGATGACAAAGCTTTTGCACCACCTTTTCAGTGTCAGAGAACACAATGAATATCCAAGTGTGGATAGAGGCTGCATAAAGTACTGCATGAAGACTTCGCAGGCTGTGCAGCAATGTACCCAACAGGCACTGTGACACGATCACAGCTGGTCAGGAGACTGGACACCGTGAGCTTGAAGTGTACTCAGAGTGCGCTTCCACACCCCAGGGAAAAAACTTGCACAGGACAGTTATGACAGATGAACCACTGCATCTTGCAAGATACAGGTAAGTAACATGGTCTACAGGACCATGTAGGCTCGGTAAACATTCTGCTCATGAGCAAAACGTGCTTATGGATAGAGACATAGGAAAAAACAACAACAAAACAAACCACAAAACTTAGGAGACTAAATAATTTTGAGGCCAATCCTACATAATCTTTCTCATTTTTTTAAACACATACCCCTTCAATTCAATGGATCTTAAGGACAAATTAGTAAAACAGCTTTTTTCTTCACAGCTACACAGTACTTCTGCACCTCCCAGACCCCTTAAACATAACCACTATGTCATGTGAATAGTTATTTTAAGAATGCAAGGAAAGCATAAGATTATGTTCATGATTAGTCACCTGTGAAGTTTCTGCAGTTCATATACCATGTGGGATTTCTTACAGCTGGCTTTGTTCTGTGGACACAGGAATATTCTTCAGAGTAATCAGGTGCATAAATGCCTGTTATGTAGACAGGCAAGATATTTTTGAGATAAGAAATTCCAAAAAAATGTTAACAAGAAAATAGAAAGTCAAGACTACACAAAATTAAAGTCAGATTGTTTGTTTTTTTTAAAGTTAACACAAATTAGCTTGATTAATCACTCTCGATGTTTCCAGAGAATTAAGCCCCTGAGGCTAACAGGCATGAGAAACTTAAAAAGAGGGAGGGGACAGCTTCTGGCAGAATTAGGACATTTAAATGAATAGAAAAGAGACACCATAAAAACAGATACAGAGCTGGGAGATGCATGATTCTCCACAGACTCAAGACCTCAGGCTTCCCTCCTGTAAGCAACTAAAACTAGGAACAGCTGAAGATGCAAGAATTAGTCTTGTATCAGTAAAACGTTCGTATTTTCAGTTCAGCTGCTGATTTAGAAGAGAGTTAAAGAAGTATAAACCACCAAACGGATACCCCAGCACAGCTAAAGACCTGTTTTTTTTCTCAAATGACATAATCTAAAGTGAATGAAAAGCTTTCTTAGAGAGTAAAAACGGGGATTGAACGCTGTCCTGTGAATGCAGCTTTTAAAAACTTACAATCCCTCTGCCCTCTCTTCCAAAGGGCCCAGAAGGAAAATGGGCATCTAAAAACTTTTCTTTCTCATCAAAGAAAACATACACTGTGAATGTACTCACAGACACCTAAGCCACAGGTATCTCTCCTGGGAAATAACACACTTATCCAACCCATTTTTCATTGCCTGACATGATACAGAATGAAGGCCTATCACATATAAAATCAAAACCAGTAGCAAAGTCATTTATTGTCTGGTGAAAGGGACACAGAACTGGCTACGTATGATCAGTCAAGTAAGCACATGGCCAGGGCAGTGACAGAAAGCTCTCCAGCAGCGCTACACATAAGATCAGCCCAGCAAAGCAGCAAGCAACAACTTGGACAAATGCTAGGATCCAGGATGAAGTAACATGGATATTCCGCTTAAAAATTAAAAACAAACACTGAAGAGTTAGAAAGACCCTTCTCAATGGAAAGGGCAGGGTCACTGTTCAGAAACTAGAAAGATGGACTGGCCCAAAGGGACTCCACCATAGCCATCTAGAGAAACTGGGCGTTACTTAGCCCAGGAAATTATGTAGCATAGCACTTCATTCACATGCTCTCTGGCTTATGGATTTTAAGATCCTTTTCTCTCTGTTGCCTTTTGTTCTATAAAAATTATACTTCTGTTTGAAGCTCATTTCTGGCCACTGATTACCACATCACTGCTCTTAAGGGAATAAAATGGCAGCTTATGAGCCTAGTTGCACTTGCTGGGATCGACACCAAGCAGGAGCATCGCAGGATCCTTTCACAAAAGACAGGATGACTCAGGGCGAGGAGGCAGCTGGATGGAGGCTTCAGCTCTGGAGAGGCCCAGGCTAGCGAGGCAGCTTGCCTCAGTGCTTGTAACACGTGATGCTTCCCTGTTTTGGGAGCAAAAATTTTGCTAGGAGGACAGGGTTTTGAGTATTGTTAAAAGTTTCTGTGTATACGGAGCCCAGAGCTTGCCTGCTGGAGGTCTGGATTGCTTGTACTGCAAATGTCACCAGTTTATTTCAACTCCTTAGACACTGGTCCCTTTGGTTTTCTGCCCCCTCCCCCCGAGAATAAGACATAGAGGCAGAAACATTGGCTTTGTCTATACAAAGATTCAGACGAGGCTTGGTCTCAATTACAGTTGCTGATGTTTGAACAACCATAGGTGTCCGAGCCCTCGACTTCATAGGCATAGCTAACTTTTTTGCTGGTCAAAATGCCTCCTGCTTCAAACTAGGGTAAAACTCAGTCAAGCCAACAGGAGCTTCACTCACAAAGTCTCAAAGTTTAAACTATCACTACTAGATAGATGGCCATCAATGGTGTTTTTCTGAAATTTGAAAAACTCTCACCCACCACAATGCATTATTAATGACCTATTATACATAAAAACATTTCTTGCATCTGTTTTGTGTTCCTTTTTCTACATCAAATAGTAACACTGCCATCATTTCTCATACAGCCTGCCCCCAAGTCTTGAAAGCCTTCTGACTCAATCATATGCTATCTAAACATCAGGAATATTTTTAGCTTCCTTAACATGCTTCAACTTCAGGGCTTAACTGGAATTTCTAATAAAGAAATGGTAATATGCTTAATAATGTGCTTAGATTTATAACATATACTAATTGAACTTCAGGGCTTAACTGGAATTTCTAATAAAGAAATGGTAATATGCTTAATAATGTGCTTAGATTTATAACATATACTAATTGTATTTTATGCTGTAACCACCTGTACTCACAATTGCATGTAACATTTTGGTTTTGTCCTGTTGTTTTCTGCTCCATTTCACTTAATATGAGAAGCTATCCAGGCAAGTTTTTTTGCCAAATATGACATTTTGGTTCTTAAAAACAAACCAAACCAACCAACCAAAAACAAAACATGACAAACGAACTGTTCGTAAAATAAAAATACCTGGCTCTTTAAACAGCAGCTTGAATCTACAATATCTTACTAAATTCCTAAGAATATGTGTGGACAAAGACAGAGATAGGGATATCTCTGTGTAGATACATACAGAGTATCCTGTTTTCAGAAACCAAGTATTTCTGGAGTGACAACAAAACTAAAATGTTAGAATTACTCTCATAAACTTGTTAACGTAATTTTTAATTTAAATGATGGCCTTTTCAGGAAAAGGGAGCAGGTCCCTTCTGCTCTTCCCAGCTGCAGATGCAGATTCCTTCCTCCATCCCGTGTACCAGGCTTGGCATTCATCTGAGTCATCACTAGTTTAGGTAGCAATGCCAGCACAAAATTAATTCTACAAAAAAAAGGTGGTTTTTTTGGGGGGGGTTGTTTGTTTTGTTTTTAAAACAGGTTTAGCTTGCTGAACTGACTCATGCTGGAGCCTGGGCCAGTGCAGAAAGAACAAAGCAGGTAAGACTGTTCCTTCTGATGCAGCTAGCCTAAATGGGCTAAACTGAGATGTCAAATCAGACCCTGAGAGTACCAGTCACCTATACCTTTAAAAGATAAATGAAGTTTAGTAAATAACAGTAATTTCAAAATATTTTTCTTTGTGGGAAGTTTCATTAAAGTAGTCACACACTATGTTCAGAACTCAGACAGACACAGATGAACTCTTCATAAAATTTGGAGAATTTGGAAAATTGGAAATTTGTGATAAAACCTTTCTATCAACAACTACAACAACCAGTACAGACCTCTACACAAAGAAAAATTTTTCAAAGTGAAAAAAGCACTTCACTATGCTGTAAATCTGTTTGTATTAACATAATATACCAAATCTATACAATTCATATCTGATAAGCTCATTAGCTGATGAGCCAATCAAGATACTAATTTTTTCCAACCCCTTTCTCATGTCATCTTCACACACCCATTGCCTCCAAAATCATGGATTAGTAAATGCTAACATACTGAATTAGAGATGGCAACTACTGCCGGAGCAAGTCTGGGTAAACAGCTGAGCTTCTTAGTAACTGGGAACTAATATAAAGCAGGAATGAAAAACATTTCTGAGAAAAGATCAAGCTTGCGGAGTAGTGAACCACAGGGCTTTAAAAATTCTTGCCATGAGATCCCCCCCAAAAGCAATTTAAGCGACAAGAAAAGATATTTCTACGTCAGTATCGGAACTCAGCCTACAGAACAGCTAATCAAATAAAACACTGCTGTGCACAATGTGCTGATCCCTCCCACTCTGCAAAAGGTGTATTACCCATAGCTCACACAGTATTTGGAAAATACATGCAAGGAAACAAAAACTACCATCCTGGGTAAGTTCCACTTGGATTGTGGATGTGGCTAAAGTTAAGCACATTCTTCGTTCACTGTATTATGAAGAAAATTTTCAGCTTCCTGCAAGAATCAGTAACGCTGACAATCAAGTATGAACTCACATTTTAGACTGTAACTGTGGGCTCATCTTCACTACTGTTAAATCAATTGTACTTAACTCAATTACAATGAGGTAATTACATTAACATGAGTCAGTGCATCCACACATGGCATTTGCACGTGTGCTTAGTGAATTGCTGTTACCTCCCACATGGCACAAGTACTTCAGTCAATCACATCAAACAGTAGACAGATCAGGACACTTTCACCTGTGGTTCAAGCCAACACAAAACCATACTGCTGCCAAATGCCTCTATCCCACTTGCACAGGGTAGATCTATTGCAAAGCTGTCCTTAACCAGGTACAATCTAACCCCTGTGTGAGTTTACCACCCACTGTAGGGCCTCTCATCTTTTAAAATTTACTATGTCCTAATCCTTTTGGAAAGGGAACAAAAATACCAGTATTTGCAATCTCTTATTATTAAACAGAAAGGTGAGGAGAAAATGAATAATAATAAATAAAAAAATTCAACAAAACTGTGTGGGCTACAAAAATTTTACCATTACTACAAACACTGTGATTCATGGGCTCCTGACTACATCTGCTGGCAGCCACATAGGCACCCATTTCAAAGTCTCTCCTGCCTCTCCATCCCTCTGTGTCTCAGGCTACACACATGTTGCTAATTAAACAGCTCGGGCATCATTCCCTGGCTCTGAAGCAAGGTGGCACAGCATAATTTAACATCCATCTGGCAAAATTCTTTCCTTCCTCATCTCTGCCCCACTCCCAAAAGACAGGGTAGCTGTGCTCAGACTGCTGACCAGAGCGATGCCACTGGGCACGCATCCTTCTGCCAGATGTGCCAGATGCAGTAGCAGTTGTTGTGGGAAGAAAAAAAACAATAGGGAACAACATGCTACCTCTCACACAGCACGGAGGATCACACTCCACTGCCTCAGCCTGCTCCTGACCCTGGTTTATTTATCACTAGATGCAGTCTTAAAGCCCACAAAGTGAGTAATACTGGTTTGGTTAATAAGGGAGACTTTCTGCTACTGATCAGGCAGGTGTTTGCAGCAATTATGTTCAGCTGGCCCATGCCTTAATTTAAGCAAGAACCTGTACCCTGGTATCTGTGAGCACAGCTCAGCAGCGGTCCTCTCTTGTCTCTGGATCCTGACAGAAATCTCTGCACAACTTTTTAATATAATCAAGAAGCAGTTGCCAAGAAACTGAATCCATAGTCAGACATGTAAAAAGCAGACCCACAGGTACAGAAAAACAGCAAACTAATGCAACACGTATTTTCTCTTAAGACTGTTTAAAGTCACAAAAGACTGTTTAAAGTCAGTGAACACAGCGTTCAGGAGATTCTATAATCAGATACTGTACCTATTTCACAAAACTTGTGAATGCCTCCCCTCACTGTATGTGGAGAATCATAACTGATAAACATGGAAATGTAATACTGACTGCAGAATACATTCCCTGGTGTTCAGGTGTATGCCATGGCTAACAAATGGTAGTGCTAAAATCCTATCAAAGGAAAAGATGAAAATCAAACTAAAGATGGATATATACTTTGGAGACGTAAGGACAAGAGGAATGCAGGTTTCTTATGTTTCTTACGTTTGTCGAAAGAAGCACTTTCTAAGACACTTTTAAATAGCTTCACCATCTACTCAACCAGCCAGGAATAAGCATACTTTATCACGAAAGTACAAGTATTTTCTGCTTATATTCTGTAAATGAATACATTGTTCTACAGAACACTGAACCCAGAACACTAATGCCAAGAAATAGGTTAAATATGTTAATATAAGGTTTTAAAATATCATTATTACAAAACACTAAGTTAAGGTCAACTTCTGAATGAAAAAGTGTATTTATGCACAGATCAGAGATGTCATTTCTTAGGAATAAATAAAAGGCATTCATTTTACAAATGGACCGATAAATATTTAAATTGTGTCACGTGATTTTCAAGGGTTTATCTTAGGGAAACTTGTTTGAAATGCAGAAAACCGGAAGGGAAATAATCATTCTATTTGGAGCTTGCTTGCCTTTTTAGACCGAGAGTGCTTTTAACTATTCTTATTTTTTTCTGAATTGTGATAACAAATCACAATAGAAAAACAGATCTTAACAAAATCTATTTAGGGATTTTTTACAAACAGCCGTGTTATCTTTCAATTTTAAACGTCAAACAATCTGTACAAAACCTCAAGCTCTGGCTTAAGACTACTGCATTATTTTATAGATAAAACAGTAGACGTTCACTTTCCTTTTGCTGCCTTTGCAGTCTTTTTCCTGACTTGTGCACTCACATTTTAATCCAACAGTGGTATTCTCTGATCTTACCAGTGTCCTGTGTGGCTACAAGCTCACACAGTGGGGTCAAGAGAGAGCACAACCAGAAAACTTGTGAAAAGGAAAACAAAATGGAGGAGGGGCACCCGCAGAAGATGAATGAAAGCCAGCAGAAATGTCTACAGCGAACGCTGCATTTTTGCTCAGCTCTACTGAAGTAGTGTTTCCTTATCACTACTTGAGAATTAAAAAAAGGTGTTAAAGAAAAACTCTTCCTTGGTCAACCTCCCCAGATTTCCAGGGGCAATTCTGAAATTATTTATTTACTATAGGTTATACCCTTTTTGTAAAGAAATCAAGAGTTTATGGTAAAATGCTGACCCACAAATGCTAAGCTGATGGGAGAAAAAGTTTCTTTGTAAAATTAGAGATTTATATATTTTTGCTCAGAAAAGGTAGAAATTGTTTCGTTTTGTAAAATAAAGAAAATCCTGTGCTATGCAAATACCCTTAAGTGGAAATTAAATTTACAGTCTTAAGTTTTTCAAACATCACTTTCACAGCTAATACTCCCTTTAAAAGTATTTTCTCACATGCAGCTTGTACTTTCTTACATTAAATTTTCCATTTGTTTGCAACATACCCTCCCCCAACCACTGAAAAAAAGATAAATTGCTTACTGTTAATGTTACCGTGGTAACTTATTATAACTACCTGAAATTTGGAAATCTATAATGACCCGAAGAACAACCTACAAAAATAAAGGTAAATGGTATTTTGTTCAGTTAACCCAGTCTTTGCTAGAATAATGTGCCAAATAATTCAATTTGTTATAATATACCCAACATTGATATCCTCCTTATTCTTACCTGTGTGCCAGGAACAGACATACCTACTTTGATCAGTCTTGTATTACGGCAACTGTGTACAGTCGTGATCCACTTAGAGCGTATACATAATATCAGTGCACAAGGCACACAAATTATTGTTTGCAAGAGAAAGTGCCAAATTACTTTAATCAATCATTAATCTATGCAGTAAATGAAGGTTACTGAAAAGTGTAATGATTTCCTCACAGTTACATGTTGCAGTCAAGCAGAATTTTTTTAGTGGCATTTGGCAATTTTTCTTTCTGAAATAAATACCTAGATGCATTTACAAGAAAAGCAGCTACAAATTCAAACCATATATAATTTTATACATGAAAGACAACTTTATTGTGAGGAACCTGATCGAATGCTATTAAACACAGAGCTTTGCTACTGGATAGGCTCCATTCATCAGTGGCAATCTATCTGTATAAGAGAAATATTTCCCAAAATTTCAGGACATACTTTTTTCTCAATTAAAAACAGACACACGCAGCAGTTCCTCCCAAACCACACTGACCCTGCCCAGCGTAGACTGTCAGCAGTGCCCTGAAAAGCCTCCAGATCTCTTACACTCCTACTCTGCCCATCCTCAGCTGCCCGAGGCTACTCACCCCTGCCAGAAATTATATATATTTCATGTATATAAAAAAATAAAGGCTCCTTCAATTTACGTACATCTGTATTACCTCCTCACCAAACACCCCTCGGTGAGAAGGCTGCACTCTAATGTACAGTAGCAACATACTGTATCTGTAGTATGGTGCACCTTAACCAGCCACAGCACAACTTGTGTCAATAAACAATTTCAAGATAATCACTCTTGCTTTTTATTAACTACAACATCCTTCTGACTTTACGTTAAATTAGCAGCAACCAGACCTCAACATTTTCAATGTATCTACTAAATCTGCCCAGGTTATGCGTATGCAGCACCCGGCATAATTTCATTGACCCTGCACAGCCAGAATTCAGTCCTACCTGCTCTCAGACAAATTGAGAGCCCGTCCTGCGACTTGCCACGCAAGGGAATCCTGCACAGAGCTCAGTTTGGGACCTTGATCATCATCAGCCAACTCCAATGAAGTCCAAGTGACTTCTTACCTCTGTAGGTATGGCACAGGTAACCAGTGCTTTGCAGCACTGAACAAATACCATGAATGACAAACACATGCACGTGAATGAGAAAAAGTATTTATTTAAAAACACTTCTCAGTTCATTTAGGACACTTCAGTGGTTTATTCCTGTGAAAATATTTTTCAAGTGTCCTTAAAAGAGAAACAAAAATTACTGCTACAGCCTGCTTCAAAGCAGAGCTTGGGCAGCTGGAGAGAAGCTGTTTATGGCTCATTTGATGTAGCACTGGTTGGCCCTGAACCTTAGTGAAAGTAGCCACTGAGTTCAGCTAATATACATTACGTAGGGTCTGCTAAGAAACTTTGAATCATGGAGACTCTTCAAGGGAGCTTAACTTGATCCTCCTGTAATATTAAGTAAAAGGTGTGCTGGGCAAAGGAGACAGCTCAATTACACCTGCTAGTTACACACCAGCAGGGCAGTCACAAATTAAATGTCGCCAATGGCAATCTTACTCCCAAATATTTCTATTTTAAAAAAAGTTACAGAAATAGACACATCTAGTATTTGCAGGACTGGACTGTTAACATCTCTTTCTAAGGAAATGAATGCCAGACCAAGCACAGCACTGATACAAGGTGCAGTCACAATGAGCGTACGCTAACAAAGACGGAGGCTCTACAGGATGCAGTCGTGCAAAGTCTCGCTCTGCCATTTTTTCCTAGCTAGCGAGTTAAATCAATGAGACCGAAGAGGAGTTCAGGGAACAAGACCTCCCATTTTATTTTGGCTCAGTTCCTTGAATATTACACTCTACCACTGTCCTGACACCAAATGGAGTGGTTGTATTCTGCATTTCCTCAGGCTGCATGCTTCCACTGCTTTCCTCAAGTTAGCTCCAATTTTCATGTAGCAAAACCAAAGTCCTATGAGCTTGCCGATACAAATGAAATTTAAACATGCAAAATAAATGACTAGTTTTCAGCTCAAACAGCAATGGATTGTAATTCCTCCTGCAGCTACAAGGCAGCAGAATTGACACGGGAGTCTGGGTGGGAACATGTGGCCAGGGTGGAGGCAGGGATGGATGGGATTGCCTCTTCTAGCAAAAGTCTACAGTTAGGTAGCTTAAGGCAATAACGAAACTGCAGGGTTATAACAAGCAAGGATTTTGTCCAGGAAAAAAAAACAAACAAGAAACCTAGAGCGGTACCACATCTTCAGAAAACAATTTTTTCTTCAACATTAACAGAGATGCTTACTTAATTTAAAAATAACCACGCAGCATAATTCTGGGGCTCACAAAAACAGCAATGGAAAGTTCGATGTGTATCAACCAAAATACCATTGAAACACTGGTGTATGGAGTGACAATGCTTGGGCTTGCAGAGATTTGTGATTTTTGAAAAGCCTTTCTACCGCTTGGGATTGTAAAAGCAACATTTAACATTAACTTTAAAAACAGACGAAGAATTTTACATAGGAAGGTTAAAATAAGTTGCCAACCCCAACGGAAACATTATCTAAATATTCCAATTATCTGACGTGTACAGCAAAAAAACCTGTACATTTTGTAAAACAGTGCTATGTTTAATTGAAAATCCACAGCCAGACAGCACATGTGAATTAATCAACCTCAGACAAAGTTATCTGTATCTGAAATGTGAAATACTTCTGCTTGACAAACACTTAAAAAAAGCATGTGTCACCTATTTTGAAGCTAACAATACAAGTAATGTAGACTTTAATCCCTGCATTATTTTATTTTGAAACAACCAAAGCAAGTTTAGGGTTCTGTCAGTACAAATTCCCTTCACAACACATACATCTAAAAAAATCGTTTGCAAGTAAAAATGTTATCAGAAAAAACAATGAGATTCCAGTGAGCTGGATGCTGATGGGGGAGGAAGGGGCAACTGACACAATTGTATCGAAGTCAATGGAATTACAACAAACTCATCCCATAGGAGTCTGTCCCAGAGTAATTAATGAATCGTACACCACTCACAGCCTAAAAGCACATTTTGTATTTTCAAATGTAAAAAAAAATTAAAAATCTTTTTTTCTATTATATGTTATAAGCCACAATCAGAGAACTTGTAGAACAGTTTTATACAACTCACCCACATAGATGGAATTCAGCCATGTTCTTTGCAGCAGAACTGCTGTTGTGGAAGAAATATACGTATTTCTTATGTAGTATAGATTTTTTTTTTTTTAATTTTTAAAAAGAAAACAAAAAAATAGACTATCAATCCTCAATTAAAAAATATCTTAAGCAGTGAAACTATAGTTCTTACACAAGGAAAAAAAATTCCCAGAGTCCATGTGGAACTTTGCCCAAGGCCAGACTAAAGCAGAAGACCATTTTTAAGGGGTGAATAGTTATAAAAGTCGCATATTTAAGGTCCTAATCTTGAAACCTTTATTTACATGAATAGTTCTTACTTTAAAGAACAAGTGTTTGCAAGATCGGAATCCTACAATCATTAATCTTTTTGAATGACTTTTTAGCATGAAGGACTATGTTCTCCTTCAAAACAAACAAAAGCAGATAATTCTGCTGAATATTTTGCAAAGCCTTTCTTTGTGTTGTCACGTTACAACACTCAGAAGTTAAATTAAAGAGAAATTGTAAGCTGCAAGGTAAAACGCCGCTTAGAAGTTCTGAAAGTTTAAGAAAAATTATTGGTTGTTGGTAATAATGTATTCACTTTAAAATTTCAAATATTTCTGTAAATATGACTGCTTCAACACAGTGTTAGTTAGTAGCATGTTTTGCTTGATCATTAAGAGGGGAAGTCTAGCTATTTACTGAGAGGTCTAAGAAAATCACTAAACGTCTAACTTTCTATCATAGCCACGTTTAATTCTTCACCCAGTATTCTTTTTCCTTTAAGCATCAATGAAGCAAATAACAAATGCAACGCTTAGGTTTCATATCCTCCTTAAAAGGAGGTTGCATTTCTTTTCAAAGTCATTTTTTATGTGAAGGGGGGGCGAGACACCACCACCCCCCATCCCCAAGCTCTGCAACCCCTCCATTGAAACGCGTGTACCGTCGTTCCCGGCGGGGTGGGCTACCACGCCGGGGAAGGGGCTGGGTGGGCGGCTCGCTCCCGTCCGGGCCTCCTCAGGAGCCCCGAGGTGACCGACTACCCGGTGGGGGAGGCAGCGATTCCAAGCCCCGCGCCGCAGAGGGTTAGCACGGGGGTGGGAAGGGAGATCTTCTCCGGAGTTACGTGGCTTCAACCCCGTTAAAACGCAAGATGCAAGAGAGGCACCGTGCCTCGAGGCACAGCCGTTGCTGCGAGCACGCCTCCCGGGCTGCCCACGTGTGACAGCCGCCTTACCCTCGGCCTTCCCGCGGCCGCGTTTTCCCCCCGTGAGGCGGAGGAAGGGGTAGGACCCCGCGGCCGCAGAACAAAGGGTGGCACTG
>NW_008794211.1:3109736-3124722 GCF_000699145.1 Aptenodytes forsteri | reverse complement strand
GCCGGGCCGGGCCGGGCCGGGCCGGGCCCCCTGCGTGGGATGCCGAGATAAGAACAAAGCGTTGGGTGCTGGCTTTAACCCCGGCTCAGTTTAAAAGTGTTTACGTCTTCAAAAGCGCCCCGTATAAACGCATGCTACCATGGCGCTAAGCGCCGGCATAAATAGTAGCAAACCTCCGGGAAAAATGGAAGTATGCACGAACGCGCTGCTGTTTATTTGCCCGTTCCTTAATTTGCGTTTGCCGTAGATTAGTTTGCTCTGTGGCTGATGGCCAGTTGGTCCTCCAGCCTGGGAGACGGTGATCATCCCCACGGCACTGCGCTAGCGCTTCCAGCGGATGGCAAGTACGTGTTTTACTGCTGATAAGTTAAATCCATTAACTTCAGAAGTACTGCCCCCTCGAACAAGTCAGACCCTCAGATAGCTATTTTTGATCTACGGTTTTTCGATTCTCAAAGACACTAACCAGCACCTCCCGTTCTGCACCGTGTGCTAAATTAACTTTTCTTTTAAAAAACAATTTAAACCATATTAAGAAAGTAATAAACCGAACATCTTTGAATCTTGCGCATCAATCACTTCTTTGGGCCGTAGTTAACTACCAGGGGAGGACCGGGTTATAAATGGCCCAAGGAAGCGATAGGCAGTGAATAGCCCTGACCCTGGCTTCCCCGGTTTGATCGGAGGGCCTGCAACCTGAGCCGGGAGGGTGCAAATTCCTCCCGCTCCGGCCGAGGGGGGCAGGCCGCCGTTAAGGAGGCTCCCGCCTGCGCGGCGGCTCCTCGGCGCGGCCATCAAACCCAGCGCCGTCGGGCTTACCGCGCTCCCAGGGCCCTGGCCTGCTGAAAAAAAAATAAGCAACCCCAAAACAGCGATATACTTCACTTTCAAATACCTGATTGCCTACCTAAATTCATCTACCTAAATTCTTTAAGCTAAGCGTTAAAACCGGTTACGGGTTTATACCGCTACGTTAAAAATACAAAACCCCTCAGTCTTCCTGCCTGTTTTGCCACTGGCATGAAGAGCAGAACTGAATCATCTGTCTTTACATCAGCCAATCAATTAATCTACATTTTATAAATTTGTAACCGAGAACAGGATTTCAGATGTATTGTTCACTGCAGTGGTAATGATTTGCTGCTGTTTATGTTCACAGCGATGATCTTCGATAAAAATAGGCATAAGAAGAACAACAAAAAATTTTGCAGTGATTCCATTCTTGCATGTTTTAAATGAAGAGGTACTAACAGCATTTATCCTGCAGTCCCTTCATTACCAGAGCAGTCTGAGACAACTTTTATATTAGAAGCAACCTGCACTATGTGAATATTACCAACTGAACATACAATAAATACACCTATGGAAGAAAAATCATAGCTCATTCTTTGCAAGACCAGAGGTTTTCCTCCATCCACGCCAACTGTAGCACAGCAAAGAAGTCAACAGCCGACTGGCAAATCTTGTCGGCCAGCGGAAAAATGAAGACCTGGAATCTTTACTTTTGGCCCCTTCTAGATGCTAATTATATGGATTTGCAATGCACTGATCCAGAAGGGGACTGACTAATATAAAAACCACAGTGACAATTAGCATCGGTCTCTGCCATTCCTTTATGCAGCAGAATCCAAACCAACCTACGTTGTTAAACATATTTCCTGAAATAGGCATGAACACTGTAGAAGATGAAAACAAGGCTTGTATGCAAGTATTTAAGAGATCTTGTATTACTTCATAATTAATATTTCATTGTGGGTTTTTTTGCATAATATTTAAATTAATTTTGCTAACTTAATTTCTCAATGCTTGAATGTAGCTTTTTAACGGTAACATTTTAGTAGCTACATTGTTATCAGAAAGCTCTTTATAAAATTAGTCAAGTTCATGGAAACTGGACATTTCAAAGTCTGAAAATCTGTTTTTGGCAAGAAAATATTTTGTCTAGTAAATGTGTCAAAATTATATTACAATAATGTAATCAGTATTTTTCAACAAACCATTTTTTAAAGGAAGCAAGGATTACTATCTTTCACATATATTTAGCATGTACCCTTATTTTTTGATAATTTACTTCCATACAGATTTAATAAAAGGAAATAATTTTTTTGTCCGTCATCTTAAAATAATTGGCAATGACATGCGAGTGTGCCCAGAAGACCAATGTGCTAGCGAGATATACAAACTCAGATTAACTTGGTTAAACCGTTGGAATTAAACAACAAAAAACCCCATACTAAACTTTCTACATGTTCACTTACGTGGAGAAAGCCATAGATTGGAACACATTTTTATTCTCTTACATATTATCAGTAAATAATTATCTGCCAAGTTAGCCCTCTTTCAGACCTGAAATGCCAGGAATTTCAAACTTGTTCACAAAATGGCAAAGCTACACTTAAACTAATGACGACCCCGGTGAAAATGAACAAAGGAAGCCAATGGAGTATTTTCGGCCACATAAGATGTAAATAAAGAGGAGTCACATTTCTCTTAAGGTACATGGTACAGCTGAATGCGTGGCAAGAAATTTAGATGAACATTCATAGATGGTAAGTTCATACAAATAATACTGTTATATAATTAGTTTTGGGGGCATTTTAAAGGTTGTGAAGCACTCACAAACATAGTAAAAACAAGTACACTGAATGATAGTTTATACACACAAACACCCCTTACATTTATCTAATCAAACTTTTCTAAGTATCTAAGCTCCCAAATGAAACCTTCAGAAAAATATCCTTGAGGGAAATTATGCATACCTATTGAAACTTCTTGATGACTATTTCACTGATTTCACCTGGCTCAACATTTCATCTCTTAATAACATTTGGTCCTTGAAGTGTAGCTAAAATATACATATAAAATGCATGTCAAATGGAGGCAGAAAACAGAAACTAAGCTAAGTTTTACCAGTTTTTAAGAATTTAACAAATCAATTATATTCATCATTCTAAAACCAGAAATATAATAACAAAATCAACCATTTTATGCCAATTACCCCAATACTTCTCAAGAGAATATAATATACTATAGGTGCATTTCATGACAGCTATTGTGGTCAGTGCTGGTTGAGCTCCCTTGTAACGGACATACTATTAATAAGGAATAAATACTAAATTACGTATGGATACAAGGAAAACAAATTACAATTATAAAAGCATAGTATTGCTTTATATATAATTAAAAACAATTACTGATTCCCATTAACCCCCCCCCATATTACTATGTAGATCATAGAAAATGTTAAACATTGATTATACTATCAAATAATGAACACTAAAAATAATTAATCTTTGGCAAAAGGATAGTGCTTCAACTGTAGCCATTTTAACAGTCTAATCTTGGTCCATTTACAGTTGTCAACAGTTAAAGAAATGATCATCCAAGGAAGAAGTACTATCTGTGTGAAGAAGATTAACAATAAACCCACATAAGCATGGAATGGGCTATCACTTTCCAATAAACTATCAATAATTGTCAGTAAAAAAGAAACTACTATATTACAAAAATAAAATAATCTGCCATTTTAAAAAATATGTAACTGCTTAATGAAATTAAATTAATGAAGATGAATGTAAAAATTCTTTGGGGAAACTGAATCCACCAATTAAATTATTAAACATAAAGAGATTTTGTTGCTCAAAGCAGACTGCAGATTAATTTTGAAAAGTATTTGCTGTCTTGCAAAAATGTTATGTAGTCATTAAATGCGAAGACATTATATAAAATGGAAAATGCATTTTAATTTTTTACAAACGTCTTTGCTACTTCCTCCTGAAGACAACGTAGGCATAGATCAAATGTAAAGGAACCTTCTCAACCAGAATGTTTTGAATTCAAATAATTTTAAACATTTTCAAATCTGATAGATCAGGTTTTAGAATGTTTAGTAGATTTTTTTTAATTCTTGAGGAAAAGAAGGCATTGCTAAGAGGAGACTCTGATAGCCTACTTTCTTAGTGTAGATAATAGACTATCATCCAGGAGAATGAAGCACTCCTTAGTGAAAGATGTGTTATTTACTGCTGCATTAAGTGTTTGCAAAAGCATGAATTAACGCTAACAAAATCCTATTCCAATTAGTCTAAGCAAAGATTTTATCTTCAGATGTACTATATTTCTGCCTGAAAATCTTGAATATGGTTTTCATTTTGACAACGCACCTTTAAAATCTTTTGCTCTCTTATCATCTACAGTTCAATCCCACAGTCCTCCCCTTGTGACTGGTCCTTTAAAGTCCACGGTGACATGCAAAGTTCTCTATAAAGAAACTCTTCATTTCTGACATTGTTTATTCATGCATCTGCTTCACACCCAGATCAATCACCTTACAAGTAATGTCTATCCTTAACAATTATCACTAATTCCTGAAGCCAATTAAAAACACTTTAAAAAATTATTTTACTTTTATCTTTGTTTCTAGTTTGCAATAGTTTCTAAACCAGAATCACACACAATGAACAGGATGCCCTGCTGAATGTCCTGTTAGTTAAAACCAGCATGCACGCTATAGCCACAGAGACCCCTATACAAGAGACCATGCATTACTTACAGGGTTAACTTCTACCCTACATTTCCCATCCATTAAACAGTTTTTGCAAAACATGCTACATGAAAACATTAAACAAATGTGATTTTGATTCATGTAAAACAGCTGTTACAAATGTAACATGCTTTTTTTTAATTAGCACACACTCACAAAAACCCCCAAAACCAAACAATGAAGCAGACAAAGCAGGTTTGGCACAGCCAAATGAGAATTTAATCACTGTTGAAGAGCTATTAAGCACTGTGGCGAAATGGAAACTTTCTGAGGACCATTTTATGCCTCCAAATCTGTGAACTGTCCACCTCCTCCTGTCTGGACAGGGTTCAGCTACTTGCCCTTCCCCATAAAGTCAGTGCTCCCCCTCATATCTGGGTAGCATCTCTACATCCCTAACATAGGGGCCTGGGAAAAAGGCAGATCGTGATGAACTCTAGCAGGAGGATTCCCATCCTTCCCCTTGTGAATGCAGATACACAATACTGTAGTTACAAAGTTTTTCAGAAGTTTTCCCGATACCTACCGCATCCTATTACCCCTGCCAGAAATCAAAGGCCCTGTCTGTACAGGTGGCCCCAACTGTCTCTAGATTACTGAATAGCTGTTCAAGATCCCAAGGCGCTTTCACTGCAAGGGTGAACTTCATTCCCCTTCAACAGAACCTGCCCGCGTACCTAAGGTGAGGGGTCTTTTTCACACTGGGAGCATTTCACATGCTTCTACTGCTCTTTCCTCCTGTGAGGGAATGATTTGGGACCGAGCAATTTTTCAACAGGAAGATGAAAAAACCCACAACATTATCAGCCCGAGAGCTTTGCATCAAAGCAGCCTAGCGGATTAGTGGTCAGGTGAATTTAGGTAAGACATTAAATATTATACATTCACAGTACAAAAAAAGTAGCATATTGTGAAAAGTATATACAAGTTACATAAATGTCAACTTCATGCATACACATCATGTTAAGTTGTATCATTTTAAGTTAACTTTAATTAAGCAGCACTGACCCAAACCCTAGTCTACTACTCTACATTTTAGGTACTGTACAGGGAACAAATCAGATCACAATACGGCCTTCAAGTTTTTGAGCACAAAAAGCACACTTACAAAAACAAAAGGACGTGAACCACGTACTTCCAGTAAGAACATTCATATAGCAGACTTAAAATCCACTCCTAATGCCGTCCAGTTTATTGAACGAGTTTCACAGGTCAGTGGGACCACTTTACATGAGAAGATTGAGCAGAATTTGGCCCATCAGGTCTGTAATATCCACAAGAAAAGAAAGGATGTCATGGTTTCATTATGTTAAGGATAAGTTTTTGTTTACTGTTGAAATAATTCTCAAGTTTCCATTCACCTGATGTACTATTGTTTTTAATATCTGGGGGAGAGGGTAGCAAACAGGTTTGTGAATAATTCTTTGATCTTATTCCACTTTAGTGCCAACAGTGGCTAATTCCCAAAATGTGCAATCTACCCGTCTTAGGCCAGGTAATTGAACAGGGTAAGATAGCAATATATATATATCTGTTAAATACAGGGAGTAGCTGGGGGTCTAATCAACAGTCTACAATAGTCAGCTTGGGTCTATTAGGTACATTCTAGATTAAAACTTCTACGTATTTCTTGTATTTCCAATATAATGAATCTAAGAATATACAGAAATTACTACACATGGTCAGCAGAGGCTTTTTAAAACCCTGTATTTCCACTAAGATTGTATTATTACAAATAGCCCATAAAACCGACCAAGATTTTGATTACTAGCTTGCAAAACACAGCTGTAAAATGAAATAAAGCATTTTTAAAATTATAGCACACGTGCACTATTAAGAGATTTTAAGCACACCTGTACTTTGAAAAAATACAAGTTCATGCTTATTCTAGTCTACTTAAAGGACATAAGGGCTACCACTTTTACTCTCAGTTTCAGCCTCAGGATTATTTTGGTGCATGTATTTATATGACCATAAACAAAGAAAGTTGTAACACAAATGTTAAATTAGCCTCAAGTGGCACTACAATAAAAGCAATCTAGAAAAAAAAAAATCCCTCAATGCTGCGTACCTATAAATTACCATGACTAATTAGAAGAGGGCCTCTCTGGGAACAGATTATCTTTGATGGGAAAGCCACTATCAGCTATGTTCATGAGAAGTACACATTTACGAATGTAATAACAACATTAGTGTTTTCTAACAGAGCATCATAAGATCTGTAGTAGTCATGGAATTTTACTTCTATTTTGTAGACAAATTCATACACTCCAAATATTGATTACACATGCATTCACTAAACAATTTTAACAGGTGAAAATACTAACCTATGATGCTCACAAAACCAAACCAAACCTCTCAGCCTCCCTCCTTCCAAAAAATGTAATTCTAGCACTAGATTAGAACTTTGGAATAGAAAGTATCTGTGTGGTTTTCTTGGCTCCTGCACTGATAACAGAACAAGGATATTCTACATACTCTCAGACAAATAGCTTTTCAAATGTATTGATGTATTTAATTTTCAAAGTTATACATATGGAATAATTAGGGGGCGATACTTTTCAGATTATCAACTAATTTCACTAAGCTCTCACCTATCTGCTAAAAAGATATATCCAAATTATTATGAACATGCCCTGTAAATATACTTACTTCTGTTCTGTAGAAGTAAGAAATACACATTATTGTCATGAATTGAAAATTTCCTCCTAATTTTTTTGGTTTTGTTTTACAAATAGCACTGTTTTAAAACTGCAATTCAATATATTTCAATGCCACAGCTTAATTGTTATCAATAAAACAAGAAAAAAGAAAAAAGTAGAAACGTACAAGATTGAACTGAAGTGTGACCCAAAAAAAGATTCCTGAAACATTCCACTTCCAAGGAGAGCTCAGATGCTTGTACTCATTCCAATACCCACAAGTGCCTTTTTTCTTGAAAAGTCTTTCTTTTTGTGAAAACACTTTCGTTGTCTCTCCATCCCCAGCTGAAGGTTACACCAGTATTCTATTTTGCACCAGAGGAGACTGCAGTTTCATTCACATTTCTGCAACAGTAGCTTCCAGCTCTCTTTCCTCCTATACCTTCACCTCACCCTGGCAGCTGCTTGTTTGCATCCTTGGCCGCGCTTCCATGGTGCCAACACTACCCACCCTTATTTGTGGGGATTGTGGGGTTTCTCTGATATGAAAAATGATAAAAATCAGATATGAAAACTAAAGCTTCCCCAGCTGGGTTTGCCATGCAGCTTCACAAGCACTTACGCTAGCCCAACAGGGAGAGTGCTATAAAAGCTCTTGAAGCTTACTTAAGCAGCAGCACTGCTGCCAAATGTAAAAGTAGAATCTCGGCCATAGGACTCCCACTAAGAAGGGTGGCTGTAGGAGTTTCAACCTCCACCTGTTCACCACACTGCTACTGCAAAGCCAACTCAGCTGCTTGCGGAGCAGCTGCTGACCTGCTGCATGTTACAGCTTTGCATGTTAGGAAAAAAATGAAAATCAGTGCCAGTTTTCCTTAATACAGCGGACTGTAAAACTTGCAGCAGTTTCCACAGCTGCTCCGCAAGCAGCTGAGCCATCTCTGGAGTGGGGATCTGGAATTCCCTCTAGCCATCTCCCAAGGAGTTAACCCCCCATTTTAAGTCAGGGACAGCCAGAATAATCTGAGGAAAGGCCGGGACACCAATTTCTCCAACTAAATATGCTCGAGCAATCAGAAGCACTTCCTCACCTTCCATGCAGAGGTGTTTACTGATACTCTGCTGATATAAAAGCAATTTAAGGATTCACTGCTTTCACCAGTGATATCCAGCAAGCAAAAGCTAGTCTAGACCTGTCCTGAGTACTCTCCCTTAGAAAGAGCTAAGTATCACAAAATACCTTTCTATCAGTCATGATAATTTTCAGCTGATTTAACAAAAAGGGGGAAAAAAAGCACCCTTAAATACAGGGAATGAAAAATGTAAACAGTATGTCCTTATTTCTTCGTGTTCATTTAAGAAACATCATAAACAGTCTTTACCCTCCAGTTCCTAGGTTCCTAGGATCTTACTTAAATTATACCTTTACGGTCACTTTTGTACACCTTTGTAGAAACTGATGGGCCTAATTTTGCTTCTGTTAATAATTCGTGGGGAAAGATGACAGGGCTTTACTGAGATGGGTTACATCAGGAAGATGCATTAAACAATATTTACATGGGAGTATACTTTGTAAAGAGTCTAAAACAAAACTCTGGATGGGTCTAGATACACTTACTACCTCAGTAATGTAGTCGCAAACCAGGACAAGCAACAATAACAACATTTTTCCCAATTTGACAATTCATTTCCTTTTAGCTTCGGTTCATATATCTGCTTTGATATCTTATGTTTGTGCCCCAGACAAAATATCCTCTTCCTTCCAGTATCCCAACCCCTGTGCACAACTTCCTCAGTCTTGGAGAAAAGGAGGATAGCACACTCTGGAAAGGGTGTACTTACTGCTCTGCCAAAGAGGGAAATCTCTCTTAAGGCAAAACAGTCCCATTGCAGGCCTCTGTCTTTGGGCCGCTTGTGATTTTTGCTTGTCAACATTTAATGTTTAAACTTCTTCAGCAAAATCTGATCTGATTCAACACCATTTAGGTTTAACGGGACTTGCTATTCACTTAAATACTACATATGTCTATCGATAAAAGTGGACTATAATGTTGGGTTTAGATGTAAATAGATGAAATCTGGAAGGTATTTCCACAGGTGGTGGCTCCATAACTTAAATACCAAATGACAAGTTTCTTCAGACAACCATCTTAAATGATCAAGCTCTCAGTGAAGTATTTTGCCAGCTATGCGTCCATAGGTAAAACTTGAAATGTAGGACTGTGCCCAATTAGTAGCCAAAATAAATAAATAATAATTTAAAAAATTCAGTAGCCTAAATAAATAAATAAATAAATAACCAACCCTAACAAGGCTGTACCGCTCCACACCACAAATCCACGGTCCCCAAAATTTAAAGTCAATTTTCTCTGTATGCTCCAACACAGCTGGTGAGTGCCAAAGCTTGGCTCCGGATCTCCAACAGTTACCCATTACAGATTCTACACGCGTTGAGGCTGCTGAGCAGACGTTGACACCCACATCTTTAGTGTAGGTCTGATCTCTGCCGGATCTCTGATACACATGCTCACTGCAGACACACGTTTACTCCCCTTTCGCTTCCTTCCTCAGCTTCCCTCTCTAAATCCTGCTAGCCACTTTTGTTTTGATTAGGACTGGGCTTGCCTGGTCCCTAGCAGAAGTCAAAGATGACAAGTTTGTAACAGCATACTCTGCATGGAGACTTCTGTACTTCAAAGGGGCATTGCTATGTCATGTTTAACAATAAGGAGCAATGTAATATTGATCCCACTTCCTTGCCCAGAACTTCCAGTTATCCTGAGCAATTAAATAGCTTTTTACAGGCTCCTAATAACGCAGAAATGGAAAAGGTGTGCTAGATGAATGAATGCATCCTTGCAAAAGCACAGGATCATGTGTCACAATATTAGAAAGTCAGCATTCAGTGTATCATGCCATGCCAAACTTCATCTTAGAAAAAGTAGTTCAACTGTGGCTAAAATACTGGGAATTTAAAGAATAGGCATCTGATTCATCATCAAAAAGGATGGTTGGTCAAATTAAGGGAGACGACTTTTCAGATGCTGCTTACATGTCTAATTTTCCATTTATTCTTCTGTTTACAATCATAGTATATCATCCTGAATAGTCTCAGGAATTTTCCCTCTGTTTGTTATTGGTACTTGCAACAATAAGAGCAAAATTTATAATATTCAAATGACAGCACAGTGCAGAAGGACTCAATGAAAGAAAAAAGGCTCTCTTCCATTTTTATCAAATCTTGTAATAACAGTAACTTGCAGCAACAGTAAGAAAGTTCAGATGAAAGTGAAAAATTTCAAACCAACAATGTTCCTTTTAATAAGAAAACAAAATACACCAACTCCTGCATGCTGCTCCTCCCTTCCTTCCTCTCCCCATCTCATAAAGGAGGATCCCAAAGAAGGATCATGTTTAAGGTCCCAGTTCAGAAATCCTGTATCAATCCCTTAACACAGTAAGAATTTTGGACTACAGAGCCAGGTCCCAACAAACATCTTCTAAACTGAACAATCCATCTCATCCATTACTCAGAAACAGAATGTAAAATTATAACCCTTGATATTCACAAACAAGTATTTAATTGCGTCTACGTCCAGCACCCTACCCTTCATTATCATCTTTAAGATCTGGGCTTCATGCTAAGCAGAGGAAAATAGACATGTTTCTAACATAGTCCATACAAAATGTGTGCGAAGAAGAATCTGCAGCATTTTTGCCTTAACTGCCAGCATCCAAAAAAGTTGTACGTATCTAAGTTGTGTAGACAATTTTGAACATGCAAAAAAATTTTAACAAACATCATCCTTTTCTCTGATTTTATAAAAGCTTGAGCTCTTCTTAGCAATGAAGACCTTTTTTCATGGGCATCACAAAAGGTTTCACTCACTTCACCTCTCCAGTCTGTTTTACCCTTTGACAAATACCATCTTTTTCTAAAATTTAACAAGAGCTGTTCATACATAACTATGTGCAGAATTCATATCATAGAAGAGAAGCAAGCTATATTATTCATTCCATGCTAACCTATTAGAAGTGTAAATGATGATACTGAGCCAAATTCAGTAAGGTGCACATTCCTTGGATTTAACAGAATTACACAGGACTAACATTGCTACTATTCATTTTTTTGTAAAAGAAACACAGTGGACTAGGCACATTGCTGCATTGGACATGGCTTGTCTTCGAAAAATTAAAGTTTTTAGGAGTTGTAATTTTTATATGACACTGAATGACTCAAACACATGACTTAAAGATACAAGCTGTATCAGAATAAAGCTAAAAAAGGACAAGAGCGTAGAAGTTTTTAAGTGTACCCTATTTACGTTGCACACACACAGAGATGCACATACATAATGGCTGATGTGTTTCTACCTTAAATAATGCATCTAGCTCTAGGTACCTCATTACCAGAAGGGTAACAACAACCTGAAGGTAGTTCAGAGAAGGTCAATCAAAATGATTAGTGCCGAAGGAAGGACTTAAAAGGTAGAGTTAAAAACTCAATACTGCAGCTGTTTCATGAACAGAACTTTCATTGGGTGAAGGGGTAGAGAAGTCCAAACAAAAGCATCGTCCTCTAAAAATATATCAATATATACAATTAGTGAAGCACTGACTTTAGAAAAACATGGCTATAATCTACACACAACCAAGGGGGAACTCCAAGAAGAAAGCAAAATTATTTATTGCAAGCTCAAAAGTCTAGGTATAATGGGCTTAAACTATTACAGGAATTTTGACTCGACATCCAGGAAGTTTTTGCTCTTAGGAAGATCTCATAAACTGGGCATAACTTCACCAAGAAAAGGTAAGATAAGGCAGTAAAAATACTGTTGCAGGGTTCAAGCTAGCTTTGACAGGACTTGGACTAAGTAAGATAGAAGCTTCTTTCCTCTGCTTAGACTGTCTGATTCCATAAAATGATAGTAGTAGCTACAAACATTGCAGAACAAGTGAATGCACGCAACACTATGTGCACACACTTAAATAAATGATGAAGTGTTTTCAAAGCAGTTTTGAACAGCAATATTTTGTTTCAACAGGTTAGTAAACTAACATCTTTCCCTTGAAAAGGCCTTTTCACATGACCAAAGTTTTCAAATTAACAAAACTAATAGGAATAGGGTCCAATCACTGTTCAGGCAACAGACCCTGCTGTATAAGCAGCACTGTTAAATAACATTACTGATTTAAAGATATTTTTATGCTCTGGCTGCTACTGTTACCACTGGTCAGCTAGTCAGCTAACACAAAGCATTCTATATAGCAATATAAATTATCTAAAATGTACTCTGAAACAAAATAGATACTGCTTCTCCCCATTACATTAAACAGAAAAATTCTACTTTTGACTGATGGAAGGAAGATTCAGGTCACCATGAAGTTTATGTATATCCTAGATTTCATCAGAAAGAAAAAGGCGAGAAACATATTTTCTTTGTTGTAAGAGCAATCCACTGCAGAATACTAACAAATTCACTCAGTAAGACACATATCTAAGTAATACTCAAAATGACTGAGGCACACAGTTTATGTGCAATGAAACATGCTATTTTTCACTGCATTTTACACTGTGATATGTCTTAGAAACCTAAGGATATCGATAAATTGTAGATTATTAAAGTGTAAACAAACATGTTTAACATTTCCTTCTTGTCCCCTCCTTTAGGGGGACACAACTGAATAGCGACTTCCAAATTTACCACATACTTTTTTATTATTTTCTATGATTACTTTCCATTACATAACAGCACACCTTGTCTAGTATTACTTAAATGTATCACGTTATCATGCAGTTCAACACTTCTCTATTTCCACAGCTCTAAGAATATCTTTGTTTCCAAATGCGTTTTTTTATTAACAACACTGCTATGCTTCAAATGTTTGCCTTCTATTATTTGAGAAGCAAAAAGAATGACACGTATTAACACAAAATTAGATTAAGAAAAAGGGTTTTTTTATCTATAAAGTAAATTTATAGAACTGTAAAGAGCAATTTCACGACTTAAAAAGGTACAAAGAAGGGAAGAAAGGGGGAAAAACAGGGGAAAGACTGCTCCTTCTTTGATAAGTATTTCATTCATTCAGTTCTAAAAAGAAAAAGCAGCAGCAAAGAGGGGGGCACCTCATATGCCAGTACAAAGCAGGAAGTGTAAGAATTTAATAAGCTCACTATTGGATTCTACACTTCGTACATTAATTCCAAATGCAAACAGCTAATACTGATGTGCAGGTCCTTAGGCATAGGGTACGTAAAGCAGCAAGATGAGAAATCCACTCCACCGCCGCACAGAGCAAGGCAACATGCCACAGCAGCAGCACTCTTTCTAAGTTTCAGTCACTTTTTTATTAGCCGAATGAGAGGTGTATTCTTTGAAAAAGCCTGCTGAAAGTTACCACAAAATATGGCCGGGCCATCAGATGGAACATTAAAAGGGAATCACTATATAATCATGGAACACCCCCCTGCACCGTCATTGCAAACGTCATAGAAAATGGACAACCACGTAAAAAGTTAAGATGCCTTTTTCCCTTCCTAACATGGCCCTAGCCAAACCCAAAATGGTCTCTTTACCTGATAGCGCTCTTCTGTTCTCCGATCACAGAGAAGACGGGTGAAATTCAAAATAGCGTTGTTGCAACTGGAGACTAACGGAAGGGCCAGGGAAGGTCTACACATGCTCCTTCTTCACAAACCACGCTACAGACCTTGGGAAAAGTTCCCGTAACTTTATCATTTCGTACGTATCTTGCATCTGAAACTCCTTTGCGTGAAGGCATTCATACCAGCTTCCACGTTCAAAATATGAACACCGTTCACGCTGCTGTGCTTAAAAATAAAAACAACGGCCACACGCCCCTTCTCTCCCGAACAGCCTTACAGAGACGCTGCTTTTGGTCCGATTCCTTAATCGTTATATTTTTTTTTCTAGGAAGGAATATTTAAAAATCAACCAACCAAACCACATGCACGCTTCAGTGTATCACCATAGGGACGCTCTCAGGTCTGAATTACTGCAAAATAACACTATAATTATGTCTTAATTTCACTAACTAATCTCAGATGAGCTTTTAAAAAGCAATTCGAGGTTCACAAGAAAAGTGTTTAAAATTGTATTCAAATGTTATCTGAATGAAAACGGCAGAATTGTATTAAAATTTTACTTAAAAAAAAACCGACATTTCTTTATCCTTTTCCGAGCTTAATTTTAATCAGTTTCCAAGGAAAGGCATATCTGCTCCCGATCAGTCTGGTGACAAATGATAAACCTTGTTGAAAAGAAAAGCGTGGCATTTGAAAATAAATAAAAAGCACAGGAGAAGTTTCTAACCAAGGAGGAAGATACGAAGAAACAACATTATCCCTTTGCACGAATCTCCGGCCACAGAGACTATGCACAATCTAACGACCTTATTTACTCAAATTGTATGCTGCCAACAAAACCACTACCTAAGACAACTTTTTAATTACAGATGTACCTAAATACCTAGGAAAAATAGGTTACTTCTCTTCACATGAAACCGGAGTCCCACTGAGCTCAACCAAATGTGGCAGGCTGAGATGGAAGACAAAAATGGGTCTTACTTGGTGTACAAAGACATCAACTGGAGACTCCAAGGGGCTTCCCTCTCGGTTGCTCATGGAGATGAACCCGAATCCCATTCTCACATTGAACCATTTGCAATGGCCGGTTCCGTGCAAAACCTGGGATTCCTCCTCTTCTTCCTGCTCCGGCAACTTCCCGGGCTCGTCTCCACCTTTACTCGCCCCTGCTGAGGAAGAGGGAAAGGCGGGGGG
>NW_008794211.1:3105743-3109705 GCF_000699145.1 Aptenodytes forsteri | reverse complement strand
AAGGGGGGAGAAAAAGAAGGAAGGGGGGGACAAGATGCAAAGCAAAGAGTTAAATTCTGGTAACATCCTTCTGCCACTGTATAAAGGAGTTACTATAGAAGAAACAGGAAAAAAAGGCGAACACAACAAACTCAAAAAGCAAACGGCGAAAAGAGCTCATTTTTTCCTAAATCCTAAAATAAACAACCTTCTCCCCAAAATACGTAAAAAAATAAAATCACCGGAGGTTACAGAGAGGAAACACTGTGTACGGAGGCTCTCCCTCTCTCTTTGCCCAGGGCAGCCCACGTTTCTGTACATACGTGTATTTTTCCATTTAACTCCATCTTTCAGCCACATTACAGCACGGAACGCGATACTTTACTTGAATATTGCTGGTTTAAGACCGATCCCATTTCTCAACAGAAAGTCTCAGCCCAATTAGTCTCTCCTCGCAAGGCGCAGGACCGGGGGGCGAGGGGGGAGGCCGGCCGAGGAGGGGTGGAGGAGAGAGAATAAGCAAAATTGGGTAGATTGCACGACTGGTTATTGCACATGCAGCGCCGAAACCACTATTTTCCAACGTGTATCCATCCCTCCTTGGAATAAACTTTCGATTAAAGTTGGGACAGGTGTACAGCCGTTTTCTCATCCCACCACTGCAACTGTGCTTAATCAAACAGGAACAATTCAAACAATAGCCCCCTGAAAGCTTTTCAAGTTGTGAATCGGTGTGGGCGGTACGGAACAGTTTCTGAGCTGGGTAACAATGGGTTTGGAGAAAGCCCCCTTGCGCCTGCTAAAAAAGGGTATTGCATAGTTGGGTTAAAAGGGGGGTGGGGGGAGGGGGGGGGAGAGAGGGAGAGAGCGAGCGAGCGAGCGAAAATCATAGTAAAACAATAGAAAAAGAAAATTAACCTTCGGCCATGTTGCCCCACGGGCCCTCTGCTCCAAACTCGTGAGATGAAAACTTTCCCTGTGGATCGAAGTGGTCTTCTGCATTAATCTAACATCCTGATTTTGAACGATCGCAAATTTAGCTCGCATGGTCTAATGTGCTTTCCCTCTTTTGATTTTTCCCCTTCTCTCTCGCTCCGTTTCTGGCCCCCTGCGCACACGTGACTTGGTCAATTACATGCTTTCTTGCTACTAATTTCACATCGGATCCTTAAGGGGTTGGCAGGAGGCAGGAGTAGCCAATCGCCATTTCAACTAGGCTGACACACCAAAATAATTTATGAATGAACAAGAAATTTCCAACACGTCTTTTTTTCGACAGCTAATCTGCACGCGTCTTTACGGGAAATCGAGATGACGTATTATTCTGGGGTTTCTGCACTCCCGTGCATGCACAAATACGTAGGAAGATCCGTGTGTTTCTAGATACAGCCCGGAGAACAACAAATATATGCAGAGGCGGACATGCAGATGAGGTTATTAGGGCATCTGCGCACGCTTTAGGTGGGGTACGCGTGCACACGACCGCAAGATGCTTACAAATGAGGTACACACATGTGTATAGACATGCGCTAGGTATGTCGGGAGGCATCTGCATCAGCATGTGTTACCGTCTGCGCAAAATACGGGCATATGTATAACCGGATCGCAGTTTCCACCTGGAGGAACGCCGCCCAAAGCCCGCGGGGGGCGGGTGGAATCTGCCTCTCCCTACCCACGTGTGTGTGTGTTGTGTGTGTGTTGTGTGTGCATGTGCATGC
This sequence comes from Aptenodytes forsteri, assembly GCF_000699145.1. Lineage (NCBI taxonomy): Eukaryota > Metazoa > Chordata > Aves > Sphenisciformes > Spheniscidae > Aptenodytes > Aptenodytes forsteri. The sequence goes on along the minus strand of NW_008794211.1, from coordinate 3,108,008 downwards.
GTGTGCATGCGTGTGCCCGTGCCGCGGCTCGGGCGGCCGCCGGGTGGAATCTGCCTCTCCCTACCCACGTCCTACCCACGTGTGTGTGTGTTGTGTGTGCATGTGCATGCGTGTGCATGCGTGTGCCCGTGCCGCGGCTCCCGGGCGGCCGCCGCCGCTCGCGCCTTTGCTGCACGTTACTAATTTCGCATTCAAATTAAAAGCGCGCCGGAAACGCGATATCACCTTAATATGGCCCAGAATGTGCGGAGGTTTAGCGTTTCAAAACATTTCTGGAGGGGGATGGGGCGAGGAATTGTACTTCACAGGTTTCTCCGCCATCTCTTTCCGGGGGAGGGGATGTGATTAATGACTTCCTAAATAAGAGCCCAGTTTTCAAGCCTAGTATTGGAGTGAACCTCAACCAGCAGCGATTGTTCCCCAGGAGCGCGGGGGAGAGTGAGAAGAGGAGGAGGACGACAATAACGACGACTGACAGAGAAAAGGATCTGCTGGAGAGGAGGAAGGCGGAAAAAAAAAAAAAAAAAGCCGGAGGAAGAAGACAAAGAGGGGAGGAATAACGCTGACCGGGGACTGCTGGTTTAAGCCTTCACTGCCAGCGGGAGCGGGGATCCAACTCGGAAAAGAAATGCGTTGTATGTAACGGGCTCGGTAACAGCCTGAGCGCACCCCTTTACAAAGGCACTCCCCTTCGGCTCTCGCAGGTACACAGCCATCGACGTGCTCGCAAGCCCCTGCTATTGCTGCGCTTACGGCCAAACGCTTGATTAAAAAATATTGTAGAAACGTAAACACCCCCCCCCCCCAATTAGGTGAGATTCCGTGTATGTTCCATCTGCCCTATCCTTCAGCGTAAAGGTACAGATGGAGGTATGCAAACATCAGATTTTGCCTTTTCTCTCCTCACCACCGCCTACTCACATATAACCTCACTCCACATCCAGTATTGTATAACCTCCAAACGTTGCCTATACCTTGTTAAAACCTGGGCTCAATTACTTTCTTATTAAACCCCCTTCCCAGCCCCCCCCCGGGCATCCTCTCTTATCCCAAGGACACACACAAACAAAAGCCAAAGCAACAAACCGATCCGTGCAGAACCTGAATACAAGGGGTTTATGCATTTGCCAAGCACTTGCTGTTGTTTTGGAAGTGGCGTCGATCAGTCTGCCCAATTAAGGGGGACGCCTTTGCCCCGATGGGCCTGTTTACTCCTTTTGTTGCCTTTCAGGAAAGCGTAAATTCCCCTGCTAGCGCCTCATTTCTGTGTGAAATACCAAGGCGCTCAGTTTGATCGTTTGCTAGAAAGAAGCGAGGGTGGGCAAAAGTGTACAAAGACAAGCAGCCGGGCAAGTGGAGCAGAAGCTTTAAATCCTGAAATTCCTTTGCAGTCTTCAACCGTAAATTTCCTATAGGTTATTTCAACAGTGGAGGTCGACTTCCTACACTGACCTGCCCTACGCATTCGTGCAACATACCACTTCTTTCTGCTCGTAACCACCCTTCCCCCTTTACAATAGCGATTATTTTACAATATTAAATCACCAGTAATTTTATATGCTTGGATCTTATGACCGGGACGATAGCTAATATGTAAGAAATGTACGAGATGTTAACACACGTGAAACCCCAGCTATGAACAAGAAATTAAGGTTACCGGAAGAAAAAAATGCTTACACCACTTACTCGGAGTGCCCAAGACTACATTTCTTGTAGCGGAATGGCACATTTATAAAATATGAGCTCTGCCTGTCCCTCCCTTCGAAAAGACAGAAAGTAGTCTGTTTAATACCGTTTTAAAGGTCTTTATTTTTTCAGATTGATTTATTCTACCGACATTTGGTATAAAAATTCCTTAGAGGCTAGAATATTGGTTAAACAGACACAAACGAGTTGACTGAGTTCGTTAAATGGAAAAAATGTCTTGTTAGTAAATCTCAGTTAAAAGAAAATTCAGTGTATGTTCTTCGATGAATAAGTGAAAGACTACAAAACCACATAAAAAAATGAATGTAAAGATATTTGTTGCAAAGTATTTCTTACACTGCAAAATAAATGCAGGTTTTGTAAAATGGAGGGGGGGGGGGGATTTCCAAAGGGTCCTTACTGAGATTTTCAGGCCTCCAGTATTAGTGGAATTAAGGTTGGGGTCACTGGACTGGTCACTGGTGTCAGATGTTATCGACTCATTCATTTCCTGCAAGGGACATCAGCCTTTCAAGTTTTGTGGAAGGTAGAGAGCTGTTGCCAGCTGGGAACTCTCCG
>NW_008794211.1:3105090-3105612 GCF_000699145.1 Aptenodytes forsteri | reverse complement strand
GGGAGCCAAGAGGATAAAGGGGGAAAAAGCCCTACAGAACAAGCCAGTTCGTGGAAAAAATAGTTCAATGGTAATAGTTCACATATATAAAAAAGATATTTCTATCCTTACATATCGCCAAATAGATGCTAATTTTGGTAAAGACAATTATAGGAAGCTGGAATCATTGTCCTTCTAAACGCACAGTAAGAGCTCAGTTGAAACTATGTAACCAAAACCAGTGGTGTTGGATTTCCAGTTTGTCACCTTTCTAAAACTTTTCAAGTCCTAACTCCGGTTTTTTTTCTATTCCCCAAAACAAAAAAAAAAAAAAAAAAAAAACCGCAGCGTCCAAAAAAAAAAACCAAAAAAACAAAACGGGGAAAAAAAAAAGCCAAACAAACGACCGACCCCGCGTGCATTTCAAACAAAACGCGTGTTTTACACTTGAAAGCAGAGCTCGGGGTGCTGCCACGACTTCCCATTTCAAAGCAGAGCCAACGTTTCTCGCCGACGGGCAGGCAGGAAAAGCAGGAACGGCGC
>NW_008794211.1:3103662-3104620 GCF_000699145.1 Aptenodytes forsteri | reverse complement strand
GGTCTGTCCCCGTAACCCTCCCCCGGCGCGGGGCTTTGCCTTTAATCTTTTGTTTAACACTTAAGAGAAAATGCGGTTTCTTTCCATCGGGGAATGTGGCGACATGCCTTCCCGCGCGCTTCGGGGAGCAGGGTCGCCCGTGCCCAGCCGCCGCCCGGCGCTCCCCCTTTTCCCCGCTTCGGTCTTAACTACCCTCCGTATTATTCCCGCGGGATGATTATTATTTAAAAACACCTTTTGGGAGATTTTCTGAAGGTACGAGTTAAGCGAGCCCCGCTCCGACCCAGCCGCGCGCTTCCCCTGGCTGGGCACGATGAGGGACGGGGTTTGCTCGACGTGCATCCGCGGGGTATGAAGTTACCGGGTTTATAACGGTGCCTTCGCACCGCGCCCGTCCCGAGCGACGGCTCTTTTCGGGAAATGCCGTTTTAAGGCGCAGCAGCGGCCCGCGCACGGCCCCCCGGAGCCCGCCTCTGCCTTCGTTACGGAGACGGGGCGGCCCTCACAGAAGGATCACGCCGCAGTTTGCGGGCGCCGCTATTTTAGTTGACGGCCGGAGCGTGGTTTCAGACACGCGGTTTACCGACATCTTCTGTTGAAATGAAACGCGGCGGCTGTCGGTGCCGCACAGCCCCCTGGCGCGGTCCACCCTGCCTTCCGTGGATTACTGCCGGCAATGCCGGCGGCTCGCGAGGGGGGTGTATAAAATGCTGGGAATTGCTCTAATCCCGCGCGTGATCCGAGGGCAGGAGGACGCGGGAGGCACCCACTCGGAAAGCTCTGCGGCAGGATGTGGTCTCACGTACATTAACAGTCTCGCAGCTGTGGATTTGCAACCGATAGCGACGGCTTCCCCGGCAGATTTAAGGAGGCTCTAGCCAGTCATTGCGGGAGACCGTCTGACAGGGCTAAAACCCCGCAGGGAAGACCGGCCCTTGCAGAGGGACCGGCTGTACGC
>NW_008794211.1:3095110-3103125 GCF_000699145.1 Aptenodytes forsteri | reverse complement strand
GGGGAAGGGCCGCCCCGCGCCCCGCCGCCGCGGGAGGCTGGGACGGGCGGGCACCGCTGCCGCTTGGGCCGCGCTTGATAGAAGCCGCGTCGCGATCGGAGGGGTCTGCTTGGCGGCAACGCCCAGCCGGCGCTGTAACTTGGCAGCGGCATGGAAATAGCTCGAGGAGGTAAAATTTCAGGCAGCGACTGAGAGGTGTGTGGCCATCGGTAGGTCTGCTGTGGGGGGAGGCCAACAGCGGTCTTACAGGCACGTGGGGATCCTACAATTTACAACAGGTATCTGACGGTGGGTTACTGCAAATAAACTTTCCTTATATATTTGTTTATTTGTCTTACAGAAACAGAACACTCAAAACTGCATCAAGCAAGAACGCTGAAGCTTGTGCACAAAATTAATGATCCCCCCCCAAGAATTAAGTTCATCTGAGTCAGTGGGACAGAAGTGCTGCAGTACCTCAGTTTTACAGACACAAAGTCAGCCCTGTAAGACGCTATAGAGAAGACTGACCTGAGCCTGAGGAGACCTTCTTGAATGACCTCATCGTCTTCTGAGGAACCTAAAATCAGAGAGCTGGAGTCAGTACTGTGTACATTGTACTAGAGTACCATATTTAATTACCTCTTCTCCAGTTTAACGGCTCATTAGAAGGCCATAAAATGCCAGGGCATTGACTCTGTGAAGTGACCTGTAAACTTATTAACTGTTTGAGACTTACCTTGCTCATCAGAACCACAATGAGATAACCAAGGCACAAGAAAAAATTCAGCCGCCGCTTTTTTTTTTTTCCCCCAAGCATCCGTAAAGGCATTGCCCCTTCCCTTGGTCTCTTTTGAAAGCTACACAGTTGATGACAACAGAGGGAAAAGACAGAGATTTGCAGGATATTGGAAGGTGTTTGTTTCCTTTATCAATATTTAATTGCAATAGGTAACCTAAGAACTAGTGAGTTGTCTTTACTACGCTTAAATTGTACAAATTAAACAATTAGTCATACCTTGTATATGATTTAAAAAAAACAGTAAAAATGATTCTTCGGGATTCTTTCATGGTCAAAATTGCAACTCGATGCCAATTTATGAGTATCAATAGAAAAATGCTTTCAATTATGTCAGTTATAAAATTGCAGAGCGTAATATGGAATAATATTAAATTCTAGGTCTCAATCTAAACAAAACCAATTAGTCATAAAAATACAGATGTGTGACTTGATTGAAACTACATGAAAGGTGTACTTCTGATCTAGTTGAGCAAAGCCTGGCTAACTTTGTATAATCCCAATAAAAATATCACGCAGAAAATGAGTACCGCAGATGGTAGGAAGAATGAAGGAAAAGACCTTGGTTTTGGAGTAAGCTTGTTACTTAGGCTGTCCAGTTTGTTTAATAAATGAAAGATGAATAGATAGGAGCATGCACAAACTCACCTGCTACAAGCCTGTCCTCTTGTCACCCTCTACTGTCTTTTGAATAATCTACTTTAACTAAAACCCATCCAAAACAAACAAGGAATTGCATTATCCTCCTGTTTAGATATAAGCCCAATTCTCTTCTCTTTTAGAGAAATCTGAGATTTGTCTTCTTCCAGTTTAAGAGCACATCCTGACTGTTATCCTGCTCTCTTACTAAAAAAAGGGGTATTCCACTAGGAGTGAGCAAAGCCAGAAGAATGACCAAAGACAAAAGAGAATCAAATTTCTGTAACTTCTTTTCCCCTACAGTCAGTTATCCCGAGCCCTTCCCAACACCGGGAATCAGAAAAGGGGATGGTACAATCTTTCTTTTCGGTGCAACAACACTGGCAAGCTGATTCGGTTCCTCTTCTTTTGTAGTAACTAAGTGTTCCACTGGAATTGTGTGGACTTTTGCCTTGTATTAAACCTAGCTCTGCTTTTACACCTTCAAGCACTGAAGCCCAATCTCTTGTGCCTGCTGCTTTGTTCTGCCAACCTGTGGCTATGTGGCTTTTGTGTCTTTCGGATTTACTTGCATTATTTATGCAACACAATGAAATATGCAAGCACAGAGTAAAGGATCCGTTCGTGGCTTTGGCACGTAGTCTGCTTCAGTTTATGAAGGGATTAAAAATAAATATTTGGGGGAGTGGTGTCGGGACTCAAAGGGGAAAAGTACAGCTCTTAAAAATTGTAGCAGAAAACAGCACAAGCTCAACTTATCCTTGTTTCCAGTATCACCATTTCATAACACATTTGTAAGCATCACATATTTTAGTGTCGCATAAACATATCAGATTATTAAGTAGAAAAAAGGAGATGTAATTTTTTTATAAAGTAGTTGTTATAAAAAGCTTCCCTATACGATACACAAAACTCGGCACAAGGGATGTTAGCGTAGAAAAGTCTGGGCATTCCAATTCTACGAACTCATTTAAACCAGATAGTTTAAATGAGAAACTAATTGGCATGTATTTTATTGCATCCTACTGAAAGCCGTAAGAAATCAGCCCCTGACTTAAATGGAAGCAGGTTTGGGCTCTGAAATGGCTCGTGGTGAACTCTCCTATGCCTCCTTATGCTGTACAAAACAGAAAAACATTTTTGACATTTCACTTCTGAAACTATCTTGGCATTTACATGAACTTTGTAACTGCAAGTAACCAAATAAATGCTGTTTAGGAATTATTTACTAGACAGCGAGATGTTTTCAGAGAAAAAGTTACTTGCTTTGAAAGCAATCCTTGTTTTAACCATGTATTCACAGCACGTGGAAGGATACTGTAACAGTAGGCACAAAAAATAATGCAACAGAACACCATATGGAATTATTGCAGGACAGGAAATACAATGAAAATAGTATCAGTTAAAGACACACTGACAGACATCCAACAAAGGTAATCCACCTTTCCTTACAGGTAGCACATTCTGTAATTCAACTTACTTAACAGCTTGTATAGTTTATTTTTTGACAACTCAGTTGTCAAAAAAGGTCAGTGGAAAATAATACTAAGTTTATACCTATTTAAAAAGAATTCTCTTTGATAAGCATTGTTTTGAATTCATTAGCTTAAGCAAGTTTGCTGCCAGAAGATTCAGAAACATAATCTGCTTGGATGAAAGTAAAACAGACATACATAGTTACCCCATTTAAATAAGTTACATGCTTTCCTCCAAAAATAAGTTGAAAAGAAAAATTCAGATGTGAAACCTGTTTCTTTCACGGTCAGTGGTAGCCAGGGGACTGATTTCTTCCACCGTGTAAAGCCAGCAGTATTTTTTTTAAAGAATGCTGGATGCTATAAGTACGATCAGAGTGCAGAAGAACTAGAAAACAAAACCCACCGATACTTTATTTTATAACAAACAAATATGATAGTGATGCAAATAGGGGGAAACATTCCGATGTTAAAGGAGCTCTTTTAGTTAACTCATCAGGAGCGGAGACTTAAACGGATGAATGCTGCAAAGTATATACAAAACTTTAAAACTCTGTGTACAGAACCCAAGCATAGAAAGAGCGTAAAACATCAGCTTTTAAAATACACACACACACACACACACACACATTGGTCAGATATATTAACTTAGAAAACACATTTTGTAATTAACAAACTTTGCCATCTATCTTTTGAACCAGTCAGTAAAAATTAACTAACACTTTATTCTCATTTGCAGTTCTTGACTGCTGGTAGAAGCACTATGCCCACAGTATTTTGATTTCAAACCTCACAAATGAGTGTTGTCTTGTACTCTGAATTAACTTGTTTTAAGAGTATGTACCATGGATTCCTTAATGTACAATTCTAAATGGATTTTCTCCTGAGATGTTTTCATTGTTTTAACTCTCTTTTCCTTTTGGTTTCATTCAGTAAAATACAGTTAGCTTGAAAAGCATAAATAAGAAAAATTAAAATTTCCTGAAAATGTACACTCAGGTGTCAATGTCCTTATGTAATTACAGGGGGAAAAAAAAGTTGAAAGCTCTCACAATTTTATTCTTAGTCTAGCCATAATTTTCTTTGCTTTTCTTCTTACACCATTATTTTTCTAGCAAGTGAAGATAAAAGCAAGCACATGTGAGATGCCAAAACATTTAAAAAATGCTGATTCAAGAAAATTAATCGAACAACTAGCAAATTAAAATTTAGTCTTTCTTTACTAATTTCACCCAATTTTGTCACTGATCTGAAGGAGGGCAATTACAGTTTGAAGTAAATAAAATAGCTTGGCAATAGTCCAGGTATGCTTTTCTCAGCTATAAAAAGAGGCTAAGCATACCTTAGTTTTTATGAAATGAAATACACATTTTTTAAGACCAAACATCCAGTTATGCACCATTTAACTACTTGTAAGAATGTCATTTGACTACAGTAAGAATGTGAACAGAGAAAGGCAAAATGTGCTTCCACTGCTGTTACGAATCTGATTCTTTTGGGCAATAAAAAGGAGTAATAAAACCCACCGTATCAGAGTTGGAGCCAATGAAAGCCTGCCAACTATTTAAATAGGATCAAAGTTTCTCTTCAAAATTAAATACTGTTATTATATTAATATTGACAATTATTTTAGCATAAAAACTATTTTGGGTTTATTTAGGTTAAAACTTCAATAATATGTACTAAAGGAACAGACTGAACAAGATTATTTTTGGTTTAAGGACTGAAATTAGGTATACACAATTCTCATTTAGTGTATTTGATTTAGTATAATCTGCAATTTCCTATAGTCTGCATTTGAATGTACATATATTAAGCAACTATGATAATGATTTAATAAAACACAATTTAAAATAAGTATGTTTCAAACAATATTTTGTAAGATTCAAAGATGAAGTTTTTTAAATACACAATTTAAAAATAAAACACATCACCCTCTCCTACTACTGTTTTTCTACTTCCCTCATATTTAAAGTACTTTGTTCCCAGTTTACCGTTAGCATGGGCATATTGAAATTGCCACACATCAATTTGCTACACAGCAAATGAAACGATGAAAAAACTACCTTGAGATCTTACTACATTTGTGACGGATTTTCTTGAGATCTTACTACATTTGTTTTCAGACGGATTTTTCTTTGTATTTTTTAAATTAATTAGTATCAGTACTTTGTAAGGAAAAAAACTAAAAAAGCCACAATTCTCAAACTATAGATTGATCGACATATTTTTCAGAGCTTGATCACTGATTTGTAGTTATTTATTTTGGGGGGGGGGGGGAGAGGGAGGAAGAGAGAGAGAGACTGATTTTATTTCCCCACTTGAAAACCGTTTGCAAACAAAACAATGCCAAATGAAGCCCTGAAAAGATACACGTTGAAGGCCAAATTAAGAAAGAGCCATTATGGCAACAAGGTGAATTCAATGTTTAAGTTTTTAGTTTAAAGAAAAACGCGTTTTTTTCCATTCTCCCTGATCACACTGAATTGAATGTGTATTGTTCATATTCAATGTAGAGATGTTACATTTTTAATTCAGAATTGTTCATGCTTTTTCCTGAATGCAAAACCATTATTAAACCAAGATTAAAGCTGTTCTATAAACAAATGGTATAGCTTACAACTTTCGTTTAGGTTCTAAAAATACTCTAACCAATGAAGACTTTAACATCATCCCCTCAAAAGTGATGGCACTACAAGAAGTTTTATTTTTAAAAATATATTCTATAGATTTTTGTTTTTACAACAACTTTAGTATGGTTTGTTCAGACCTCCTTTCTGAGATGTTTTACGTTAACCTAATACTTGTTTTCATGGAATTTACACATCTTTCACATATCCTTTCCTTTGCACAGAATTTTTGTTTTATTTGTACATGCCATTTACCTACAAAACACAGAATCTTCTTGCTTGGTTTTGGGGGTTTATTTATTTATTCATCTATCTTTTTATTTAATTAATTTATTTTTATTTAATAATCACTGAACTATTACTTGAGAGCGTTAACAAAGATGGAATTTTTTTTGTCATTTGTATTTCATAACATGCTCACCAAATACCACTACGGATATTGTGGATTAAAACAATCAAACCAAAGGTTATAAAAGCAAAACAACAGATGAGTGTCTGTATTTTAAACACCAATATTCACTTTCCTATAAGTATGGATAGTACAGGGTGTATGACATTTTTCTCATTTTAACTGGAGTGGACAGCAGTCCTGTATGTCATACCTTCTGACCGAGTCACTGCTTCAAACAACTGAACAAATAAAGTAATGCAATGGTCATTTTTTATAAACTTTAGTGCAGACAGGTCATTAATTCAAACCGGAAAAAAGTACGCAGGAACCTCAGTGATATGTAACTAAAAATTCACAACATCTAAAATCAAAGATTAAAATCTTTAAAATCAGTGCACACATCAGTATTTGAAGTAGGTACAGGAGACACAGTGCCTGAAAGAAAAGCAAAAACCTACTATGCGATACTAAAATACCAGTGCGTGTACAAACTTTAAGAGTATAATTTGTGGGCATTATCCTTAGGTGTTGCAGTATTGCATGTGGTCTAAATATGTATCAGATGTTACCTATAGAATATTTATTAAATACCTTTAGAACATTTATGAAAACATGGTGTGGTGTAAATGTGATGTTATTAATATAAACATGGAAACAATCCCTTCAAATTGTTAAGAACCCTGAATCTTAATTAGTGAAAGAATACTACACTGCATATAATAAAATGATAATCACATACACATACTAGTTAAACAGTCAGTTTTTAGGTCTGTGTAATTACTGCACAGTGACACAGAGAATGCTGCAGACTGGAAGTAGGATTTTTGGGAAGGAAAGTGCTTTGCTAGAAATAGTAAGTATGTGCACGAATGCCAAAATGCATGGACCAGCAATTTAACTTTATTGAAATCATAGTATGCATCATCAGGGTAGACCTCTTTTTTTTTTTTTTTGCTAAGATCACTGAAAAGGCAGAAAATGGCTACACACTCTTCTCTTAGTTCTCTTTAGTACAAATACTAAATACAGATTGTAGATTATTAAATGTTAAATTAAGAAACGTATTTAAATGTTTAAATTTAGACAGACCTATTTTTATATCAGTAACAGTAGCACAAATAATTCCATATTACAGCCACATTCAAGAAAAAGAGGGAATTGTGTAAAACTACCTCTCTCTCTGTTAAAATTGACTAGTTAAATATCACAGTCCTTGCTTTTCTGTATAATTAAGCTTTTGTTCAACCATGAAAAAACTAGAAACTGATTGCTTGAAAATGAGCTGCATGACCTTTGTCCCGGTTTGTCACCTCTGACCTTTAATTTGAAGACCCTGCATATCAATTCATTCTATTTTTAGAAGCAGAATGTTAAAAAGTCTGTATATTTTTAAAATTGTTATCCTCCCATATGAAACACATCAGGTTGTTTTTGTCTTTTTTTAGCCTCTACACATCCAACCAGAGCAGCATATTTGCTTTCTACTGCGCAACTGCATTTGAAACAGCCAGTGTGCAATTACAGAAAATGAACACTTGTCTCTGTGGTGAAAAAAAGCTTTTTTATTTTTTTAATGTACTAGAGATGCTGAAGGACATTAAAGTGAATTTAGGAAAAAAAAAGAACTTCTAGATTGCATGCCTTTCGAAATTTAACTGTCTTTTCTTGAAGAGAGGAAGAAAGGAAAAAAGCTCACGTCTGTGTTTGTATTGCTGCTAACGGATACCTGTTTTTTCTTGAACCTTCCCCATACTATCAGCGGTTATTTCGTTCTCACTGATGACATGCTGTTTCGGTATTAGCTTTCAGAATGTCCTTTCATAAACTGAACCTGCGGTTAAAAATAGCAAATAGCAAGTTCCTGCCTAGTTGTGGCTTTCAGCTCCACTTCCATTTTATACAGGTAACATTATCCTCCGCAAGTTGTCTACAGAAAGTCTTTATTGCCGGAAGGGCTCCTTTCCTAAGCAAGGAAGCGCTGTAGTATTTCTGTCAGTGACTTGACTACCAGCACTCACTACCAAAGCGATACGCTGCATTCCATAAGGGCGTCTGGTGAAAGCATTTTCCCCCCCCGTGACCCCCCCCGGGAAGGACGCAAA
>NW_008794211.1:3093158-3094820 GCF_000699145.1 Aptenodytes forsteri | reverse complement strand
ACCGAGGGAGAAACGGTTCCTTTGGAAACTACCTCCCGCCCCCAGCGCCCCGCTGCCGGCGTCGCTTGGAGCCTCGCCCGTCCGCTCGACGATCGCGCCGCGTACCACGGGTTTTAGCTGCGATGCAAACAAAACCCTGCCACGGAGTGACAAAAAAAGAAAAAGAGGAGGAACAACTATTTTAACCGCTTGGGCTTTAAAATTCATTCCTGTGCTTAGGGACGCGATCTGAAACGCTGCTTGTGACCTACCGCTGCACCCTAGCAATGGCTTAGACAGCAGCCGTCAGGCCTCGGAGGGAGAGGGTTTGGGGTTTCCTTCTTCATTTATTTATTTATTTACCACCGTTTTTCCTCTTCTGAAATTTTTAATACATGCCAGCTAACACATTTTCAGATTTAAAAAAAAAAAAAAGTTTTGATAAAACTGAGATGGCAGCACATGCCCTCTTTACAGAAGGTATTTCAAAGCCAGGGTGTAAGACAGCTGGTTTTGGCATACACACAGAGGCAGCTTGTACTACAGCTGCATTTTTGTAACCACTACACGGGGCAAACATCAGCCGTCATCACTACTTTTGCCATAACATACATGATTCGTTTCACTACAGCAAAGGAAACTTGGCTTCCTGGTGTATTAATAACTGAGGTCATAATTTAATTCAATACTGATTCTTACTACTCTATACCAAGGGGGAAAAAACCATCATCATTCTTTAAAGAACTAGGGCTTAGTTGCACATCTTACAAATAGTTTTCTAAACAAGCTTGTCGGTGTTGCCTCCTCTGAAGTTTTAAGGTTGGTTTTTTTTAGTGTGTTTCAAAAAATAAATGACTTGTAGTTTTGTAAAGCAAAGCATACAGGTATCAATCTAAGAGTAAACATGCACTACTGCATTTTAGTGCAGTATTATATTCTGATATCACTAAAACTATACACAACTATATTTAAATGAACTACAACCAAATTTAACTATAATTATTTTCTTAGTATCGGATGACTTGTTCATGACAGGACATTTCTCTGTACTTGCAATTATTAATAGTGTTTCCATGCAAGATGTGAAATTCCAAAACAGGCTATTAGATGGGGGGGAAAAACCCAGCCCTGCGTATGGCCTATTTAGAAAGAACAGCAAGATCAGTTATGTAAGGAAAAAGCATAAAGTCTGTAAACAAATTGCTAGAGTGTACTACTATCTTGTCCCATCGCTGTAAGAACGTCACACATAATTTACTCACGACCACTAACAAGCTGACAAACGGTAAGAGAGAAACAAGTAAATTAATCAAATCTCTTTAGGTAATATGTTTATCAGATTAAAATGGATGATTCCCTCGTGCTAAAGCAAAAAGAGATTTAAAACTAACCTAGAGTTTTCAGATTTATTTAGATACGCCAGTTTCATATTCTGTAATAGCTTGGACAAAATATTTACGTGCCTTGCCGTTGAGATGTTTGCTTATTTTTAAGTTAATTTACTAATTTACTAGCTGCCTATCTGATTCGCTGTACTACAGCCTAATCGCTGCAGCCGAATCAAGTCGCCGCCGTTCAGCCCCAAACGCACACCGAGATACCACCAGAAGAGGTTAGGCGCGAGTGAAGCCCCGGAGCAGGGTGACATGCCATTGTACCTCCCACCACGGCGGCAGGCGGGGG
>NW_008794211.1:3054013-3091397 GCF_000699145.1 Aptenodytes forsteri | reverse complement strand
CCTCGCTCCGCCGGCCGCCGTCCCCCGGGCGCCGGGCTGAGCTGTGCGAGCTTTGTCTTTCCGCAGGCCTCTTCCCGTCCCCGCCGACCCCCTTCCGCTGTGCCCGGTACAGCGTGGGCCCAGGTCGCCTCACAGTCCCTCGGCCTCCCGCTCGCAGAGGTCGAGGGCCTCGTCCTCCGGGAGCCAGCCTGGAGGGCCCCGCTCACGGCATCCAACCAGCCACCTCCTCCCCCGCCGTTTGAAGGCACCTCCTTGTCTCACGGCTGCGTGTCGTGGAGGCCATTTGCCTCCTGTGATTGCATCTGGCTCCACCGCCTCGAGGACCGGACTCCCCGGCTGCGGCGCGTCCAGTCCACTTGCGCTGCTGCCCACCCCCAAATCTGCCGCCGGCAGGTGGGGTTTCGCTCATGTCTGGAGGATCTGGCACAGCAGGATCTTAACCAGCTGCAGCCATGACCTGCTGGTGGTGGGTCTCACCATGTGCTGCCCACATCCCCAAAGCAGGCAGGCTTCTAGCTGTACAACTGGCTTGTCCAGGGCGTGTCGGTTCCCACTTGTCTTGCACCACGATGGGGTTCCTTTCCCGGCACGTGAGAATTTATTAATCCCAAAGTTTCATTCTCCTGGCTCGTTCTGACTTATCCACGGAACACCCCAACAGCAGTTTATATACCATCATGAACACACTTCACCCGAGTGTATATAGTATATACAGTACATTGTTCTAGAAATAGCAGGGTTAACAAAGCTTGGTTACCTACGGATTGATGTTCCACGTCCTTTTTGTACCCGTCCCCTCTACGTAGGCTCCAACAGTCCCCACTTCCCACATACACTACCAACACGGAGATGGTTCCCAGCGGTGCGTACGCTGGCGGACTCACCAGGCGCTCGTGCTGACGGTTAGCCAACTGGTGGCAGTAGGTGGCTGGTGAAGTCACACCGTCTCTCCTCTGGGGGGACACTGATTAGCAGTCTTTTATCTGATTATTAAGCTGATTTTCATGACACTTAGTATTTTTGGGTCCTTTATGTTGAATTTGGCTGAAATTGTAAAAAGGGTTCAAAAGTTACTTGGGAGCAAAGAGATGGACGGTGAATGCAATTGCATTTTCTTAAGAGGCCAAGCTAAAAATGTGGCACGTGGAAAGGATGGCTTTTTTGAAGCCCAGTTCACACAGGTTTCTATCGTTAGGCATGGGCATGCCTGCCTTGATCACCACTTCCCATTCTTGGGCTTTCCTTTGTGGATTTAATTTTTGAGGCTCCAGTAAGGCTTTCAAGAATTTATCAGCACTTTTTGAGCGCAATGAAGGGCCCAGTCAGTGCTAAAATACTTGCGCGCATAGCTTTTTAACTTCTTTTTCACAAAAAAAGCTTTACACAGAGTTTTGCTATGTGATATTAGCCCGTGATTAAAGAAGCTGTGGAGCCTCTCGAGCCTTCAAATACTGTGCCTTACTTAGCTGAGAAAGGTTTTGCGTTGGACCGAGAAATATTTTCAAGGCTCAGGAGAGAGTCTTGTGCAGGGAGTCACCGAATGACACCGTTCCACTTAGACTTATCTAGGCGCAGCCCTGGAAAGTTCCTTCATTCGTGTTTCCCAGATGAGATTTAAATAGCCGTATTTTGCTAATACTCCTAATATTTGACTATATTACCTAAAATTTAGTGTGCGCTCTGTGTGTGTATATATATATAAAAACAAATCTAGCCCAATATATAGCTATATTACCCTAACGCAGCTCTAGCTTTATTTTACTAATAGTTAGAGAATGCGTGATCTTTTCTGAAAAACAAACAAACAAAACCAAAGCACGGTTGGAACTTGATTTCTCACTTAATTTTTTTATTTATTTCTAATAGATGAGGAAGAGTTCCTTCGTGGTCCCTGGTATTTGTGCTGAGATTTTTTTTCCAGAAAAAGAAACCTACCCACCTGCTTTGGTTTTGTACCCTTGGCATATGACGTAATCTAATTTTACGGCAAGTTTGTATAACAGAAGTTATATACGGAACATGAGCGGAATCGAACTCTTTCAACAAATAACTGAACTTCAAACAGTTTGAAAGGCTGTGAAAATACTGCACATTCTTTTCTATTACTTTCCATTCCTCAGCTTTTTTTTTTTACTGGGCTTGTTCATAGGGTTTCCCCTGAGAACTTGGTGGAAAACTTGTTTCTTCCTATGCAGATTAAACAGTTCTAGGCATTTTCATGAGGTACGGGAGTTTTTCCTAAGGTGACCTGTTGAAGTGGCCTGTCACCCCTGGTGAAAAAGTACTGAAGATATTTTGCAAAAAAAAAAAAGTACTTGAAAAAGCACTTTTAATTTTTCATGCTATGTGTTCCACCCAAAGCAAAACAAAACATTTAGTCTATTTGTGTTGTGCTGCAATCAAAAATAATTTCTGGAATAGTTCATGAAAATATGTCATAAAATCATTATATAGAATATTTTTCTAGTGAGGTCTACTAAAGCTTTTTCACTTCAGTAAAAGAAAGAAAAAGAAAAACATTTGGTAAATAGCGCTGTTTTCCATTCTGTAATGGTGTCTCCAGCCGTGGGGAATATTCATTGAACGTTTGAAAAGAAGGAGCTGAGACGCTGGTCGTGGGAAGGGAATTTCCGAGGTTCCAGGTAACACCTTCTCCAGCACGTTCCCGGGTTTCGGAAACCAGTCCAAAGCCAGCGGTTTTAGACCGAGGGCGGTTGCTCCTATTCCACCCACGCTGCCACTCACACCAGAGAGTACATTTACTCATTTCATGCCGCAGAGTGAGTCTTCTGCTCCCACAGCCTTGTGCTGCCTCAGGTTTCCCGTCCTTTCACATTTATCCTCTTGGCGTCCCGTTTCGGTCACGCTGTGTTTTCTTTCCTGACGGTATCATCGCCCAACTGCCAGCCCCTTCATTAGTCTTGCTTTATGCCAGCTTAATCAGGGTCTGAGTAGGCACTTCTGGACATTGTGTATAGGTTTATCTGCAATATTTCTATGGACTGTTATTTGTTAAAAGTGGGTGTGTTTGTATCGACTATTACTAAAATTGTCTAAAAATTTCCCGTTATAAGACAGTTTTCCAGTTGCTTGTATCTTTGGCAAGCTAGCTCTTTGGTATGGAATTTTTCATGCCTCCTGTAATAAGCTGTTTACGTTTTTTCCCAGTCATTTCCAGGAAGAAGATTAAAAAATATATATTTGGTCCATGTTAAGATATTATTTTCTTCAAAATGATCTAGTGGTCCCAACATTTAGAGCAGGCGCTTCAAATCTGGTGTAATGACAGGAAAATGCCTTTTGTTGCTCGTGTGGGTACTCTGTCCAGATCTGGCCGAGCTATAACCCCTTGCCAAACCGCAGTTTGCACACACTGAGAGACTTTCTTAACAGCTAAAACTTACAAAGCCTTGGGTCCAACGAAAACCCAAGTCCCTTCCAACACTGAACGCCGAGCCGAGAAGCCTCCGTGCACCCGGACTGCTACAGCGAATGGGTACAGTTCACATACACACTCCCCCTCCTTGTCCAGGCTACAGAATCTCGGGGAAAACTTTCCACAGATGCTTTTAGCTGTTCCTTTTCCCAAACAGGTTCTTGTTTGCGAACTAAGAACAAGGAATTTCTCTCTCTTGTCCTTTTAGTGACCCTACTGCTAACACCCTGGAAGCATGAAGGAAGAAGCTGTCTGAGTCAAATGGAAAAAAGACAAATGCCAGGCCAGGATGAGGAAAAAAAATAGGTTAAGAGGAAGAGTCTCTTGAGATCAGGACTGTTCAAGGGGCAAAAAGCTAAGTGTAGGAACTGGGGAGCCGAGGCAGAGACTCACTGCCCAAGAGCATTTCACCTTATATCAGTGTGTTTATTCGCCAGCATAGCGTAATCCACAATATATGAAGTATGAGTTAATGAGGACCAACAGGGCTACTGTTGGCTGGAATACCTGTCGTATGTATCTGTGGGAAGCAGCAGCATCTCTCCTATTACTTGTGAGGGGCAGGGACCGGGAGTGTGCGTGGGGGAAACTGACTGCAAAACCATGAGGGAAGCGTGGGAAGTTAGTGGGCGAATAGTATGCACTAAAAGAAGGAAGAGAAAAAGGGTCTGGGAATCCAGTGGAGAAAGAAAAAATTATTTAGATGCTTGTCTGCAAAATGGGGATTAAAAGAGTATGGAAATAGGTTTGATAGGGAACTGTGGTAGGTGAAGGCAGGACAGAAACATGGAAAAAACTTGAGAGTGGAAACAGTATACACGGCTGGTGTGTGGGGGTCCTGTGTGCATCCCCCCTTCTGGGTGTGTGGCTGCCTGGGCTCAGGGCCAGCTTAGAGGTAGTGTAGCTGGTAGCCTTGACAGAAAGAGCTAGAAGAAACCTCAGTGAGGGCCTGCTGCTCCTTCGCCCAGGAGCTGTTTTTAGGCTGAGGCTCTCACCCTTGTTCCCGGCTCAAGCTCCATTGCAGCTGCGCTGCAGCCATGCCCACGCCTGTTGGTCTGGATCCTGACTGGTGACAGGGTTGACTTCGGACCTCCCTCATACCCATGGGCTTGTCTGGCTGTCTGGACTCTTGGCTGGCCTTGGTTGCCACCAACAGACCTGCTCTGCGCCCTTGTCAGTGAGACCCTGCCCCGCTGGCCCTGCTGTCACCCATGGCTCCCGGCTCCCCTTCCCCTGCAGAGCAGCCTCCCCTTGCTGCCCCCGGCACTGCGAACTCGCCGTAGGCCTTTTCTTAGGGCTTCATGTTCCACCAGTGGTCTCAGGAGCAGTAACGTACAGGATTGCTCCTTCAGCTGTGGAAGGTGTATACCAGGTATATACCCTAATGGTATCAAGCCTGGTGATAAATCATGAGACTATCATATACTCCATTTAACCCCCTTGTCATTTATTTTTTAAAAAACACATCACGTATACTGTAAAACTCCATCAAAGGAAAATTAACTGCAGTTGGAAAGCTAAGTGTTACCTGCATGCTGGCAGCAAAACCGATATAAAATGTGCTATAGAAGGACCCCGGTGAGGGTCTTGTTTTCTGTTTCCTGTTTTCTTTCCCCCAGAACTGCTCATGCCTCATGAAAGTCCAAACCGTGCTCTGTTTCTTAGCTGGCAATGGCTGTACGCGGTTACAGAACTTTATTTTTTCTCCTTTTAGCCATCAGTCTCCTTCTTTGCCCTTTGGGATTGTTCTAATTTTTTAATGACCCAATGAAAATGTTAGTAACGGAGAAGTTTCCTATTTTTCTTCTGTCTTCCTCCTATTTTATTTGCTTTTGCCAGTGGGGCCAAAGAAAGGAAGTGATTTTTTTTAAGTTAGTTTGGAAAAGCTGTGCCAAAATACGCTGTTCTGCTTTATTTTGTGGCCTTGTGAAAATCATGCAGCATTTTCTGAAGCTTTAAATTTTAATAGAAGATTCTCAAGAACGTTCCGTTTGCAAACCTAGACAGATATCTAAGCACATGAACATTCAATATGGTAATCACAGATAAGTATTTTATCACAAATGCCTTTTTAGACATTTATTTAGTTGCAGCCAAGTCAATTGCATTTCAGTCAAGCCTTTATTACAGGCACGCTAAGAACACTCTGCCAAGCCTCAGCTGTCGACTTCTCTGCGCCTTTTCTAAACCAGTATTTACCAACTTTACAAGACTGCATTTAATTCCAAACCAGTGCTATTTTGCCTTCTTTGAGCGTGTGATCATTTCTGTCCTTGTTCAGTGGCTCAGATATGCTAATATGAATGAAAGCTGAGGTTATGCTCATTGCTTAAGCTGGTGCAGAAGCTGAGTTGTGTGCATCCAGAAACTTGCCATGGTTGATAAACCATGTTGATAAACCAGTTGATAAACTGGTGATGGGTTGATCAGGAAGAGCAAACGGAAGAGGCAGCTGTGAATCCCCTCAGTCAGCGCAGATCCCTCTTTCCGCGTTCCAGAGCAAGGCCATACGTGCAACTCCAGAAAAAGAGTTGTTGGCTTGGGCTTTCCTATGAATGTGAATGAGCGTGCCATGTGTGTGTCACACAGGTATTGGTTTTACATCAAGGAAAAAGACAGATACTTTTCTCCTGACAAAACAGAGTATATTGGACTGCTGCTCTCGATCTGTCTGTTCCCCCCATCATGTGTTGTTTCATGGACGGAAAATCCTGTGCCTGGGTCCTCACTGCTGATTTGCTTGTTCAGGGTTACGAAGACTCTTTGGCCACATCTGCATTAGCAAAATGAACAGGGCCAGGGCAAATGCCAGAGCACTGGTTGTGCACAGTCCGTGAAGTGGTTTTGTGCCAACCAGGCCTCGCCGAAACAATTGGTGCTAGGCTGTGGTTGGGGAACTAGCATGGGCCAAAGCCAAGCCGTAGTATACAGATTGCTTTTGGCCTGGTTGCAGGGATAACTGGTTTAAACCCTTGTATGGTTGCGAGATGTGCCAGGCTAGTTGGCCACAGGGTCAGAAAATGAGCCCTGTACTGTTTTATTTACCAGTATAGACATGGCCTTTGGGTCTTGACCCCACGATGAGGTTGGTGGGAGGAGGGGAAGGGGGGGTCTCTACTATGAGGACCCCTTCTGTAAGAGCCAGCTCCAAAAAGAGACTAATAATTGAGTGCTTGCTGGTCTGAATTGCTTCTATATTTTACATTACACCGTCACTGAAGAAAAAAAAGATAGCAGGGAGGGAATAAGAGCTCAGGTCTCCTTGCGTCCAGCTGACTAGCCAAAGTGGTAGTTTGCGGCCAAGTTTTTAAATGCTTATTCTACTTCTGATCCCAGGATGCTGACTCCTGTTCGGTCCAGCTCAAGCAAAAAGTTTGAGCATGCTCCTCTACAGAATAATTATCAGAGTGGTGGTTGTGGCACTTTTTAAAAAGGAAAAATAATATGTAGCTTTTCATCTAACGCTCATCAAAAGCAACAGCAAAGAGTCTGGTGCAGGATGAGGGATTTATGGTAAAGCTGAATTAGTGCACAAGATCTTCAGACTTAAACAATTATTTCAAAAGGACCACGGTCATGTTCAAATACTTTTTTAGGAATTCAGTGACATATACTTGGTTAACCATTAATATTTTAATGCTTTTAAAATCAGTATGTATAGTCTTTAAGAATAACAACTGTAAGAAAATGTTAGCTTAATATTAGGAATAAATTTTATTTTGTTATGACCTAGACTGGTCTGTGGGTTTTATTGCGTTACACTGTATGCAGTTTTCATCAGCTCAAACTGTCTGGCTCCTTACAGCAGCTTGATTTAAGGAGTTTGAACTAGTTTCCTTGGGGAACTGCAGCCTCAGAAAATTGAATTGTTAGCTGGTAGGAAAAAGTTACAGAACATTTTTCAAAGTATACAGTGGTGAAGAAAGGAAATGATTACTTGGAGTTGGGGGCGTAGAGTGAGAAAGTGCCTGCCTCATGCGTCTGTCCATCACAAGAACTAATTACAGTCATTTAGGTCAGAATTTCTCTATTCTATTGAATATTGAAAAAACAGGTAGAGAAGTTAACATGATTTAGAAGGAGCTTCTCTGGATCTCCACTGGACTAGAATAATATGCAACTAGAATAGTAATTTCCAAGCATTCATTTTCAGCGTCACTTTTATTGTTAATCACGAATTTTAAGAGTGAAACCTTAATTGATAAGCAAGGCTTAAAGTGCTCAAAAATATTGTCTCAAAAGATTTTGTTTTACTCCTGGATTAACTCTGCCACTTCAGTTTGAGTCAATCAGAATTCACTCATAGATTAATTGCAGAAGCACCCCTTCACATTGCTAAAGGGTGAACTGATTGAAAGCTAAGCGGGTTCAAATGGAGACTGCTTTCATACAGGAGAGCCTCCCTTCATATTTCCCATACCCTTTTAAATAAACAAAAAAAAAAGACAATGGAAATAGTAGCATGGCATTTTAATAGATTTTGAGTTATTTTCTGACTTTCTTTAAAAGTCAGTATAGTTTAAGTCCCATTGTGCTTGCTATCAGAACTAGTTTGGAAAACAATTAGGCAGACAGAGTCCAAGTTAAAATGTGAGCGGGGAAGGAAGCATGGAACGGAGATCTTAGCAAATCCTACTTATTTAATCTTTTAGATATGCAAAAAAAGTGACAGATAACAGCCAGAGATAAAAACCACGAATGAAAGGAGAAAAAGAGGTGCTCCTTGGCCAAAGTAAAAGCTGAGCTAGGAAGTGGAGGATCAGCTTGCTGTGGGAACAGAAAGATCTCGGGACTTTTTCTAACAGATTCTGGAGTGTAAATAACAAAGGCATGTCTGAGGCTCAAAACAAAGCGAACAAATCAGTTAGCTACAGAATGGCGATGGAGGCAAAGATTTTCCGTGCAATCAGGGAAGAATTACTGATGATGAAAAGGAGGGCAGAGAAACTGGAGCGTCAAAAATCTGACAATCACTGAAGGACCGAGTAGTGTGAGTACCAGCAATATTTGGCTGGTTAATGAAGGCACTGAAGAGAAGACTCCGTGCCAGAGCCACGCGGACATGGGGGAAGAAGGGAGGCAGGGCTGACACTCAGCAGCTGGAAAGCTGGGTGATGAACTGTGAATATATAAAAAACATCCAGGTGTCTGGCATTTTCTCTCTCAGGAACAGAGCACTGGCATCATCTGATCGATACTCTGAAGTTATTAGGCTTAGTAATATAGGCTACTGAAGCGCAGAGCTAAACCCATTGCTAGAAAAACTCCACTGCAGGCAATGGAAGTATCAAAGAAATTATTCTAGACTACCAATACTGCAATTTATATAGACTGATGCATGTTTAAGTAGCCAAGTGTGTAACTTCTAGCTTTAAACCCTGTCCTTTTCCCCAAGCAGTTTGTCTGTACTTCAGCTACACATCCTTCATCTAAGGAGCTGAAAGCTGCTCTTTTTGTGTGTTTCTTTAAATACCATGCTTCAGTTTTCATGTGATAAAGTATCCCTTCCTAATCCTAGCTCTATTTTAATTTATCAAAACACATGGACCCGAGTGTCCCGTTCCTCTCTTATAACCAAGAGATGAAAATGGAAGTGACACAAATCAGTGGAAAGACTTTTCCACCCTTACAAATATGATTGATTATTCATACTGGGAAATTTTACCCAATAAGCAAGTGTGGAAGAATCTAATTATTTGTGAATTATTTTGATGAAAGCACATTAATAGCTCTATTCGTATATCATTTTCAGGTTATTTACCAGCAGTAGCTGCTTGTGACCCTAATTAAAGTAATAGTTGCAGGTGACCCAAAAGTAACGGAAGAATTATCATTTCCTATGGCCCAGTTTCATGAACACATTTTCTTCCTTGAAACCTAGATTTGTGCATTGGGAACAATAACATACCAATGCTGTCTAATGAAATCAGCCTCAATGGCCATGACCTTTGGTTAACTCAACCTTTTGCTTCCATCGTTAATTATATGTGCGTTATAGTTAGTGTAGAGGAGACGATTTGGTCATTATTCAAAACCTATCAAGCTTGCTTTCTTCTGAAGAAAGGGGAAAAGCTAACAAACAAGCCTGGAAAGAAGTAAAGAGATAAAGCATTCATGACAGAGATGAAAACTGAACTCTCTTCAGCCTGGAACAGTGATGAGATACAAAGTGAGTAGTGGGTAAGACATTCTTGGAAAAAGCAGAAGATATTTGCTGATACACGTACGGTTTGTACTTGCTTTGTTTTTTCCTTGCATAATCAAGTGTAACACCAATAAAAGATTACAAACTGACAATCCTCTGAAAGATAATCAGATATACAGTAGTCACAACATGGGAAGTAGCTGGGTTCTTGCAAGACACCAACTTCTTTTGGTCCTGACCTAGAGGGTCTGTTTTCACAAATAAGAGTACGATTTGGAAGAGAGTGTAGTCTAGGTGACACGATACCTGTCTCAGAGGTTGGTCTTTGTTCTTTTTCCAGGCCTGGCCTCTTTTCATAGGGATACCTCATGCATCATAGTTTGAGCCATTGACTAAGCTGGAAAGGCCACTGAAAAAAGTATTCTGCCTCAAACTGATTCTGGCACAAATGGTGCCTTCCCTCACTGGGAACCGGCCTGGGGAATGGGCATGGATGAAGTTAATTTTTTTTCAGCTAGATACTTTTTACAGAGAGATGATTTTTTCAGCTAGATAAATCCCATGGTTGTGGTTCACTGTGCAAGTGAACGAGAGGGAGTTGAGTGGGAAGAGGTGGAAAACAACCCCACCTGTCATGTCTGATTTAGTCCCTGACTTGCCGTGTTCATAAGGCAGGAACAGAGCTATCGAAGGCTGCTGTGGACATAGCAGGCTCTGAGCTGTGACAACGGCATGATGAGACAAAGACTTGCGTGAGAGAATGTCGCAGATCTCTTCATTCTGTCATGATGCAGCAAGCTGCTACTCAGTTTCCCTTTCAAGTAAGACAGTGTAGCTCTGTAGCTTAAAGAGAAGGGGTCTTCAGGATACCTTAAAACTGTGCTTCAGTGCTCATTCAACAAAACAGTCCCCAAACAGGATCACAGAATGGTTGACTTTGGAAGGGACGTCTGGAGATCACCTTTGAGCTCCTCCGCTCAAAGCAGGGTCACCTACGGCAGGGTGCTCAGGGCCATGTCCAGTCAGGTTTTGATATCTCCAAGGACGGAAACTCTGCAACCTCACCAGGCAACCTGTGCCAGCGTTCAACCACCCTCACCGTAAAAATGTTTTTTTTTTTTTAATGTTTAAATGTAATCTGCTTTATTTCAATCTGTGTTCATTGCTTCTTGTCCTGTCACTGGATACCGCTGAGAAGAGCCTTCTCCAAGCTAAACATCCCCAGCTCTCAGCCTCTCCCTGTATGATAGGTGCTGCAATCCCTTAATCATTTTAGTGACCCTTCACTGGACCTGCTCAACTTACTATATAGATATACAGGACTATAACATCATAGTGAATAGTCACAGCTGACAAGTACTTTTTAGAAACATATGCCTTTCCCAGGTGACAATCACCTGGTCGAAGTGCATACTTCAAATATGTGACATTGTTTAGCAGCTTGCAGTGCCCTTCTTACCCTTTCAAATGTACTGATAACCTTCATTGCTTCAGAACCTGCCATATATAGAAGTTAACTAGGGTATTGCCTTTTCCAGCTTCTCTTCAAACACTGATTGTTTCTAGGAAAACCTAAAAAACACTGCAAATATCTCTTCCAAGATCTTGGTCTCCACCAAGTTCCTTTGAACCTGCAGGATTTTATCAAAGATTCAGTTTCACTTTTGAAAGGAGAGTTGCTAAGAGAAAAGACTTTACTTCCTGGCATCAGTTAGCTTCTCTGTGTAACAAAAGACCCTTTAAGGCAGATTTATAGCTTGCAACAATCTTGTTTGAAGAACAGGTCATCCTAGGAGTGTATCCCAGGATTGATGTGAGTTGTAAACTTGAGACGCATTCTACAAAAAGGGACAGACATAAAGAAAAAACAACAAAAATGTCTATCCCTTTTCTTCTTAAAAGTCATGCTAGCTTTGACATGGGTTTTCACAGGGAGAGACCTGGGTTGCTCTATTCTTTCTATGAGACAAACCCCAGAAAGAGCATGCACAAAGACTAAAAAGCATCTTAGAGAAATGAGAGGCATTTCATAATTCATAAAGATGAATTTCAGATTATGAGTGTTGTAAGAGCTTTTTCTTTGCTCTTAGTGCAAAACTGGGAGGAGTGGCTGATAGATCAGATACTTACACTGCCATTCAGAGGGACCTGGACGGGCTGGAGAAATGGGCTGAGAGGCATCCTCTAAGTTCCACAAAGAGAAGTGGCAAGTCCTGCACCTGGGAAGGAACAACCCCATGCACCAGCACATGCTGGGGGCTGACTAGCCAGAAAGCAGCTTGGCAGAAAATGAGCTGGGGTCCTGGTGGACACCAAGTTGAACATGAGTCAGCAACGTGCCCTTGTGGCAAAGGGGCAACAGTATCCTGGGCTGCTATAAGAAGAGCTTCTGGAGTGCTGGGTCCAGTTCTGGGCTTCCCAGTACGAGACACATGCTGGAGTGAGTCCAGCGAAGGGCCACAAAGATGATTAAGGGATTGGAGCATCTGCCACATGAGGAGAGGCTGGGAGAGCTGTGACTGTTCAGCCTGCAGAAGAGAAGGCTCAAGGAGATCTGATCAATGAGTATAAATACCTGATGGGGAGAAGGAGAGAAGACAGAGCCAGGCTTTTCTCAGTGGTGCTCAGTGAAAGGACAAGAGGTGATGGGCACAAGCAGAAATACTGGAAATTCCATTTAAACACACTTTGAAGATGATCAAATGGTGGCACAGGTTGCCCAGAGAGGTTGCGGAGTCTCCATCCTTAGAGATCATCAAACTTTGACTGGACCCAGCCCTGAACACCCTGCTGTAGGTGACCTTGTTTCACTCCCTGCTGTAGATGACCTTGTTTTGAGCAGAGGAGTTGGACTAGATGATCTCCAGAGGTCCCTTCCTACCTCAGCGATTCTGTGATTCTGTGATCTACGAAATGAGGCAAGCTGTGGACAAGATATCACAGTAGTTATGGTAAGAATGCTAACCTAAGTGAAAGACAGGATATTGAAATATATTTGTTTGACTCTGAAAAGATTCATGGATTAATTTAACATTAAAGAGAAAGGAAAGGAAAATGTTAGCAAATGGAGGGAAAGAGGGAAATGTATCAAGGTGGAAACAACTAGCAAGGCAATGTAGTAGAAACGAGGCTGTTCTGTAATAAACATGGGGTGTAATATACACTAAATAAAGGGGTTCTGCAGAGGATGGACAGCAGAAGAATGTATATTACAAAACCAGAAATACATAATCATCAACGCAAGGCAAGAGTTTAATAATAATGAAATAGTAACAAAAGTACTTAACTCAGATGGTGCCTGTCTTCCATAGGTCTCCAGGCACTTTCACAGAAACAAACCCCAAGCATAAACACACAGCTGAGAGGGAAGAGGCTTGATGCTGAAACAGAGCATTTTGCTAAAGGAAGCTCTGTTACAGACTGGTTTTAACCCTGGAAATGACACACAAGCAAAAAGTGAATTGCAACCTAGAAAATGGAGCTAAGCACAAACATCATCAGAGCCAGCATAAATGGTATAAATTGTTCAACATTAAAAATGAAACATAAACCCAAACTCTGCCCTGAGAGCAGATATCTGCAGCTCAGCTGGAGCTGTATGTAGCTGCATGGGCTCATCTGGGTGGAAGAGCCTGCAAGATCAGTGCTCAGGTAAGGCTGTGTCAAAATTAAGAAAAGTGAGAAAAACTTAAGTTCTGCTTAACTTAGGTTAAGAACTCATCTGGCCGAGTCACTTGAGTAACTCCATGCTGTCCAAGTAGAGTTTGTGATGGTGGAATATGATACAGAGTTAGTGCAATTAAAGTGCATTGTGCAAACTGGAGCTGATCAAGTAAGTAAGAAATTGTCTGCTGAATTCAGACCATGGTTTTAAACTGGGCTCTCAAACATATTTTTGGGA
The DNA here is from genome assembly GCF_000699145.1 of Aptenodytes forsteri. Lineage (NCBI taxonomy): Eukaryota > Metazoa > Chordata > Aves > Sphenisciformes > Spheniscidae > Aptenodytes > Aptenodytes forsteri. The sequence continues at coordinate 3,077,915 of NW_008794211.1, read as the reverse complement.
GCAGAGGCAACCAGCGTGGCTATCTTGTTCTCTGTCTTTCAATTAAAAAAACAAAGGAAAGTTGGAAAGTCCTTTGTTTTCTGCACAGTGCAGAGCAGAGAGCTTTCAAAAAATTGATTGTCATGGAATGGGAAACTTTCCTCAAATCTGCTCACATAAAACAGTGACGTACCATATATCGTGGTATGTAGATCCAGGAAATATATTTGTCATTTAAGTCCTATTGGAACAGAGAAAACAGCATATCTCAGGACCAACAGGCTCCATGTCTTCTCATGGGTGAAGACCTTTCTCTGCCTCTTGGCCAGTTGGCTTGGGGTAGCCAAGCCAAGGGTCTGTATTATTAAACTCTCTAGATTTCAAACACTGGCCAGATACAACCTCATAGTTGGAAATGGTGTCCCCCTCCTCGCCCCTAACTCCTGAGCTGCGTCCTGAAATTCCTGAGGAAAGAGCTAATTGGTTCAAGTGTTTGTGTAGATAAGTAAGTTCCTGTGTTCAGACCCATCTTCTGGCACTGTTTAGTTTACTACTGTATGTGTATCCGTATGTTCCTCATCACAGCATCTGAATGCCTCATAGCCATTGATGGACTTTATTTCTTACAACAGCCATGAAAGTGAAAGAAGTACTTTTCTAATTTTACAGATAGGAGATGTAAACTAAAAAAAATGCATTTTCTTGTTGTTGCTGATGGCTATACGCCTGAGTTGGAAAGTGAACTACTAGCACTTAATTTTTAGCCTAGTAGCCTATTCATTAGACTATTTTTTCTTATGAAGTAAAACCTTAACAAATTAAGCAAAGTACATTTGATTATACAAATTCAGAGGTTAATTAGGTCATTAGCAAAGCTGAAACAACTGAACATTTAAAGATTTACTATAGATCACAGAGGTCTGAATAAATAAAACATCAGCTTTGAATGCTGTTCTGAGAGAACATCTGAGCACATCATGTGTAGAATTTTACGTTTAAGAAAGTGTTCAGTTTTGCATTAAGCCAAGGGGAATCGCAGATCTGACCTGATAAAAAAAGCACAAGTTTCTGCAGCTTTCACCACCTTTCAGTTAAAAAAAATATGTGTACATATGTTTACACATTTTGTTATAACTTCTACACCACTGATTTACTAAGTCATCGTATGCTAGTTTTTTGGGTTCTCTCTAGGGATATTGTAACATCAAATTATGATCTGATTTGAGGTAAAACCCCCACCAGTATGATATAAATTTTTAAAAACTGTAAAATTTACAGTGCACTAAACACAAACATATCAAACACAAGATGCCTTAAATGAACAGGAGTGAACACCACTGTAATTACATGAAAAAAATATCCTACATCAAGAAAATTGGGGTGAATGTTTGACCAGTTTTGAAGAAAAATGTCAATTTTAAAAAGGGAAAGTATTCCAAAGTCATAGATTAGGTGTAACATAATAGATACACTGACTTTTACTTACTAAAAGTAAGTAAATTCACTACCCTAAGTTTGTCACAATTAAGCGTTCATTTGGAGTGCTTCATGAGAGTAGTTCAAGGGTCCTTGAATGACTGAAGAATTTTTTGATGGCTTAAGTTGTTCTTTTTTATTTATGGGTTACTGCTGTAAGATGATAATCAGATAAGATCAATGTTCTCCTAATTGTATGTGCTACACTATGTAGCAGTGCTACTTGTCGCTTAGCATCCTTCTAGTAAATTACTTTTGGTACTTACAAAGACATTAGCCTCATTCTAGGGATACAGAAGTTAAGACATAAAAGAATAAATTGTACAGTATCACTCAGTGAATCGCTGACAATATTAAATGTAGAACCAAATGGAATTTGGGAAATCCATCCTGCCTGTTAAAAATTCTCTCTCCCATGGGAATCGGATTCCCTCACTGTTCCCTTTTTATAGCACGAGAATAAAAACATCCTTTAATGAAAGACTTTAGAGAAAAGAATTTTTCACCAAGTTTGTTAACCACGACTCTCACTGCCTTTCTAAAAAAATAATTGCCAATCTGAGGAAGAGTCAAGAAAGCCTAGAGAACTGTCTCCCTCAGCATGCCATTTTCTTAGTATAGGTGGCAAATACTGGGATTCACATACTTCAGCTTGATGACATGCTGTGTGTGCTACTTAACAGCTAATAGTGGAACCCTCACAGGAAAATTAAATGGAAACCAAAACATAAGGAGGAGTTTTCTGTAATTCCTTAATAGATATAGATACAGAACACTTCCTACCCTTCGTTATAGCCCTTCTTAGGTCTGGATATCTAACTCTGCTTATAAATTCCTCTGCCATTCAAGCATAAACCGACACTTAATAAGGGGAGACAAGTCTCACACAGCTCTGCAGAGCCATCCTATTGTGCTGCGCCAGACCTGGGAACATCTAAATAACAGATATGCTAACACAGCTGGAAGTCTGAAGAAAAAAGGGTTCCTTTTTTCTTTTCTTTTGTTTAACTAACCAGTCAGCAACTATGAGAGGGGAAAGAGCAAAAATAAGGAAAGGAGGAGATAAAGGCTTTATCCCTTCATTATCCCCGTCATTATCTCGACGGTCGGGGGGGGAAAAAAAAAGTGTGTGTTAAAAACAGAAGAGATTTTCAACTGAGCCTGCATCCTCCTGCACTGATGCATCCTTCAGGCTCTGCTCATGAAAGCTGAACTGTAGCCATGCAAGTCTTCTACAACTTTCATTTATTCAAGGGGACCTAGAGCTTAAAAAGTAAGTGGAGCAAGCAGAGAATAGGTGAATTGGATTATGTGGGGTGAATTCTTTTTCTTGCTTGTTTTTTTCCTACCTGACATCTAAGTGTCAAGTCTATTTGTGTAAGGGTTCATGCAAATAGAGGAAAAAAAAAAGACAGTATCTTCAGTAAAGAGTTTACAATTCAAAATAAGAATGAAAATTGATAAGAAGGTATCAGGAGACAATGAGAGAACAGTGATCACAGCACACCAGCAATCTAACTGTTGTGATATTTCCTGCAGGCATTATGGAAGAAGTGTAAGGGACCTATCTGAAAAAGGATAATGAAATGGCCTTGCAGTAGAGAGCTCCTACTAAGTGCGAGGAACAGCACGGGAAGAATCACAAAGTTTTGCTTTTTTTTTTTTTTTAAATTTTTAACAAATAGGTAAAGTAGCGCCTGACCTGAGACAGGAACTGACATTTTACTAACAAATGACTTCATCACCACAAATTGAGTTCAGTGGGGAGCGGTATGTGGAATGGCAGTCGGAGATGTGACAGTACTGCCCTCTCCCACAGCTGGCAGTCCTGTCACCTGCTCTCTCCTGTATGAATGCTCCTGCTGACACAGAAGAAAGTAGACTGGGAGCAAATCAGACTCTTTGAAATGAAACTGCTCCCTCATTCCCCCTTCCTCCCCCACCCCAAGGCACGCCTGACATCCTCCAAATTTTGTGTAAAGCTAATTGTCCCTTCCCTCCAGGGACTCCATCAAACAATGCGGCTATTGTCTCAGCCTTCCAATATGTCTACCCCAGGACTCCGCAAGGCAAGTGAAGAGCCTCTCTTCATATACTTTGAAAAAACTAAATAACCTTTTATCCCTTTCCTACTTACATTTTGTGTTAAATGAAATTGGACACTCTTTCTACTGACTTTCACCAGTACTCGCCAAATAAGTCTGCTCTTTGAAAAACCAGCAGGCCATCATGCAAGGGATGTGCAAACTATGTAACGGTTGCTAATCAATTCACTTTTGTCCAAAAAACTCTACCTAACTAGGAGGTGTCTAGCATGCAGACCTACTCTCTTTTTTTTTTTTTTTTTTTTACAAATAGGTAAAGTAGCGCCTGACCTGAGACAGGAACTGACATTTTACTAACAAATGACTTCATCACCACAAATTGAGTTCAGTGGGGAGCGGTATGTGGAATGGCAGTCGGAGATGTGACAGTACTGCCCTCTCCCACAGCTGGCAGTCCTGTCACCTGCTCTCTCCTGTATGAATGCTCCTGCTGACACAGAAGAAAGTAGACTGGGAGCAAATCAGACTCTTTGAAATGAAACTGCTCCCTCATTCCCCCTTCCTCCCCCACCCCAAGGCACGCCTGACATCCTCCAAATTTTGTGTAAAGCTAATTGTCCCTTCCCTCCAGGGACTCCATCAAACAATGCGGCTATTGTCTCAGCCTTCCAATATGTCTACCCCAGGACTCCGCAAGGCAAGTGAAGAGCCTCTCTTCATATACTTTGAAAAAACTAAATAACCTTTTATCCCTTTCCTACTTACATTTTGTGTTAAATGAAATTGGACACTCTTTCTACTGACTTTCACCAGTACTCGCCAAATAAGTCTGCTCTTTGAAAAACCAGCAGGCCATCATGCAAGGGATGTGCAAACTATGTAACGGTTGCTAATCAATTCACTTTTGTCCAAAAAACTCTACCTAACTAGGAGGTGTCTAGCATGCAGACCTACTCTCTTGTCCTCTTGGAACCTGAAACAAAACCACAACAGAGCACGAAGTAAATGAAACTTGGGACAACCATTTGCTATGTGTATGAAAGACACCAAAGTACTTTGAGGCAAACTTCCATGGAGTAAAGTACCATTGTTCTGCTGACTTCTGAACCAATTCATCTATCAAATGTGACCTACATTACAGATTACGTCCCGACCTCTGAAGTAACACCACAGCTGTGCTCCTCTTGGACAGTTCAAAGCTCTGGTTGAAGTAAGGAAGGGCTGGAGACAAAACTGTCTCTGTCAAAGAGATACAGAGATAGAGCAAACTTCCGGAGAAGAGGATGATCCAGAGTAGGAAATGTCGCCAACCCTTCTCTTTTAAAGACATCTTTCCATCGTTTGTGACACTGATCAATGCTAACTTCAATTATTTTTTTCTTCAAAGGGAGTGTTAAAAAACTTTTCGTTCTGCTGTTGCCTGATAACTGTTTCACCTAGCAATAAAATACTACAGGAATTAGGTTTTCCAACTACCAAACTGTTAATTTCAACAGGAAAGGAATTGGTGAGCAGTAATATGTTTCATAACTGTGAAATTGCTTTCTTGCCCTTTCAATAGTGTCAGAATTTTGCATACTCTTGAAGCTGGTCATCAGCTTCATAAAAAACAAACAGAAAACCCCTCCTCAAAATTTTTTTGAACTTACAAGAGAAGTTTGGAGGTTTGGTGAAATTTACTGATAATTCTTTTTTTAATTTTATGTGGAAAGTCACTTACAAATTCACATTAGCAAAACTCCTAAGTTTCCTACTTACATCTTCTGCATTACACCAGTGTCTATGCTTGTGCAGTTAGCCAGTGAAACTTTCATTAATGGACCTGGTAAGCCCATAAAATCAGACAGAAAAGCAAAAAATATTTTAACCTGTATTATGTCTGCACTTAAGCCTGTCAATTATCTGGACTTATGTGGGAAAGTGTTGAAAAACACATAACTTAAATACCAAGTATAGGATGAGTTTTCTTGCTCAGCTAAATTGTGTCTCATCTCAGTCCCCTCAAAGAAACTCCTATGTCTACAAGATGCCACCTGGAAGGCTTCTTACTTTGGTCTTTGAGATACAAAAAGGATATGAAAAATTGTTCACAGACAGCTCTTCCCTGACCGTGTATTTGAGAAGATTCAGTTGTGCTGTTGAGCACACCACCTGCACAGACTCATGTACACACGAGCACTTCGGGACGGCTACTGATTTACGCACCATGGAACACGAAGGGAGGAGAAAACAGCGTGTGCTCTAGGGAGATGCAAGGGAATTGAAAGCTTAATGCCTTTAGGATGTCAAGGCAATATGCTTGGAGGTCTGCACGTTTGCAAGACACAGTGCTCGTCTTGCTGCCCTCTTGTAATTCTATGCTAGTTGCCCTCTCAGGCAATTCTGCCAGTTCCACTGTTTTCCCTCCATCTGTGAAGTAGCCAGCGTTTCCACCTCACTGACGGTAAATTGCATTGCCCTCAGCGCCTGTGGGCACATGATTTGGCACATACCTATTTTTGTAATAGGATTATTTAAGATACTAATATACAAATGAGCTCAAGAATGGAATAAACTGCAGGACTCACTTCTAGGACAGCATTTCTAGGAACTCTTTTAGCGCCATATTTCGAAACCAAAATCTCATAGGAGTACATTTAAGATGCTCTTTTTCCCTTTAACCAGGATATTACTTCTTCCATCAAGGTATCTTCCACTAATACACATTATAACAACTCTATGCATACATCCCAGGCTATTCCACTGTGGGCTGAGGATTCAGTAATTGCACAGATTTGTTTAAGAGTTGAGGCAGTAAAGCCTAGCTGACTGAGAGCTGGTGTAGACCTTTAACTAAGTCTAAGGTTGTGCCAACAGCAATATTGGCACTTTAAACTTACATCCTACAGAGGGGAAAATACTTTAAAAGTACAGATCTCCACAATCTCATTGGCCAAGCTCTCAGGTGGTTATGAAGTAAAAACAACTCCTTTGCCTTGTATAGTTTTAGATAGTGTAGTGCTTTTCTTGTCAGACTCGGTAACATATATGCTCTGCCAGGGTTTGAAGGAAGGAAGGAAAAATATGAAAAAATAAAAATATATGTATGATGAACAGATGGAAAGAAATAGGGCAAACTTGTTCTCACTGCTCAGCTTATAGGTCTGTCAGGTTATTAAATAAATAAACTTTGTGTGACTGCCCAGAACTTGCTACGTTGATGCCCATTCTTCTGTAACTCACTTACTAAGGGTCTAATTTAGCAGAAATAGGGTCCATAGCTACATAAAGTCAAGCTTTTTCAGTGTTGTTACTGAAGTGATTCATCAGCTCAGTTGGCCTGACTTCAGAACTATTAATTCCTGAGACATGGTTGTGAGCAGAGACTTTGTTAGAATATCTTTTTTTTCTGTGAAACACTAATCTCCAAAGTCAAAACTCACCTTACACAGCCGCTGAAGCTATTTTTGTATATCCAAAGTTAATCCAGCTCTGAGCTACAGTAATGATGATCTATCCCTTTAACAGCAGGCATGGAAGCTTTACTCTCTTCTTTTAAAACTGTCCCTAGCACGTATTCAATTGCACATCTTGGATATCTGACAGGCCAGCATCTGATGGGGTGCTATCATTCTTCCTCAAAGTTATCTAGAAGTTTAAATATGGCAAAAAACCAAAACAAAGATTTTTTGGGGTAAGGCCAACTTGAATTTTCATTTGTGTTTAAGCTCGAGTTAATGAACATTGATTGACTAAGATGATTCTATTATAGTGGACACATACATTTTTGATTAACCATGTTTAAGGATCAAATGTTTGAGTCATGGGACAAATATGTAAACAGTGTTTGCACTACAATTTGTAATTGCATTAATTAATACACATTAAAACAGACTGACAGTTTATGAAACTGCCAGTGGAAAGTCATTATATAATGGGCAATGCAAATTATGGCCTGGCAGTAATTAACAATTAACTCTGTAATTAATGAAGTAATTAACTCTGCTGGGGAATAGAAAGTAAGAATGATTTTACTAATTTCAATGTAAAGCCCAATATCCTAATCTCAAGCAATGATCAGCATGATTCAATAAAGAATGTAAAGCATATAGTGATAGTATATTCTCGTGGTCTTGTCCACTGGCATTTTAGAGCCACAGTTGTATCCAGGACTTTGTGCTTAACCGACTTTGATGAACTTTTTTCTAGGAACTTCTCTAGCTGCTTTTTGAACCCATCTATACTTTGGGCTACCACAATGTCCTGTGGCAATGAGTTCCAGTTTCTTATGTGCTGTCTGAAATAATCCTTCCTTTTCTTCATATTCAGAATGCTGCCTGGAAATTTCACTTGATGCTCCATAATCACCTTGCGTGCACCTATTCTGTGCTATTCCTGACTTTACAGAGCTCTATTATACCTTCCTTCTCATCCCCAGCTTTGTCTTTGAGTCTGATGGGAGCACTTTCACAGCTTCGACCATCCCTGACATCCTTTTATATCCTTTCTGAGCTGGGTGAGCGGGCAGAACTGCCCACAGTATTCAGTGGTGCAATGCCATTTTCTATTTGTTCTTTCTTCTCTGCTGATTTACCCTGGAAAATGGATCATCCTCCCATGCAAACACCACAGGGCATCGTTGCTGCCTGCCCTTGGAAGAGATGGTGCCTGTGTGGAGATCACGCCTTGTGGGATTCTTTCTACCGGACCTAGCATGGGACTTCTCTTAGGAGCCATTGTAAGCTCTGCAAAATAAAATGAACTCATATTTCATCAATGAAGGAATGGGTTCATAGTCAACTAATTAACAAACTAGTAGTTCTCTAGGGCTGACAAAACAGCTGGTGTTGGCCCTTGTTTCTAAATGAGGGTGCCCATATGCACGATCCCTGTTGGAAATTGTCCCTGGCCTTGGCCAACTCCCAAGCTATGACTGGGAATTGCTTGGGAGAGGTGTGCCTGGGCAAAACTCTTCAAAGGACTACTTCAACAATTTAGCAATACAGACACTTCAGTTCCAGACCATGGCAACAGTCCCAGGCGCTGATTTACTCGTACAGAGAGAAGCTCAGGGGTGGGTAAGATGGGCACAGCGGTGGGCATGCTGAGTGGGTGCAGGTCCTCCCACATCTGTGATATTGTATTTGCTCTGTATTTGGAGCTGGAGAAAAATGTTCGGAAATTAGATGAGTCCAGCTGTTTTCTTCTACAGTATACCTAGAAGACCTAGGAGACATAATAGCGTAAGAGAGCAACACTTAGGACTGAGAAAATGAAAGATATGCCCTATTTATATAGAATATATATTTAAAGAAGGAGATGATTCATGTTAAGCAATTAAATATTTATAAGGTAATCCAGGAATCAAGATCAGGTGATTGCAGAGGGGAGGAGAGGATTTCCTCTGATTTAAGATTAGGAATAATCAGGATTAGATACAGACATTAAACCGTTGGAGTACACAAGTTCTGCAGAGTTAGCATATCCAGAAATCAGATTTTGCTTCATAGCACATGAAAGAATTTTTAACATACATACCCATATACAAATCTGGCCTTGCATGGGAATAGATATCTCCCTAATGCTCTATTTAAATATTTATGTAAGGGCATAATTTATATGTAAATAGATATTAATTCCTTTATGGCTGGATTCTGATTCCCTTACTCACAAGGAAGAATATTCTGCTCATTGTCCAATGCCCTTGCTATAAATAGAAAACTGACAAAAAATATTATTCAACCTCTGTTCCAGTTTTATTGAGGGGATTTTTTTAAGGACAGAGACAAAAAATAACATATTTCTCTCATATATATATGGCTGCATGTACGTTTGTAGATGAGTATGTTTAGATGATAATTTTTGTTGCTTGATTAATTATTTAGGTATGGTATAAAAATCAAAGTTTCAGATTAAAATAGCTGTTGTCTGCTTTTATGAACAGTCAGAAACTAGGTCATTGCAAGAACTGAAAACATCCCAGTGGTCTGTCATAGGTCTGTCATATTCTATATTTTCATGTGTAGGTAATACAGCATATTGTTATGTGAGATCTGGCATGTCTTATTCTAGCACAGCCTAATTTAAATTGTGTCAGCTGTGAAACTTGCAAAGTGAAGTAGAAGCCAAGCACAGTCTCCAGGTGCTAGGCTGCCTTAGGAATTTTTATGTGACAGCTCAGAAGGCTCTTGACCTCCTGTCCTAAACCTCCTTGCATATGCACATGAAAGTTTCAAAATTCAAGGTTTCTGCTCTGTCCCTCTGGGTGAGCTCCGCAGAGCATGGTCCTGGTGTTCCATGGAGCTCTGCAATGTAGCCAGGACGTGTGGCCTGAGCATGGGGCTCTGCTGGTAGTGTTTTGTTCATGGGAAAATCATTCCAGTCCCTGGAAGACAGCAGTAGGCAATAAATTAAACTCCTCTGTAGTACTTATCTCCCTGTAGCCTTCTGCTGCTGCTGTTCCCTGTGCATTCCTGTCTTCTTGTCCCACACAGCCACTAACATCATGGGCATGCCGTGCCCTTGCTCTTTGCTGTCAGGTGCTCTCTTTGGCATCCCATGCATATTACAGGCAGCAGCTCGCTGGAGAGTGTCACTTTTCCTCGCTTCTGTAACTCAAGTTACAAATAACCAACGTATGAGAAACCTTTGCCAAAGGGTCTGTGGCTGTGTGCCACTTTTTGGCTATGGCTACATCTTCTAGCACTTTACCATAGCTGCTTTTATCATAGCTTCATTTTCTATGGGTTAATCTTCTTATACATACATTGTCTTCAGAAGAACTGACCTATAAATAGGGAGTTTTTTTCCAAAGTGTACGAAGTAGACCATTCATCTCACTGATTTTTCTTAGGTGGCCCCAAAGAGCCCAAAGAGGGAAATGAGTAACAGCCTAAAATAATAGCTCAGAGTGATGTAAAACATTCTGCTTCTTGTCCTGCACACCCCTTCTTCTCTTCCCAGGATCCACACCCCCTCCTTGCTCTGAGGAAGTTAATAAGATGATGACATAAACAAGGGTGACAAGACTGGGTATTCTATACAGCTATTTTTCCCAACCATATGTATGTTTTAGATGATTAACTCTTCATTTATGTAGTTGCTTACACACATAAAGTTGAATTCTTTGGCAACAGACACAACCCAACAACAAACCTCTCTGAATAACAATAGATATTATAAGAAAGAAAAAATACTATAATAAGAAATAATAATAAAGTTATCATTTATTATCATTATTACTTGTGTTCTGGTGCTCAAGGTTTGTCAGGTGTTTAGAGACTAACAGAGAAGGAATGACCTTTCCTCTCAAATACAGATATGTCAAATCATCCTTTAAAATTGACGCTCGCTTAACGTCCCCCCGTCCCATGTTCCCAAGCCATGGTACCAAACAATCAGCGACCTCCAGGACGTATCCCCAAGGTACCCTGCATCTGTTTTCTGGCTCCAGGGTCTCATAGGCCCCGTGCAGCTGAAAGGCCAACCGACCAGCTGCATATGGCAAGGAGGACAAGGGAGGCCACAAGGTTGAGAAGCAACCAGCAGTACGTGCTCAAAAACAGACTCCCCAGCTACAGTTTTGCCCCTCAGCTGGTCCCTTGTTGTATGATCCAGTGCTTCAAGGAGGGAGCGAGCCACAGGAACTTTGTCACGTGTCCAAATTCAGGGAGAAAAAAGTGGGTGACGAAGATGTCAAGAGGTCTGAAAATTTCAAAATACAAATATGGGTTTCATGTAGTACAGGAGAACACAAAAAAGAAATCTGGAAAAACAGCTGGGTTTTTTTGGAAGCTGAAGCCAGGATAACACCAAGAATCCTATCTTTCCATGGCCTTGCCATGAGCTGTTAAAAAGAAACCTTATCTTAAAGTACACATCATCCCCATTTGCCTGGCTAGCTCTTTAGACACACTTCTAAACCATATCCTGCCCTCTGGGAAACACACTAGTGCAAGGAGGAAAACGAGACTGCAGCAGAAAACTGGTAACTGTGCATGTCTCATCGGGCTTGGGCTCGTTTGTTTTCTGCCCGTAAGTGCATGTTCTGAAGGCCCGAAGTGATACTGGAAGCTGATGCAGAGGAGAAGGATGAGGATAGTGGTTGTGGGTAGGCAAGTTTTAAAAATCAAAATAAAGTGGCAGAATAGGAAGATAAGGAATGTGATGGGTAAGCTTAGGAATGCAGGGCAGGAAATGGATTGTGAATTAGCATCTTGCCATGGGGGGAAGGTATACATCGTCTATCATCATCACTGTCAATGGTTAAAACTGATGTTGAAAGAAACATCGATCTATAACTTTGTCTGAAAATGTTAAAACTAGAAAATCACATACTGAGAACAGGTGAACAAGTGAATAACATTTAAGAAGCTGATTAAGCATCAGGCAGGAAAAGAAAACTCTCTTTAATGGAATACAGTAACGCTATTAGCTGTCTTCAATGAAACTTGAGCTTGGGTTGTACTGACTGATGTAAAGTTACCCATGAAACCAAGTGCTCTAGGAGCTTCTGGAGTAAGAGCTGGGGAGCTACACTAATCAATTTTGCGACGTGAACAAGCTCTTTAAATGGCAAATTCTAATAGACTGTGTTTAGAAATGTTGAAAAATTTAAATACAATTAACTGACTGGTCTGAAAATTTGATTTTTGTATGCTGGAAGCATTGGACTTTCTGCAGAAACTATCTATGTCAGATACATTTTTAGATAAGTTCTGGTATTTCATTGCCTTGCTGACATTTTGCATTTCTCCAGTGGTACTCATTACAAAATAATTGATGAGTACTAAATCAATGTATGTTAACTCCTGAGTCTATGATTCTATATCCCTTGTGACTGTCGTAGTGGTCAATATGTCTAGCTGCTTTTCAGAGAAGAAAGTACACAGGAAGGAACTGATTTTGTACCAAAAAACAGATTCCAGACAAATTATAAGACAGAAGTTGAGAGAAACAAAAACCAACAGCTTTTCATCCTTCACCTTTTTACTTTCAATATTTGCAAAGGATTACTATAAGTAAAGGATACTGTTACAATAAGTGATGTATCAGGAAGAAGCTTTAACACCCCAAAACATTTTCGCTCCTAAATTTTGAAACATCCTACCTTAACACGTTCATTTTACAAAGCACAGAACAGATCTCAGCAGAACACGAGTCATCTTTCAGTCAGGCACAAAAATAACTTACGTTTGCAGACATGCTTGTCCCAGATGGCAGGTGACTTTCAGCCACAGGGTGCAGATTCAGACTTTTGGAGGCTCCACACCAGTGCATCTTCCTCCTTGCCCTGTACGAGTGCATTTTGGCTGTCCCTGCTTTGGGGGTAGTATTAGGCAGTTGCAGGGTGGTGTCTCTGCTCTCTGTTGGCTTCTTACCACTGGAAAGCCCAGAGCCAAACCCCACAGCACCTTTAATCCGCATATTAGGATGCCTGCTCTCTTCAGAAAGCAGAAGAAAATGCCCCAAGGGAGACTGGCAACCATCAAACAGTGCATTATGAAACCTGAAGACACAGCAGGTGAATTAAATTTTAAGGCCAAAGTAACTTTAGTAAAAGTGCTTTCACTTAATAGCTGAATGACAAGAGCTGTTCAACTTCAGTTAGGTGGTTTATAAGGCTGGAGGTGCAGGGGAGGACGACAGCCTGTGTGAGAACTCTGTAAGATGGGAGCCTAGAGCCTGCCTGCCTGCAGCGAGCTGAGAGCCAGTGAAGGAACTAAAGGTTCAGGGCTTAATTTCCTGATAAGAGTTGTGGTGCCTCAGGGCATTTCAGCTACAAGTTGATGTGTAAGGGTTTTAATCGTGTTCTGGGCAACCTATCTGTGATTGCTGAGGAAGCAAATGCTGCAGCTTGTCATTGTGTCTCACAACGAAGGAACTAAACGCAAATCTGGGTCAAAGCATCTTTTGGTGTTTTGTCTGTTTTTTCAGAGCATGGGTAAGATCCTGCTGGGATATTTGCCTGTTGTGGCAAGGTCTCTGTGCAGATCCTGGGTATCACTTTAACTTTTTAAGCGCAACTGAAAGACTGTATGGACCGCAGGAAGAAAGGGTTGAGCAGAGAGACAGAAGCAGTCAGCAGCTTTGCTGCAGGCAGAGCAGAGCAAAGCAGCACAGCGTGAACAACCAGCAGAAACAACAACAGGAGGCTGTGACTGACGGCAGTAGCTAATGGTAAACCCGGCCAGTGTGAGCAACCGGTACCAAACACAAGAACATTGCTAGTGAGAGTAGCTAAAGGCAAATAGAGCATCCCTCAAAAAAAGCAATTGAGAGCACAACTCCTTCGTCAGCTTTCAAATGGCGAACTATGGGGGAATAAATTGCAAAGTATTCCAGGAACAACGATCAATATCTGTTACTTGGATGTCTCCAAACCTGGACTGGAAATGGAAATTGGACTTTGTCATTATCTTACAAGCATTCAGAAGTGTAGGATGAGAACATGGTCAAGAATATTAGGAAAATAAAAATAGCTGTACAGGAAAAAGCCAGAAGTCCATCCAGGCTGACACCCCAGCTCTGACAGCAGATGCTCAGAGAAAGAGCGTAAAAAAAGGGCAAGTGGGGAGTGACAAATGCCTGCTATGTCCTTCCTGTGAGTCTCAAGCAGAAGGGTTAAATCCTCAGCTTTTTTTCTAGTAGAAACAAATGTGCATAGGGACTATATTTGGAGCTGATCATTTGTTTTTCTGAATAAGTTTATGACTAGGAATATTATTCTTAGATTACTTTCTCCACAAAATTTTCAACATGATAAATAGTTTTTCCTTATCTAGTTACTTATCAGTAAGGAGCCAGTCAGAATAATCTACTGTAACTCATTAAGGCTGACATCTTGTGGTTGGTTTTTGTATGCTGCCTTCTGCTCGAGTTTCTTAGAAAAGACTGAATTCCTCCCTTGGCTTAAATAGCTATTGTACATCTTTTCTATGTCGCTGATTGTGTATTAGCTACACGATTCTGAAAATTACTCGGTAACCTCAACAGGTAGCTGAGAAAAGAAGTAATGCTGGTATCCAAATTTACTTCCATTTTTTTTCCAGAGCTTTATGGTTTTGAGTTGCTAATGTACGAAAGCCTTCTTATCACAGCAATCACAGCCCTCTTTAACACATCTCTGTTTACATGCTGATATTTAGCAGCTTAAATATTTTTAAAACTGTTAGTAATCCTACCCTAGAACACTAAACAAACTTAAAGGCATTGGCTAGAGTAACAAGGGAGTATACTTTAGTTTGAAAATCTCTCTAATGATGTTCTGTCTTTTGTGAGTTAAAAGCTACCAGCATCCAGCTGGAGCAGCAGAATGTGTGTAGCAAGGCCTGCCTTTTGCATATATTCAGTCAAGATAGTTACTTGGAGCACTGCTGTGCTCCCCAAGGTTTCATCATGTCTTTTTTTGTGGTGCAAGCGTAAAAGACACACCGCCAATGTCTGCAGAATAGGATCCATTTCAGAGCATGAAATACTATTATTGCCAGTCCAAACAGTATAGAAATTGCTGCATTATTTTTTTAATCTCAGGGAGGGCGTAACAATATGAGGCTACGTCTTCATATTCTTCTGAATTTGAAGATAGAAGTTTCTTTCTTAGACAGCAATTTGCAACTTTCAATATGTTGATACAAAGTTGGAAAGTAATTTGGATGTTTATCTGAAACTTTCTGATCTTCTGCTGGTACTTTATTAGCTTGTTCACAGGCATTAACAACTTCTGCAGCAATACCTTATAGGAGGCTTGGGATACCAAGGGGAGTCCACCTGTATAGCATCAGCAGCAAGTAGCAGAGAAACAGCAGATCAAATATCTCCAGTTATTATTGTGTTAAGTAAGGATGGAACAACCCAATATTTTCTGATGTGTATATAATTCATTCATTTATTTATTTGCTTGAGAAATGAAAGGAGATTGCCTTCCTTTGAAATTTTCTGACTGACAGAATGCTCCCTTGTCTCCCAACAACTAAAATTAGCCCAGTTTTAATCCACCTCCAAGAAGGAAATCAGTTGATCGGGAACAAATTAATAGATTTTGCTTGTCCTTCAAAATAGAATCTATTCTAGAATGACAGCAAATAATGTCAGCCTGAATGCAATTTTTACAGAGTTAACGAGGACCCGAAACAGCGATAGATAATGAAAATCTCAGTATATCGTAAACTCTAAATTTGCAGCAAATTCAACAAAATAATTAGTTCCACTCTTCAGGTTGGAACAACATAGGTTGTTCAGGATGCAATATAGTATTTCAGCATTGTTCACCTTTCAGGTTTCCTTATTATGACCTTTGATGAGTATAGAGGTAATTAATTACCAGACCTTAAGTCATTATTACCATTGCACAACTGTAAATACACATGTTCTAGAAACATGACAGAATATAAAGAAATTGCCATAATTATCTGGAGGAAAACCACCACCCCCCCCCCACAGTTGTAGAGAGCTGCAGCTGCACAGAATAAAGTTGCAACACAACTAACCGAAGAAGTGGTAGGGAAAACATGACAGCCAGCAAGACTGTTACATGGACAGCATCACCAAGGTTAGACAGACAAGGACAGAATGATTATTAACTTCTTACTGCCCAAGCAGATGTTTAAATAGTCGGCTCTTCACTGATTCCACCTAGACTGATACACAGAGAGAAGCATAATGATTAGCAAAACAAAGGCTTGTGTCTATGTCTTACTCACCTCTTGGTATTTTCTGCTCAAAAATGCTTTGTGCAGAAGATGGGTTTTACTAAAAGAAGAGTGATGCTGGTTTTTTTTTTTTTTTAATAAGACATAGTTGTAAGCTCTTCAAACTCCAGTGAAGATCTTGCAAAGTTAAGGGCTACGACATTATGGAAATAGTTCAAAGTGTCTTCACTCTAATCCTTGAGCACTGTGGATTTTTTTTCAAGGCACAGTAAAACTTCCTTTTGAGAAATTAATAGGGAGAAATATAACAGAACTGACAGAGTTGCTTCAGACCAGGAGCATAGATGTGTTAGAGTTAAAAATATATCTCTGAGCCTGGATGCTTTATTACTGAGAAATTTCAGCAACTCGGCTTTAAGGAAATGTAGGTAGGCGTCAGGTAGCACTAACTGCTCTGGAGAGAATAGAAATGGATGCTGCACAAACTGTAGTTGATGGTACTTTAGTTTAGAAATGTTGAGAGTCAGTGTCAATCATGTGGGTCATAAAAATAGGCAGTAACATTTTTAACCTTATGTTCGGTTCTAATTAGAATTACAACAAATTAAAAAAAGATCTGTACCTCTTTTGCAGCACTGTCATAAGTCTCAGAAAGAGAAACCAGGATTTAGTATAGTTCATATAGCAAAGCAGGAAAGAAATAGCAGGAAAGAATTCAATAGTTCAACAATGCAGATAAAATAAAACCAGAAAAAGTGATGGGGAGTTTCTCTGATGTCCTGACCCACAGCTACTCACCCGCCAACTGGCAGAATCAAAGCAACTGCAGTGCTTTCAGAGCGTCCTCTGAGTGAATTTCCCCCCTTGATGAAATCTTTTCATAGTACAATGAAAGGAAACCCAGCCAAAGTATACAAGATTTGTACTTTCTAGAACACGGCCTTCAGTATTATTTGGGGAACTAAGTTCATCCACTAAAAAAGGATATTAAAATGGGTTTATGTGATTATAAAATCAGCATTTTTTACATAGGATAATATTCCTCAAAAGTAAGACAAGATATAGAAATAACGTGTCTTATTTTGTGACATATTCTCTATTAGTATTGCTTTGTCACCCACAGCACAAATAATGAGGCTCAGAACTCAAATCTGAATACAGCCAAGTTCACATTTCATTTGGCAGTAGAAATGCATGCGGATATAAACCAATACTATTATTATTATTGTCTTATAAATCCCATTGACAACAAAGTAAGGTTGCATTGATTTTTTTTAAGATGGATATGCAAATGAAACAATTGATTTCCAGCTCGGATAACAGATAAAAGTGAAACAGCTTAATGCCACATTTTCTTACCCTCAATACTATTGACAACAAGGCTGAAGATAGATTTTGGAATCAAAAAGGCATCTGGAAAAATAAGGATTCGCGTATATATGTATAAAGCCTATCTATCCACTGATACACAGCGAATATATCCCGAAAAGGCAACTGTAAGTCTAACTGCAGTAGCATTTTACGTGGTCAGATGTACTAAAATACAGCTGTATGAATTAGTATGTAGTGCAGACATGCAGATGCGTTAGTGGTGGAATTCACAGACACATATAGATCCTTCATCATTGTTTTCACTGGGATTATGCATAGTTCTCTGTCCTGATCTGATTTTCTCAGTCCCTAAGAGCTTCTATCCAGCAATAAGAGCAGTCCTCTCAAGAGCAGAGGGAAAGAAGCATGGACTTGTTTTCTATGAATGTCTCGTCTTTTGATGGTAACGTAGGAAAGAGGAAGGTAGCTGAAGTAGGTCTCCGTGAATTAAGTTGATCTCCACTATAATTCTGCAAAGGTCCTCTTTTACATAGCCTCATCTTCAGCACAGGCAAGTTTCTGCACAGAAGGTGCAGGCGGTTTCCAACCTCAGTCTGCTGGCGTGTCCAGAAGAAGCTGGCTCAGCCCACAAGGAGCACGTGGCTGTTGGGAAAAATGGCTCCAAGCACACTCCGAAGATCTGCTGACTCCTAACACTGCAATGCAGCGGAGAAGAAAATCTCTGCTGGCAGAGCAGCTTCCAGGAAGAACTTAAATTGCACTCGTGAGTCCACTGCTAGGGAAGGGAATCAAGGCTAATGGAATTGCAGGGGGAAGCACATCGGATCATGCCTGCCTATCTAGAGTATCCCATAAAAATATCATAAGGCTAATGGAATTGCAGGGGGAAGCACATAGGATCATGCGTGCCTATCTGGAGTATCCCATAAAAATATCATACTCTTTTAGATTTTTAGTTCATTCCTTGATGAAACGTGAGCTACTACACTATCTGCTCCTTCAGTATGAGTGGCAGACAAAAATGAAGATACTCTTTTACCTATTTGTAAATATTTAATGATATTTTCCCTTTCGGAAGAGATTTGATCTTTTTTTTCAAGTAGTCCCGTCTCATAGCTTGCCAGTAACCAAATAGGGCCTGCTAAAGTGAATCTGAACTTTGGCAGAATCTCTTTTTTTGGTAAAAGGAGACAACAGAATATAGCTGAAATGCACTTTCCCACACACTGAATTTGTTCCTGTATTTTGGCATCCAGTGACGCCAAAAAAGGTCCAGTTGAGGACTGGATACTTGGGCTCAGCACTGTCCAGAGAAGACTCTTTGTGAAGACCTAGCAATCTAATGATAGACAAGATGCAACAAAAAATGAGATCCAAAGTTCGCTGAAGTCTTTATGCCACAAATTTCTCTGGGGATTTAAAAACAGAAATTTCATTATCAATTTCTCTCTTTCTTCTATGCTGTAGGCTAACTAGCTTAAAGTTTGTGTAATTTTGTATGTCTGTGTGAAGAATGTACAGAGGAAAAACAGAGTGAAAGAGCTGAACTTTCAGCTTTTTATTTTTACTTAGTACTGCATTCCCTTTCTGACAACAATCTGCATTCCTCCAAGTCCTGAAAATAAAATATTTTTTATCTCTGAAGAAGACTTTGCTCGTAGCAAAATAAATGCCATGAGCTCCACAGTTTTAATTGTTTTGATGTTATTATCTTTTTGAAAAGAAACTCAATCTGTCTCTGGTTTCCCCTGAGAATGCTCATGGCAATGAACTTCCTGTAAAATCCAGGGACAGTGTTTTTCTTGCAGGACTGACAATTGATTTCATTTCATTCACTGTGAAAGACAAATTTGACCAACTGCTCTTAGGCAGTTGAACATGACATCTTTAGATATGCGAGTGCAATGGATAGATATATTGGTGTCTGCTTATCTCAGTATTGAAGAGAACTCTGCTGACTGCATTCAATGAGCAAATGACTTAAACGCCGTAAGTGGTAAGTTGGGAATCTTAGTCTTTCCTTGGGACGACATTTTTTTCCTTGACACCAAGGAAGTTAATAAAATTTGGAAGTATTATTGATGATACCTGTCATGGTGTAACTAATTTTAGCTAATTGTACTTTCAGCTAATTTTAGTCACTTAAAAGTTTTCAGTTTGAGACCTAGTCTTACTACAGGTGTCTTACAGACACCTTAGAAGGTGTTTCATCCCTGTGTAATACCAATTTCTAAACTAGGTGGAATTAATTACCACCTGGAGGTACCTAATTCTCCATGGCCGTCAATATAGGCATGGACAGCAGCAATACCACTAGAAAAGCACACTGTTCAGGTAGAAATTTCCCAGGACATACTAACAGCTTATAGGGTTGAGCTGAGGCTGTTTGGATGATGAAGTCTACTATAAGGTAGTCTACTAAAAAGAAAGACCCTTAGCCATTTATGCAGCCCTCAAACCAGCTGAGTGGATCTGGAGTTTAAGTCAGCCTCCAAAAGTGATACTGAAATTTGTGACCACTGACACTGACCACTGAGATCATGTTACCACTAACTGGTTTGCTTTTCGGCCTCCACTGGATTTTCCTTCCTTGAATTTTTATACAGTCATCAACCAAAGGAGTTGTTAGACTTCAGGAGATGTTTTTCCTTGTAGACTTCTTTCTGCTACAGTGGAAAGAATAAGGCTTCAAAGCTGCAAACGCCCATCAATATATCCTACCTGTTTGGGAACCTCTTGGCAAGTAGAATGAGTTCGTGCAAGAAAACCTGAAATAGGGTCAAAAAATGCAGGAGCAAAATTAGTCACGGGGCTTGGCTGATGATCTTCCCTGATGAGTCAGGGAAAAGGGCCTTGTTTTTCCTACCCTGATGAAGCCCAAGCTGTTTGGCTGGATGCAGACCTCATGAGATCGGTAGTGGAAGACCCTGTATTTAGGTCGAGGAAGACCTTGTATTTAGGGCTGGGAGACTGTGTAGCTTGTTGCTAGGGAAAGGAGTCAGGTAGTGGGTATCCTCCTTCCCTTCTCTCCTGAGCAGTTTGTGACAACATGGAAGGTAATAACCATTGATTCTATCCATTCTGCGTCCCAAGAAGAACTAAGAAAAATCTTAAAAACACAATAAACTCAAGCAACTCTAGCTGAAGTAAGAGCAAGAGCTTATATTGTTCTCTCTTCGCTGTCTACCTGCTCTCTAGTAGCATTTCTTCCCTGCTGACTGCAGATCACAGTGCATCCAATGTTTGACTGTAAAACATTCTCTATCTAAAACAAAATTTACTAAGGATTTTATATCACTGCTGTAACAATCCTTTAACTTTTGAACATGTATCCCTGAATATATTTTGCGTTTAGCACTGAACTGGAAGCTAAATACATAAGAATTTATAACATTTTGCAATTGATTGCATACCCTTAATGTTTTTGTTTTGTTTCAGCCCTTTATTTTTATACTCTTAAAAGATGCCACTGAATATGTCCTGTGGCAGTGGTGTACCCTTGAAATACCATTGCACTCACACAGGGTCTCAAAAGACATTAATTTAGAAAGGACATATATTTTCAGGTTTCCTTGTTTTTCTCCTCTTTGACTGCTATGATGAGCAAAGGCAAACAATGGTTGTTGTTCACACGTGTTGTGGTTCTACTATTAGGTGTAACCAGAATCATACACACACAAAAGGAAAGGGACCTCAAGAGGTCATTTCATTCATCCTCTGCCCTAGTAAGGCCATTTAGAAATTGGAGTAAGCTCTAGTCTTAGCCCCTGAACAACCTTAGTTCTTCGAAACTTGGAATAAAAGGAAAAAGCTCTGGATATGCGCACAGATTGTCACTGTTTAAGAGCATGCCAATACTGTTTGTTACTATTAGCAGCATCAGCAGCCTTTGGCGAAGCTGAATGTGAAGTGTTGCCGACTCACCTACAGAAGTAGACCGAGGAGGGGAGGATTGCATTATACTGTTTATTTTACTTAACTAGAATTCACTTACTAATTTTCCTAAGGAACACTTAAGTGTGGAGGCATTCTGTAGTTGGTCCTTTTTCTTTCTTAATACCAATGAAATAAGAAAAAAGACAACTATAGAATGTTTTGGACCAGTAGAGGTAGGCTGTGACACAGGATGGATTTCAAAATCATGCATAACGTGATGACACCCCATTTATATCCTATTGCTTGTTCCATTATCTGCCAGAAGAAACACGTGACAAACTCAAGTTGGGCTAACATTCTTGTTGAAAGGGCTCCTCTACTCCATCAAGTATTTGCAGCAAAATAAATCATGTTTTACACATAATACTTAAAAAAGTATTTAAATTTTGTGCTCTAAAAAGCATTTAATTTTTGTGCTCTAAAAAGCGTGTATAGGACCCATTTTTCATTTTACACCCAAGCCTCCACACTTAGAGAAAGTCTTCTATACAAGTGCTGCAGGTGAATATTGTTCTGGCAACAATATCATGCAGGTCTGGAAGGGAAGGAGGAAAGTGTGGCAAGATCCAGGCAGCAGAACCCTGTGAACAAGGGAAGGAGAAAGCATTGTTTTGGCAACACAGCCAGGGATAGGCACATTTGCTCTTCTGCGGAGCTCAGCAAAGGCATCCGCATGGATTTAAGAATGCCAGAGCAGAGCACATGCTGCTCCAGGTAAGAACCGTCATACCACATAAGACCAGTCTGGCTTCTTGTGTCAGACCATGAAGGGTGATGAGTATGTCCTCTTACATCTCTTGCATACTTACAGAGTTTACGGAACAAGGTGTGCACAGTGTGATTCTTTACCCGGTTTCCGCACCTGGTTGTGGAAGTCTGTAGTTCAGCGACTGAGTCAGATTGCACCTACACCCGTCATGCTTAAAATCTGCTGATGACCCTGTACTCCACGAACTGTTTAATTTTCGTTGGAACACACTTTGCACCCTGGCCTCTGCAACACATTTGTTTTAAGCTTGTTGCCTGTTAACTTCATTTCCTAGTCACCTTCTCCACACTGATAATATTTTAAGATTTTCTAAATCTTTATCATGTCCACTTGAATCCACCCTTCTCACATGCAAGAGTCCTAGTCATGTTTGCTTTATCTCATAGACAAGCCATTCCACATCATTGACCATTCTTGCTTCTCTTCCTAACTTTTCAGAGGTAATAAAACCTTTTTTTCTGAGGCAGGTTGACCAGACACGTGCCCATAATATTCAAAATATGTAATTTTTTTCTGTTCTTAATTCCTTTTACATATTACAGAGCTATAAAACCAACAGCTTTAAATACTGTCATTCATGATTAAAACTAAAAAATACTCTTCAATCACCAATAAAACAAAGGCTTGAGAAAACAGATGGGCTTTGCAACATTCTTGAAAGTTGATATTCAGACTACCAGATCAATGGAGACAATGAACTCCAACGCTGAAGGTCCTTCAATGTGTATACCCTCTTAGCATTCTCCAGATGTTGTAATCAACCGGCGTTTAGATGGAATACCTCAACTGCTATCATCTACCAGGGGAGTTCAGGCTGTCATCTGGGTACCTAGGAGCTTTCTGAAGATCAGGCAGTGTTATTATACGTTGGTTTTTTTTTTTTTTAAAGATACGTAGGCAGGTTAGCAACCTGTTTTCCTCCTCTGAACCTCCATCTGACTTTTGTTCTTTTTTTCTCGTTAAAGGCTGTCTTAGAATTTAAACAACTACTCTCTTCTTATCTGCTATCTGTAAACTAAGTCTGATCCCTAGGAAGCACAACCTCCTTTCATTCATCATTGGGGTGTGTTAAATTCACAAGTCTTGTCTGCATAATCAACATCTCAATTACCTTTTAAAAAACACTGTGAAAAATAAATCTGATAAAAGGACTGGAAGCCATCTGATAATTTCTTAGTAAAGACTGGAGTCTAGCCACCACATGACTAGTAGGTATTAGTTTGAGACAGGATCTTATTGACGCAGGACACTAATCTTTCTTTTCCCTCTTTTCTGACAGATCAAAAAAGTAAACCTTAAGCAGTTAGGTATTTAAATTTGTCACATGGAACTAGGTATTGTGGTACACCAGATCATTTCTAGCCTACTACAATATTCCATGTAATGCTAACCAATAGAAACGTACATCTAACAAACCAACAGTAATTAAAATTGCATTCAAATAATTAATTTTGCTGAGAAAAGAAAGTTGTTAGCTGGTATCTCATTTATACATTAATGGTAAAGCTTCATTTCCTGTTAAGCTTATTAGCATGTTCAGAATAGGAAATTTGCACATCACAAATTAACTTACAGAGTTCTTGTTTACAATGCTGTGGGAATTTGGAACATGTATTTTTGAAAAATGGAACAGGTTTTTTTACATTTTCACAGCATTCCATCACCCTTTGCTACAACATCAAAACTCACTGTATAATTTTATTCCTCTTCAACAATTCTGTATTTTCACTTAAAAT
>NW_008794211.1:3053432-3053939 GCF_000699145.1 Aptenodytes forsteri | reverse complement strand
AAAATATTATATTTTTATATAATAAAATAATCACAAAAAATATTTTTGTGATTGGGATTGGGGATTCTTGTTCAAAGAGTGTTCAGCATTACTGTGATATAAGTAATAAATATCTAGTATTTTCCACAGAATTTTAGGAAGAGTCCAAGGTGGTCATCCTGTCATCTCTTCATCCCAAAGCAAGATCAATGGATCTACATCACTCCTCTCATATACTCCTCTTGCAAATTATCTAATCATGTCTCCTCAGAAAAGCTATTCTACTACCACTATGGCTATCAGGAAATATTTTTCTAGTATCAAAGCTAAATCTAAGCTCCAAACATTTTGAGGACAGTTAGGGGCTTCCTGAGGCAGATATGACTTTTATGTATTTAGTTGTTGTATTGGGTTGGCAAGGTTTGGTTTTGGTAGCAGGGGGGCTACATGGGTGACTTCTGTGAGAAGCTGCTAGAAGCTTCCCCTATGCCTGATAGAGCCAATGCCAGCCGGCTCCAAGACGGACCT
>NW_008794211.1:3052825-3053419 GCF_000699145.1 Aptenodytes forsteri | reverse complement strand
CCCATCAGCGACAGTGGTAGCGCCTCTGTGATAACGTATTTAAGAAGGGGGAAAAAAAACCTGCACAAGGGAAACTGCAGCTGGAGAGAGGAGTGAGAATGTGTGAGAGAAACAACTCTGCAGACACCAAGGTCAGTGAAGAAGGAGGAGGAGGAGGTGCACCAGACGCCGGAGCAGAGATTCCCCTGCAGCCCGTGGTGAAGACCATGGTGAGGCAGGCTGTCCCCCTGCAGCCCATGGAGGTTAACGGTGAAACAGATAACCACCTGCAGCCCATGGAGGACCCCACACCAGAGCAGGTGGATGCCCAAAGGAGGCTGTGACCCCATGGGAAGCCCACGCTGGAGCAGGCTCCTGGCAGGACCTGTGGACCTGTGGAGAGAGGAGCCCACGCTGGAGCAGGTTTGCTGGCAGCACTTGTGACCCCGTGGGGGACCCACGCTGGAGCAGCCTGTTCCTGAAGGACTGCACCCCATGGAAGAGACCCACACTGGAACAGTTTGTGAGGAACTGTAGCTTGTGGGAAGGACTCACATCGGAGAAGTTCATGGAGGACTGTCTCAAAGGGGAGGGTCCCCGCGCTGGAGCAGGGGA
>NW_008794211.1:3051106-3052796 GCF_000699145.1 Aptenodytes forsteri | reverse complement strand
AAGGAGCGGCAGAGACAATGTGTGATGAACTGACCCCAACCCCCATTCCCCATCCCCCTGTGCCACTGGGAGGGAGGAGGTAGAGAAAATCAGGAGTGAAGTTGAGCCCAGGAAGTAGGGAGGGGTGGGAGGAAAGTGGTTTTTAAGATTTAGTTTTTATTTCTCATTACCCTACTCTGATTTGATTGGTAATAAATTCAATTAATTTTTTTTCCCCAAGTCGAGTCTGTTTTGCCCATGACAGTAATTGGTGAATGATCTCTCCGTGTCCTTATCTTACCCACGAGCCTTTCATTATATTTTCTCTCCCCTGTCCAGTTGAGGAGGGGAGTGATAGAGCAGCTTTGGTGGGCACCCGGCATCCAGCCAGGGTCAATCCACCACAGTTGTCTTCTGTGGATGTTCGTTCCATGAACTTCTCCAGTGTTACTATGTCAGTTTTCAGCAATCGTCACATCATTTGGCAAGAACTGCAGTTGTACTCTCTCTTTTTGTTTGCTTCTGAAACTTATTGTTACCAGCTTCATTCAGTGTCACTTTGCCTGACTGCACAGAGTGAACAATAGATCCCCATCTCCTCTCTCCATGCCACTCATCATTTTTCCACTTCTACTTTGTCCTCTCCAGTGTTTCTTTTCCAGATAGCAGAGTTCCAACTCCGTTCCCACTTACATGGAATCCAATCCACATCTCCTGATTGTCCTTGTTGTCCTTTCTGAACCTTTTCCAATTCTTAGATCTCTTTTCTCCAATTTATCCTCCCAGGTTGGAGTCATTGGAACATGTTATGGTATTATCTCACTGAAACATTGTGCAGAATGAAACAATGAAACCATTACACAGAATCATTTCAGGACATATCCCTTTGGATTCCCACACACTTCCTTGCATTTGGAAGCAGATCATTAATAATAACTTGGGGTATGATTATCCCACCATTTTTACATTCTCACTTTACAGCATCTTCATGTAACCCATACTTCCCTGGCTTGCCACGATTATATTAAGTAACACCTGAAGCATCATTAAAGCCAAAATACCTGACATTGAATGCTTCTTCATGCTTGACAACATGTATTATCCTGACAGAGGAAGAAATGAACTGACAGACTCATGCTGGCAGTTGTTTCCTTGCACAATTCTAGGTGTCTAGAGTTTTTGTTCTGGCACTTTCGCTGGAATTTAAGTCACACGGACTTGCTGATAAATCCCCGGGATTTCCTCCTCCACACCGGCAGGTACTACACCTGCTCTTTTTGAACGCACCAGTCTTCCAGGAGTCCATTTCAGCGAGGTCTTGACAAGTCTTAGGAGGGAGTTCATGAGGCGCAGCTGACTTGAGTGCACCTAACTGATCTTTCCTTAGTCTCTTCTCAGAGTATAACAATTTCTTCTTGGATTCAAGTGCTTTATCTGCTTTGTTGTAGTTGGGAGTGACAATGGAAACACAAAAAGACTTGACAAATAATTTATGAACATTTGTTCTTTGCTTCTCATGTCTTACTCTATGTATTGTTGCTATTACTAAACGCTGCTTACTTTTTTTTCAGGCTACAGCTCCTAAATCTTCCTTTTCCTGTGTTTACCTTGAAAGTGCTAGCAAAGTCAATCACTTTTCATCCTTGCTATGCGTTTCCTTCTTCAGCTGCAGTAACCCCTCGGGTTTAAAGCTCCCAGAGTTTGGCTGGTG
>NW_008794211.1:3050424-3051072 GCF_000699145.1 Aptenodytes forsteri | reverse complement strand
CGGGGGCTTCTCTGACCAACGCTGCAGCGTGGCTGCAGTTTCAGGGCAGGGATGACAGCAGGGCTGCCCCACCCTGCTCAGGTGCATTTGCCAGGCACCATTACGGCCCCTAGCTCTGGGGAAACGAAGGCCCCGCGGCAACGCTGGCAGGGGCCACTCAGTAGAGACGATTTCAAAAGGCAGTTAATTTTTTTTCAAAAACTGTAACAAGCAGGTGTTTAAATACCCGTACGCCACAGGTTTTGGAAATTCATCCCGCCCTCCCTTTTCTTTTGTCCCCTAGGAAAAAAGTGAACTGAAGGGAGCCCTGCCCCGGGGCCGCGGCGGCCTCCCCGGTTTGGCCATGCCGGGCCGGCCCGGTGGGGGTGAGCTGAGCTGGGGGCCGTTACGTAGCCCCGCCCGGCGAGGCGACTCGGGAGAATGGAAACCGGCTCCCTTCCTCCCCCTCCGAGGGGCTCTTGTATTTTTAACGGTGGTAACAACGACAGCAACGACTTCCCCGTCCTCTTCCTTTCCTCGGTGTCTCGCCGCCGGAGGACGGCGGTGTCTGTCACAGGGTGCGGAGGGCCCGCCCGCTGCGCTGCCGCCCCTGGGCCCGGGCGAGCGGGTGGTCTGGGGTGCTGGGCCCTCTCTTTATCCGGTTTTAAA